>NW_005054320.1:1680687-1690082 GCF_000277835.1 Geospiza fortis
TTTTGATTACTTCAGATTAGGAGGAGTACATGCCTTTTGTTTATTCCTTGGCCAGCTTGGGCAGGTTTCTGGTAGCCTGACTCTCTGGCAGTTCTTCTGGAAGAACAGTACAATTGGGTATGGTGAATATTAGTTTTTCAACATGCACTAGTTCTAGCTAACTAGAACCTTTTAGCTGGCACTTCTGAACACAGTCAATTAGAAGTAGTAAATTTATGAAAATAGCCGTAGATAGTACATAAATGGATTTTTGTCCTTTCCCCCTTCTCTTCTCAGTTTAAAACTGTAATTCCAGCTTCACAGCCTTTTATTCAGGAAGAGAGAAGAACAAATCTTCATTTGACTGCACAGCACATGAGGCTAAGCAATTGTGCCCTTACAGGAAGGGAACTTAAGGGAAGATGGCAAGGACACAAGGATCACAAGAGTGCCACTGGGGTTTATGTTGCCCTTTGGTGTTGTATTCTGTTCCTGGGGACATCAGACAGTAGGAGAGACTTGCCATATTCTTACCAATATATGAAACATCCTCAGGGTTTGTTGCTTCATCTACAAGCAGTTTTTATTTAAAATAGCTCTCCCAAAACAAAACTCTTTAGATTCTTACTCACTTTTAAATAGTTGTAGTGAGGCTGTTGACAAGTTTATCAGCGAAAGAAATTTCCCCTTTACTGAAGTACTTTATTTTATATGATTTTTACATAACTGGGGAGTAAACTATATACATATTCCCTCTTGAGTAGTTTTCAGTCTGAATTAGATTATATCATTATACCTTTTTTTTTGGTCATTAAACCTACTTTGTGTTACGTTTTGATATCAGCTTTAGTTATCTGCTTGGCAGGAAGCATGGTGGGTATTTTTGAAGCTTTCCAATCTCACTGTCCTTGGGGGCAAGAATGTTTGTTTTGTGCGCTCTACTTGAATAGAGAGCTTCTGGTTGGAATGACAAAGCTCCTTCCTTCCCAAACTTGCTCAGTTGCCTACAGCACTTAAGGCTGACTTCCCTAGGGAAACTTCTTTGATGTTGGGTGCCCATCTCAGTAGGATTTGGTGTTCTAACAGAAAGTGCTTTTTCCTCAGCCTGTTGCCCAATTTGTCCACTTTTTTCACTTTTTGCTGTACAGATAACATAACCTCAACCAAGCAGCCTTAGTGTACAGTTCTAGCAGAAAATTTGTATATCCTGGATCAGCTGACTTTCCAGCTATATTCGAAAGGGAAATAGGGAGGGTGGTAGTCATCTGTTCCCAAAGTACTGAGACTCTATACATTGAAATATGGGATTTTTTTTCACTACTTCAACGTTTTGCTCTGTTTCATGTGATGCAGTCCATTATGAATACCAGTACTATCTGAAATGGTTCAACACTGATGATGAGAACAATTTAATCTCATGTAGTATTTATAGTAATAAGATGGTGCATGAGCTGTTACGAAAACCAAGGAAGAATTTTCTGCCACAAGTTGAAATTATTTTCAGAAACCATGTTTTTAAAAGGAAAGTGTGTTGAGCTCTGCGTGCCTCCAGCTTCCTAAAAACAGCTCTTCCTTCGTTTTGGTACTTAATCACGTTCTTGAAAGTGAGATCACTGTGCTATTTTAAACTGAGGAAGAGGAGGATTTTTAAACATGTTTGTCTTAAATATTGATGTTTACAACCGTAGCAAATGATGACCATTTTGGAGGGAAAGCACACAAATAGTTTATTGTCTTAAAACCATGTGCCTCGCTGTGACTAAATTTTTTACCAGCTGTGGAATTGTTTTGTAAAATAAAAACCAAACTCAGAAAAATTCTTTGCAATGTTTTATACTGTTACAGGTTGTGTTTGCTGATGTGCTTTTTCTATGCATTTACACTGTTTGATTTCTACTTTGATTAATGTCTTTTTTCTGACAACTTTCTCTGTAATGAAGTGAAACCCTTACAAGTGCTGTTTATTTCCTTCAATAAAGTTATCGCTTCATTAAATTAATTGTTCTTACAGTTAATGTTCTTAATGTTCTTATGGCCTTTTAAACTATGCTGATTCTCCAGATGATGCTGAAGTTGCTGTGGGTAGTTTGTTTCCTTTTGTTCGTGTGTTTGGGTTTTTTAAAATTATTGTCCTGTCCTTACTTCCTTTTCTGTGCACACAACTTGTACTGCTGGGGGGAGTTTTTGTGTCACCAGTGTTTTGCAGCAGCTTCACCCAGCAGTTGCAAGCACCTAGACAACTGGTTGGCATGAGTGGAGTTGTTAAGGTGAGAATGATATTTTTATTACTTAATATTTATTTACCTTAAGAGTCAACCTAGTATGCCAACAAGCTATCCTTTGTCCATGCTACAGAGGAAATAATGCCTGGTGCTATTCTGTTAGCAAAGACAACAGGAAGCAACACACCTCTGAAATAAATATGCTCTGAGTGCTGATGTGCACTCAATAAAATGTAAATGAAGTAAAATATCAATGATTTATGAAGTTGTGTTAAAAATAATTAGAGGCAATTATTTTATTTTTCTTAGCTTTCAAAGAGCTGGTCTGTTTAAGTGTGTGCCTACTATGCATCCAAAGACCTGCTGTGGTTTAATATTCTTTGTCAGCATATCAAGACTATGTGTCCATTAGGCTGTTCAGGGTATGTTACACTATCTCCTAACTGACTGGCGGGTGGGTTTTTTTCCCTGTTGGCAAGGGTGGTGGTGTGTGCTGTGGGAGACTATGTTAAATTTTCAATACTTTTTTTTTGTTGTTTGTTTGTTTTTGTTGATTGTTCTTCTAAGCAAGCTCTGTCTCGCAGCTGACTGAACTGAAATTTCTGTCCTACAGGAAACTCCAAAGTTGCATTTAGAATACAAGCAGTAGCCTGTCTTCGGTAGTACAGAAACCAGGGGGTTTGCATTTTATCTTTTTGTAAAGGTTAGAGCGTCCCAGGAATGTCAGGAAAGCTGGATACATCTGTGTCATGTCAAGGCAACTGCAATTTCTCATAGGGCAATTAATAGCTTAGAGGTATTTTGCTTGCCTAACTCAACCTCCTGCATAACAACAAAGCTGTTGAACTTTGCCACTTCATTGTCATGCTGAGGTCTTAAACTTGAATGATTAAAAAAAAAAAAAGTGAAATCTTCATTTGAAATCCATAAACAATGATCAGCTGCCCTAAAGTGCATTCTGTTGATTAATGAATTTGCACTTTAGAAATGCTCTGAAAGGGTTTATCAGATGTGCTACAGCATCTAGTCCCTGAATCCCATTACCTTGCAAAGTCACCAGCATTCAAATTCAGTTACAACACTCTTGGAAAGCTGCTGTAATGTCTGCCCCTTTCCCTTCTTCCTCAAGGTCTGATTTGCAAGAGAAGGTATTTAATGGATGTGAACCATTCAAAGGTGGGGGTTGATAGTTACTTTCCATCCCTTGCTTGTACCTTTCTTGTTGAGCTCAGCCTTGGTTGCAATATGTGTGGTGGTACAGGCTTGTAACTGCCCAGCCATGAAGTGCTGGAGATTCCTAAAGGGAAAAAAATTCTGGTTTTCTCACTTTTCAGAAGAAAGCTGCTGGTGAATTAGAGATGGAATAGTCTATCTAAGCTGCCAATCTTTGGGATTGCTATTTTAAGTTAGCCTGGTTGAAACCCTTTTAAGTTTCTCTTGCATTCCCTTGTGGCATCTCTAAGAGAAGTTATTCCCGAGAATTCGTGCTTCAAAACCTCTGTGGGAATAAGTGTGGGGTAGCATGGGTGTAGTGTAAAAACAGTACAATGAAAGTGTCACCTGATGTCCTAGGGTGATGTTATGATGCTTGTATCCCCATTTTTGTGTTCTGTTTATGCTGGATATTATGTTCTGTGCCTTCAAGACTGGCTCTGAAGAGTGAAAGTTTTGTTTTGGTTTCTTATCAGCTGCTCCCCGACGGGTGGCGGGACATAGAGACAGGGCAGTACATGGGTGCTGCTTTTGCTTTTTGCTTTGCTCTTGCTTCTGCTTTACTCCTGCTTTGCTGTCGCTTCTTTTCTCCTGCTCATTAGTTAGTAGCTAAGCAGTCCAATTTTTTCCCTGGACTTTCTCCTTTCCCTTTTTTTGGACCTACTTGAACCTGCTCCAGACTGGGACCTGGGAAACACTGAGAGTTTGCACCCTATGGCTGCAGCAGCTGCCCCAGCGCTGGAGGGACTGATAACAGAGTGACCACCCCCAAGAGAGACTTTCTGAATTTGTCATCTTTTTCAGAGCGGTGAAAGAGTGGTGTCATCTGGTATTGTTCATTTTGTGTGATGGGGGGTGCTGTGCCTGTTAAATAAACAGGTTCTTTCCACTTCTCTCTGAGGAATCCTTCCTGAACCAGTTGGGGGGAGGAGCCATGTGGGTTTGCTGTCTGGAGGGGCCCCCTTTTGGAGGTTTTCTCCCAAATTTGCGCTAAACCAGGACACTTGGTCAGCGTGATTTCATTGCAGCTCTGAGGGGCTGTCATGCCCTAAAAGCTGGGGAAATACTCAAAGGTGTAGGAGGGCTTTGTACCGGGCACATAGTGACACAGGACAAGGGTGAACAGCTTCATACCGGAAGAGGGGAGGCTTAGATTAAGGATTAGGAAGAAATCCTTTACTGTGAGAGTAGTGAGGCACAGGAACAGATTGCCCATAGATGCTTTTGATGCCCCATCCCTGGAAGTGTTCAAGGCCAGCCTGGATAGGGATCTGAGCAACCTGGTCTAGCAGAAGGTATTCCTGCCCATGGCAGGGGGGCTGGAATGAGATGATCTTCAAAGTCCCTTCCAACCCAAACCATTCTATGATGCAATATGTGATGTGAAAACATTTTAAGATGGGCATGTGCTCCTGTAGTTTCTGTTTGTGTGTAACAGGATGTGTCAGGCTCATAGCGTTTGAGAGAATCAACTGAGGTATAATCGCAACTTGTTAGCAGAAAGCTTTAACCTACACATCCAGGTCAAAAGTGCATGTTTGTTTTCCCCAATAAGCATTGAATATATTACTTTCGTTCTGAGCTGTTGTAAGTAGAACTTAAAGCTTTGCTTAGAATCTCTTATCTTTTTAAATTATTTTCTGATCTTAAAAATGGGAACAGTAATAGTTTCTTCCTCTAGGTGATAATTAATGTCAAGACATCACTGAACAAATTAGAAAAAAGTATAATTATTGTTTAAAGCAAACTAAGTCACATTTATCACCAGGCTGACTATATATATTTAGTTTGCTGGTAATGTCTTGGTGAGGGGGCTACAGGGGTGGCTTCCCTGGAAAGCTGCCATAAGCTTCCCATACACTGATAGAGCCACGGTCAGCTGGTTCCAAGATGAACCCACTGCTGGCCAAGGCTGAGCCCACCAGCAACAGTGGTAGCACCTCTAGGGTAACATATCTGAGGAGAAAAACCCCTTACACTAATGCAGCCAAAGAGATAGGAAAGAATTTGTGAGAGAAAAAGCACTACAGACACCAAGGTCAGTGGAGAAGGTGGGGCAGGTGGTGCTCCAGGTACCAGAGCAGAGATTCCCCTGCAGCCCATGGTGCTGACCATGGTGAGGCAGCTGTGCCCCTGCAGCCCATGGAGGTCCATGGGGATGCAGAGACCCACCTGCCAGAGCAGATGGATGCCCATAGGAGGCTGTGATTTGTAGGAAGCCCAAGATGGAGCAAACTCCTGGACAGAGGAGCCCACACTGGAGCAGGTTTGCTGGCAGGACTTTCGACCCTGTGGAGAACCCACACTGCAGCAGCATGTTCCTGAAGGATTGCACCCCATGGAAGTGACCCATACTAGAGCACTATGTGAAAAACTGAAGGCTGTGTGAAGAACTAATGGAAAAGTTCATGGAGGACTGTTTTCCATAGGAGGAATCCTATACTGGAGCAGGGGAAGAGTGTGAGGAGCCCTTCCCCTGGGAAGGTCACTGGGAGGGAGAGGGAAGAGAAAACCAGGCGGAAAGTTAGGCCTGAGAATAAATGAGGGGTGAAGGGAAGGTGTTTTGACATTTGGTTTTGTTTCTTATTGACTAACTCAGTTTTGATTGGTAATAAATTAAACTAATTTCCCCAAGTCAAGCCTGATTTGCCCATGATGGTAACGGTGAGTGATCTCTCCCTGTCCTTATTTCAACCCATGAGCCTTTTGTAATATTTTCTCTGTCCCTGCTGAGGAGGGCAGAGGATGGGAGAGACAGAGCAGTACCCACCCTTTGGTGGGTACCTGGCACCCATCCAGGGTTAACCCATCACACTACATTAGGTTTTTTCCTTGGGTTTGGTTTTTTCTTTTTCTTCTTTCTCTTTGTAAAAAGCATGGAAAGTCTTCCCTGCTCTCTGGGCACAGAATTAATCTCAGTATTATCTCAGTTAAAACACCAGACAGGGAGGTACCGCCCAAAGAAGCTGCCTGCCTTTCTGCTAGAAACATACCCAGGGGAAGTTACTGAAACTGTGCCCTCACCCCGACATTAAATAAAAGACTAATCTTCTTAAAGTCTCCTCTAGCCTAGCAATCTCTTAAGGGGCTGGATACATGATTAAAAACAGAAGGAAAGCAGCTGTCTTTTTATCCGTTCTCAATTATTCTGTGGTAGTTGATAGGTGTTGATTTCCTGGGAATGTCATGGTGATGGAGGTTACATTTCCCTGTGTTGTTGGGACTCACTGTTCGGAGGGGGGGTTAGTTGAATGCTGCAGTGGGAGCTTTGGAGATGGAAAGAGAGAGCCTCATTTTCTGCAATTTCATCTGATGATGAAGGGCTGGCTTTTCTTTGGAAACATGCAGCTAAAGGCCAAAAAAACAGCTATCCAATGTCAGGGCAAGAAAGGCCTCTTTAATTACCTTTTTCTTGTTGGCTTTTTCCCCCTCTCCTTTCTGTGTACCTCACCAGCTGGTGGTCAGGGGCATTTAAGAACAAGCTTAATTAGAAAGTCAAAAATAACCCCTTGCTTTTTCCTGCTGTAACTTAGTGAGTGAAGTCCAATAAGTATTGCAGGATTGTTCTTTCACTGCTCTCCCCAGTCCTCACTGCTTCATTTAAAATGTGAGTTACTAAATTATTATTAGTAAATGGGAGACGATTGTGAGTGTTGTGCTTGCATTCTGAGCTAGTTCTGCCTATGAGCCACAAGGAGTCTGATTGGAAGTGCCTGGCTCTCCCAGCTGGGTTTCAGGGAAAGCTTACAAATTTGCAGGTTTTATAGGGGCATTTTCTGTTCCTTCTGCCACCCCTACTGATTTGCTTGTCTAATTAAATGGGTGATAAGTGCAAGAGGGGCAATAAACCATCCCCCCTTGCAGTGGCACTGACTGTCAGTCACCAGGAGCACCTACTGTGCTCCTCTGTAAGTCCAGCTACCTTTTCTTCAAATGTAAGGTTCAGGGAAATTTAACTTCCAGCCCAAGAAATAACCCACACCTGAGAATGGATTGGTCTCCGTGCCCTGGCAATACCTACAGCTACTGCCATTAATCTGGGCCTCTGCTCCAGCACCTGTAGACAATTAATCTTGCAAGAAGGTAAGAGAAAGAAGGGTTGTTTGGAAAGCATTCCAAGTTGTTATTTAAGTGAATAGAGGGATAAAAGATTAGAGGATGTCTCACTTCTCTTAAAACAGACTAAGTATTCAAAGTAAATTTCCACACGTAGTATTTTTGTTAAATGAAAAGTCAACAAAAAACAAAGAACTGTGACTCTGGATCTCTCTGGTTTCTGTTCTGCAGCCCTCTCCCACGGCAGCTGTGTGACACAGAGACAGTGCATAATGCAAAGAAGCGTCATTCACAGAATCTGGAAGTGTGTTTTAAAGTAAAATCTCAGGCCCAAGTACATTCAGCTGGTCATGTGCTTGCATATGTGTAAACTTCTTTGGTTAATTCTTTTAGGTTGGAATGATATGTCAGTGGTGAGCTGTGCCTTCTGCTACATCCAACACAAATTGCTCTTAGGCTGAACTCAGAGCTGAAACAACCTTCCTCATGCTGAAAATAGTAATTGGGCTGTTCCCACTAACCAACCACAAGTAACTACTCTCATTTTGGAAAATTTTGAGGTTTCAGGCATCCTGACCTGTGGTAACATAGTTACTAAAATTCAAACTGTGTGAAAGTCAGGTATTTTAAGTTGTTAGATTTGTGGTTTATTTTTTCCTCTGGACATTAGACTTTAAAGAATCAGACACCTTGCATGAGTGATAACCTAAGCACACAAGTGTTACTCACTTCTGGGATCTGAAAGTGCATTTTATTATTGTGCAGGATACAAGTTTTAGTATGATACCCCAAAGTAAAAACATTCATGCTTCTCCTTTAGGGATGCTAGCTGTAAAAAAATCCAGTCTTATTGATGAAAAAACTCTCATCCCCACCCATTACTGGAACAGGTCCATTGTCCATTCCTTCCATACACCCCTCCTTCCCTACGGCTCAGTCCCAGGAGTGCTTTGGGCAAGCAGTGCACTCCAAGCAGGATTTCCCTTTCTTTTGCTTTGTGCAGCCTCCCTTTCCAATAAATTTTTGCTGAGCAAATCCTTTATCTGTAGTGATGCACCAGTGTCCGCTGGTGAGAGAGTTTCACTTACTCATTTAGAAACACTTCCACCAATGTGAACTGTTGTTGCTTTTTTGCATGCTTTTGATTTCCTTTTAGTTCTAAGCATCTTAAGGAACGTAGATGGGATCTGATTTTTTGAGGCTCTGATCCAGTATCACTCCACTTGGAGCCCTGCAGGAGAGATGGGAAGTGAGTACTTCTGAAAGCCAGGCTGCTTCTCTTTTTATTTGTCTGTAGAAAGAACTGATTGTAACTTCTGGAATGTTTTTACTTTTATGAGCTGTTGTCTCTTTACCTGCCTTGACTTTGAATCTCCTGATTTCTGAGCAACTGTATCTAAAAAGCCTGTATGGAAGTAGGGCTTCAGCAAAAAAAAATTCCCAAAGTAACAAGTACCTATTTTAGAAGTTCCTGAAAACCTGAAAATGTTTAATTAAAATTCATGGCACTTCCACCAGCACCAATTTCTCTATTTGCGTCTGTAGTATAATAAAATTTAAAACTGTCTCATATAGTTTCCTATGCATTTCCTATGCCATTTGATCACATGCGGGGAAAAATTACACTAGTAACTTCTCTCTCCTCTTTGAGTATTTAGAAAAGGGAACCCAAACATAAACACATTCCATTCACACCAGCATACCTGAGATGCAATCATTTTTACAAATGCAAAGTGGTACCCTTCAAAGTACCTAAACAGCCTATAGATTTTGAAGTACATTCTTTAGTTGTTCAGCAGTGAAAGTGGGCTGTTTATCAACTAGAAGTTGCTATCTGACACCTGCTAATGTAACTCACCTGAGTTTACTTATAAAATAATGTAGGTACTTTGGTTATGAGTTGACAATTAAAAAAAAAGAGGGAAA
>NW_005054320.1:1690151-1699437 GCF_000277835.1 Geospiza fortis
GAAAGAGGCGTCAGAGTGTGAAGTTTGAAAGCAGCACAGAATCACAGAATTATTTGGGTTAGAAGGGTGCCAAATAAGGTGCCACCAAGCTCTGGCCATTGTTGTTAGGTGGATGGCGCCTCTCAGTTTTTTTAAAGGCAAGATCGGTTGGCCTTGTCAAATGATGGATTTAACTTAAATTCTCTTTTATAAAGTCTGCCATGCTCTTTTTTTTGCCTGTAAAAATCCCAACAGTGATCCACCAAGTCATTTTGTCTTTCTAAAAGAGACAGAAGCACAGAAATTCCACAGGGACTATTGAATTGAAAAAACGCAGCTCTCAATAAGCAGAGAGAAAATGTATTTCTCTAAAAATGACCTCTAGGACTATGTTTTCATAATCAAGTCCCTGACTATGTCATGTCCAACAGACCAGAAATTTAAAAGACGTTATCAGAGGTAGATGTATCACAACAAGTTAGGTACTCCAGTATTTGTTGTATACCAAAGCACAGTGTTTACAGGTCACTGTTATTTGTGGGGCTTCCACTTAACCCTCCAGCAGGGGACTGAGCCCACATCTCTTTTCTCCTTGAATGCTGAAATTGTTGGAGTTCTCAGTAAAATGATGGCTTTTTTTGTGGAGGCCTTGTGTTGTTGGATCAGACGTGTCAGAGAATATCTCAGGATGAGGTGAGAGAAAATGACTTTTTGGGATGCCGAGGGAGCTTTCGCATGAGATGGACCTTAAGCTGGTCAGCAGTGCCAGGCCTCAGACAGTTAAGCTCATACCAGCCCCAGAAGTGTGCAGTCTGTCCCTGGAAATGCAGCCAGAGGGGTGTTCAGCCACTGTAAGATGCAGCAGAGGTTTTGTGAATGACAGCGGGACCAAGGGATGGACACAATATCCATCAACAGTTGAGGGTAGGGATGCTGACTTCTCCTTGTGCACTGAAAACTCAGTGCTGCAAGGTCTCTACTGTTATATTTTGATTTAGGAATGTAGAAGAATGAGGTTAATGCATTTATGCAACATTCATGGTGAAAATATTTTAAGACAACCTTCTCTGTGTAACTATCTTGACTCTTCCCAGCTCCTTCAGTTAGAGTCCGCACCAGCGTGAATGCAATTTCCATGCATTGTTTCAGTCTGGAAATGAAACAATTTTCATTAATGGAAACCTGGTTCTCAAGCAGAACAATTAGACCCACTTCAGGCTGAAAAAAGATAAAAGCATGCTAATTTGGATGGAGGACTCTTCTTTCAAGGCAGCCAATTGAGTCATCAGCCAGCCACCCACCTGACTGTCTAACAGGTAATTAGGAGATAGTCCTCTTTTTAGTGTCGAGCATGTGCGTAAACCTCCACACAGTGGTGTCACTGCCCATTGGGACTTCCAGGGGAAAGAGCTAGGCAGTGGCAAAACAGTGAGGAGAGCACATTTGTCAGACGGTACCCAATGAACTGACTTCTTTTTTTATTTAGCTTATTATTTTTGTCTTTTCAGCAGCTACCTGAAGTTTCGGGCAGTAAAGCCATCATGGCCGACCTGGGCTGCAAAAAACCCAGCGACTGCACTGTCTCCAGGCTCCTCAGCGTAGTGGAGAGTGAACTTCGGGCTGGAAGAGACAAAGGCGACCCCACGGAGAAACAGCTCCAGGTTGTCTTGGAGGATGCGACGCTATGGCAGAGATTCAGGGAAGTCACTAATGAGATGATCGTGACCAAGAATGGCAGGTAAGTGATCTGCTCAGCACTGCGGGCTCAGTGAAGGTGACAGCCAGGGGGGTTAAGCTCTACAATAATAAACTGTGTATGCAGGCTCGAGAGAACTGCAAGGAGCACACCAGAGTTTATAGGGGACTGCAGCCTTGCAGTCTGCTAAAACCACAGTATGAACAAGATGGGGTGACCCTGCTTCTTTTTGGCCACTGCCAGACCATTCCTCCTATGAAGCATGCTGGAAAAATATATAGGCTAACTTGTGATTGCACAAAAAGGAAACTTTTGCAAAGGAATATCTCTTAAAACCTTTGTAATGACTTTTTATGCTAATAATCATTGGTGTATATTAGCAAGTCCTCACCTGTAGGCTTCAAATTACTGCACAGAAGCAGATTGGTGTTGTTAGACCCAGCTGCAGTTCCCATCCCTCTGGCCTTGGGTATTAACAGCTTGTACAAGCAGTTTGTACCAGAGTGGATGCAGTAAAACTGCCCTACATGCTCTATATGTATGTGCAGTCTGAATTGCATGGTCCCACAGTTGTTGCTGGTGCCCTTAGAAACAAATGTGGAATATTGTTTAATACACACTGTTTTAGAAGGACAAAACATTGTGGTATAAATGGACCACATGTCTTACTATTTGGGGAACATAGAAAGGCACAGGAAAAGAGTAAAAAATCTGGTGAGAAGGATGCTAATTCTGAATCAGGCACTAGCTTGAAGAAAGCTCTCTACAGAGGTTCTGCTCAGAACTGGACTGACAGCAGAGTCCAGCCCATAACAGACAAGCAGCTACTAGAATAAGATTTGCACAGTGGTACTAAGGTTTTTATTTAATTTATCCTCGCCAGCCTTTTGCTGCCGCCCACCCCAGCTGTTCCCTCAACATGCACCTGTTTTACAAGACCTCTCAGGAGATCCACATAGGAGAGAGGAATTAAGAGATGGAGAGAAAGATTTACTCATGTGGTGTAATTTTGCAGACTTAGCAGAATTTGTGGATGAAATTAGTGTTGACTGTAGCTTGATGAGGGACATAGGTGAAAGCAGTAAAAATGAAAAAATCTTGTCTTTTGACTCAGCAAGGTGATTCTCCAGAGAGGAGTTACCTTCTCAAAGGACCAGCTCTTGGTGTAAGAGCACTATTGCCATTCTGATCCCTCCTAATAACCTATACTGATAGACATCTGCTGCTGAGATTCTTTTTATATTGTGAAGCTGATTTTACTTCATTTAAATTGCTTTGAAAACTGCTGTTAGGCTACAGATAACTTCTAAGTGGACTTTCACTTGGTGTATAGTAGCTTAAACTGTCTCCTTAACAGTGTAAGTGACTAAAAATGAGGTAAGATGGGTTTGTTTCTGATTTAATTAAATTGGTACAAAGAGTCACATTACCAACAGGGTTTTTTCAGTTTTTTTCCTTGCAGCTAATGAAAATTATGACTTCACGGTGATACTAGTTCTTTCTGAAATGTCAGGGTGAGTGTATAGATAAAATATTTTTATAATGTTGATAACGGAATATTTTGTTATCTGAATATGCCTGAGTACTTTTTATTTCATTGTGTAAGCTGCCTGATTTTTAAATTTTAACTTATACACTCCTTATCAGCCTGATTCTACTTTTCCTATAGCCAGTGACATCTCTAGAAATGTCAGTGAGAGCAGCAATAGAATTCTTTATGATCAAACTACTGCAAAATTAAAAATTACAAAAGTATGTCACACTGTCATTTGCATGAATACTTTTAACATAGTTACTGTAGCAGAGACTATGAAAAAGGATCTCTGCATTTCTGAAAGTATTTTTCATCCAAAACCACAGCATCACACTAATACAAAGAAAATACAGACTGTGGACTGCAGGAAAGAACTCTGAACCATGCTATTCAAAAGGAGACAAACTTGAGACAATTTCCTGTGATTGCTGAGTTTTTCTCAGGTTCAGGATTCTTCAGTGATTGTCGCCAGAGAGATTCTCAGTAGAAAAAATATTGATCTTGTTCTGCTGCTGCTAAATGAGTACAACTAAACCATTCTTGCTGAAGGGTAGATGAATGCTTTTGAAAACTGTGTTCTACAATGAAAGAGAAGAATCAGCCTGAACTTTTGTGTGTGAAAATGAAAACAGTTGGTGTGGACAGACACATTGTCAGCAAAGCTCAGAAATTAAACAGAAACCCGATATGGGAGTGTCCCAGAGAACTAAAGTCTAATTGATTAGTGATCCTCAAGTGTCAAATTCTAGCATGCACAATTCTATCTGCTCTGAGTCATCTCTAATTGGTACCGAGGGTCCCAAAATGTCAGTTAGATGAACCAACTTCAGTGTTAATATACAGATATGCCTCTGTGGCTGTATCATCCTTCATTATAATAATCACCTATCCTAGCGATATGCCTAGGGGAAATAGATGTATTCTGAACAGGATAGATATCATTAAAATTGAAACATGTGCTATATCACAAAATGCATCTCAATGGGTACAGCTGATACAGTGGGAAACCATCTCCTATTTTACTCAGACCTATTGTATTAAATTGACACTTCAATATCAAATACAGTGTTATCTGACTGAATAGGTTTCCTCTTTCACTGTTTATACCATACTAGCTAGGCAGTATCCTGAGACTTTGCAATCCCTGTTATTGCCTGGAGACAGGTAGGTGCCACTATTCCCCTCTGCATATGGGGAGAATCCATAGGGGATCAGTGCAGGCAGCCATGAGTGGGGGAAAAGAAGGAAAAGAAGCCTTTTCCAGGTTTGAATGCTAAAGCAGCTTTACTGGTTACTGCACATCCAAGTTTGATATCAAACATCTTCCCACTCAAGGTCTGTACTGTAGAGTAATTGCAGTAGATTTGCTCTAAATAAATTGAAGAAGCTGAAGTGCTTGGCTATTGCAGAAATGGAGGTCACATGTGCACCTACCTGATCATTGAAACAAACACTCTGACTGGTACAAATTTGGAGAAATCACAATTTGCCATGCTAAACGACAGATTTTAACAGTAAAGCCACTTAATCAGCAGAACATGTTAGGTGGTAAGTTTTCCATTGTTAGAGTCTGTACAGTCAAAACATGCTGGTCCAAGTGAGGCAGGGAATTACTGGGAGTGAAGCTGGTTAACATAGGGAAGTGCTCTAATCTTAGTGCTACAGGAGGTTAAAATTGATGGTAACAGTATTCTCTTCTGGATTGGTCTATAGGTCCTTTGAGGATAAACTAGAGCCTCTCAAATAAAAAGGCAGAGCAGCCTGCCTGCATTGTGGGAAGAGGAATTAACAATCTGCATGTAACACAAACAGCTCTGCATAATCTAGTGAAATTAAATTTTCATGTGGATTAATTTTCTCCTCTAATCAAATATCAGCTATGTATCTAAATATTTTCCTTTGAACATTGACTGGGGGAGATCTAAGCATTGGAAGGAGAAATGCATCCATACTTTTTATCACATCCCAGTTTGATAACTGGTACATCCCGGTCAGAAAGACACGCGTAGTGTGTAAATCCATCACTAAGCTTCCATTTAATTAGGAAGATTGTGGTTCACAGTACCTTGGAGGCCAGTGAAGAGTGCTGTTCCTGTGAAGAGTACTGGGATTAAAGCTTTTCATTACCTTTGTTGGTGACAGGGGCACACCCTTAGCAATCTTGCCAGCAACGCCTAGCTGTGTGCTCTGGTTGACATGTGGAGGGAAGGGATGTCATCCAGAGGGATCTGGACAGGCTTGAGAGCAGAGCCTGCGTGAACTTCATGAAATGAACTTTTTGGTTCTGCATTAAAATGCAGGCTGGGTGGAGAATAGGTTCAGAGCAGCCCTGAGGACAAGGACTCGGGAGTGTTGGTGGACCAGAACCACAACATGACCCAGCAATGTGCACTGACAGCCCAGAAAGCCAAACGCATCCTGGGCTGCATCTAAAGCAGCATGGCCAGCAGGGCAAGGGAGAGGATTCTCACTCTCTGCTCCACTCTTGTGAGAACCCACCTGGTGTGCTGCATCCAGCTCTGGGGTCTCCAGTACAGGAAGGACATGGACCTTTTGGAGCAAGTCTGGAGGAGAGAACCTCTCCTATGAGGAAAAGTTTAGGTAGCTGAGGTTGTTCAGCCTGGAGAGGAGAGAGACCTTATAGCAGCCTCCCAGTACCTAAAGGGGGCTGGAAGAGAGCTGGAGAGGGACTTTTTCTAAGGACACATAGTGATACAAGGGGTGGTGAGGCACTGGAAAAGGCTGCCCCAAGAAGCTGTGGATGCCTCATCCCTGGAGGTGGCTCAAGGCCAGGTTGAATGAGGCTCAGAGCAACCTGGTCTAGTGGAAGGTGTTGGGGACACCAATCCAGGGACTGGGACAAGATGATCTTTAAGGTCCCTTCCAACCCGAACCATTCTATGATATCTTCTTCAATACTGCACTGACATGGTATCAGCAAGTATTAATATTAGATGAAAAACCTCAAATTTCTCAAATTCTGTCTTTTCCTGTCAGCAGAAGGTGCTGAATGTATGCAGCAAAAACTATATCAAGGTATCCAGAAAGGTGAGTGGGATGTCATGATTGTTAGCAATTTGCATTTGTGTGTCACTAGACAATATGACTGCAGGGGCAGAGACTTCCAGTGTCCTTTAAGACAGCCTGGAGTTTCAGCTCCCTTCTTATGTATTTTGGATGTCTTATATGGCTACCTAAGCCTCGAAAGCTACTTTACCTTAGCCCCATAGCTATGGATCTCAGGCCATTCCTCTGGTTGCTTGGTATACTCTCTCTGTACCCATAGAGAAAAGGAACCTAGAGATTCATTGGCTTTCATTGGAATTTATGGTCCATAAAAATGTGGCATGAAGAAATGGCAGTTGCCAGGAGAGGTCAGTCTGGAGATGTCTGGGGCAGGGAGGCGGGTTACTCATGGAAGAGGAATGTAGGAGGTGATATGTAATAGCAATTACATGTATTCTTTGACAAGTTAAGGAGCTTAATGAATAGGATACCTTTGCTGGGAGACACCTGTTCTGATGTCCACACATTATTCCCAGTTTCTCCAAGTGTTGG
Source organism: Geospiza fortis (assembly GCF_000277835.1). Classification (NCBI taxonomy): domain Eukaryota; kingdom Metazoa; phylum Chordata; class Aves; order Passeriformes; family Thraupidae; genus Geospiza; species Geospiza fortis. The sequence goes on from NW_005054320.1 coordinate 1,696,919, forward strand.
AGCCCTACTAGCGCTATTGCTTCAGACTTTCAGGTGCCAATTCAGAGCTGTGTGGCATCGATCACAAGCACTGGGACAGATAGAAAACCACTGAAAGTCAAGCTGTGAGCTCCTGCAAATCTCCTTTACAAAAGAAAGAAATAATAATAAAAGGGGATTGAGAAAAGGTGGCATTGGACCTTTGGGCACAAAAGGAGCATTTTCCCAAAATTAAACAAAGACAGGATTTCAGTTTTAAACACACGAGATAGTGGAAGGCTGGGTAGAAGTTAAGAGCTTGTGTGTAAGATGAAACTAAAAGCAATAGGACACGGTCAAGCTGCTGAGGTCAGGGAATATGGAAGTATGGGACCAAATTACTTGAGAAACTGCCAAGTGCAAGGTCTGATGGCAAGGGTGGATTGAAGGAAGGGAGGATGGTTTTTTATACTGAGCTAGTTAGTGAGCATCTGGAAACAAACATACTGAGGAGAGTCTTTCAAGAGCAGTTTCCAGCCATGTTACCCTTTTTTGTTTCCCTGGCCAGGCGGATGTTCCCTGTTTTGAAGATCAGTGTGTCAGGCTTGGATCCAAATGCCATGTATTCCTTCCTGCTGGACTTTGCTCCGACTGATGGCCACCGCTGGAAGTACGTCAATGGAGAATGGGTGCCAGCTGGGAAACCAGAGCCACCAAACCACAGCTGTGTCTACATCCACCCAGACTCTCCCAACTTTGGGGCCCATTGGATGAAAGCTGCCATTTCCTTCAGCAAAGTCAAACTTACCAACAAGCTCAATGGGAGTGGGCAGGTATGGCCTGATGTTTCCACACCACCTCTTGGCTTCAATTGCAAGCACCTACCAATCAAGAAATATCAAGGGTGCATTTATGTAATTATAGAAGCCCTTACAGGTCTCTTCACCCACAGATGCCAATTATTCTATGGAGGCCAAATGTAAACAGGGATAAACAGGCCTTAATTGGCACTTTCAGATTCTAATGGACTTCTTGATGTTAAGAGAGACAGAGTGCTGTGGTTTACTTAATTGTCAGGGGTCTTTTCAGAGTTGGTCTTGTGTGCTGTGGATTTTTACATAGGACTTCAGAGAAAGGGGGGAAAAATGGCCATGGGTATTAGGTTTTTGTTGTGCTCCCCAATGTTGTTTGGTGTAAGTGGAATGTTGGCAGGAGTCAGATGGCAGAATAAAAGGCTTCTCCTAAATGAAATAATTACTGTGTCTGCTTCTGCATCATGATAATTATCAATATTCTATTGAATCAGCTTTGGCCTTTGGAAAGAAACCACATGTACCAAAAATAAGTGACTTTGAACTGCTTAAAAATGAAAACAGGAAAATTAGTTTTGTTTCGTATTTTATTTTTGATGATGCATCTAAAGGCAAAATGTTGCACAAGACCTTTTGTTTGCTTGTTTGTTTGGTACAAAACTCCTACGGTGGATGATACTTGTCAGCCCAGAATCAACTTCTTTCATGTAAATGTTATATGCTCTCAATCTGTTATTTCCATTAGGTTTATGAGGTACCTCTGTAAGCTTAGTGCTCTAATGAGGTAGGAGATTATCTCAGGTTTTACTGGTTGGAGAACAGGAAGATGATCTGACTTTTCCTTATTCATATGTGGAACCAGCACACAAGAATTACTGTAGAGCATAGAACAGGATCTGAATTTGCAAATGCTTGTCGTGTGTCCAGGATTTCAGAAAAGTCAAAAGCCTCAGAAAAATATGCATGGGGGGAAAAAAGCTACAGGAAACTTGGAGGGTCAAAGAGTACTTGGGGAAAAAACCAGGGGAACACTCTGTATATATATGAAGGAGAGCAAAATAATAGAAAGCAGGAGAGGAAAACCATATGAGAAACAGAACCCAAACAAAAGTTACTAAACAAGAAATGACTGAAGCTTCCTTTGCTTTCTTTTGAAATCATGACCACAGTGTTAAAGTAAACCATGTCCCCACTCTGTGCTTCAGCTGCCCCTTCTCTGATGGTTTAGAAAGTAATTGATGACTATCAGTGCTTTATGCTAATAGCTGTGTTCTTTCTTTTATATATATATATAATATATATATATATATATGTATGTGTACATCACTTTGCAAAGTACAAATTTTAAAAAATAATCTTTTTCTTGCACTAGAGCCAATTAAAGGACCTAATAGACTTCCTGGAATCAATGCTATTCACACCTTTTAGTGCCAGGTTAGATGATCTGCCAAGGCCTGTTTGGATACACTTCATCTTGCCCAGAGAGAAGACTGGGTGACTGCCTCAGCTTCCTCCTGACACCTTTTCTGTGATGGTGATTCTGGTCTTCCAGACAGCAGAAGCAGGACTGGGAGTGCCCCTGAGCTGTTTCAGCAGCCTCTAGTGCAGTGGGAGCCCAGGGATTTGAGGGCCATAGCTGCTAACAAAAATACTCACTGCTGCTGCTGCTGCATCCAAAGCCAAAGCCTTAAATCCAGTCCAGTGAAGTCTCATTCTGTTCAGCCTGTAGTTATTGCAGGGGAGGGAGGC
>NW_005054320.1:1699447-1709859 GCF_000277835.1 Geospiza fortis
CTGTCACAGAGCCAGAGGTTGGCTGTGAGGTACCAGAGTGACACTGGGGGCTGTCTCTCTGTTTTGTTTCCTGCAGATAATGTTGAACTCCCTGCACAAATACGAGCCCCAGGTGCACATAGTTCGTGTAGGAGGCCCCCACCGGATGGTGATGAACTGCTCCTTCCCTGAGACGCAGTTCATAGCGGTGACTGCCTACCAGAATGAAGAGGTAGGTGGTGCCACGCTGTGCACCACTGAGGAGATCTGTTAGAAGCTAATTAACTACAAGACCAGCGTGCCTTTTTCTTGTTTCCCCACCTGTCCCATGCAGTGTAATACTCTATCCACTCTAATACTCTGTCTTTTCTCTGCAGTAGAACATTGACTAATCTAGTGTTTGGCTTCAGTAATAAGCCAGGTTTAGCTTAATATCCTGCCACAGCTATTCCAGACTGGTCCATCTGTCCCGGCATCTCAATCCTTTACTGGAAATAAAAGCCAAACAGCCCTAAAATATCTTTCTCCAGCAATAACTGATAGTCATAATGATAACCCTATCTCTCCATGTTCCGTATAATACATACAACTGCAGAACAACACAATACTGCATGGGAAAATTTCTGCCCTTGAGGGATGCTTTGGACTGTAAGAATTGCTAACTCCTGTGCCACATCCCTTAGCTAATGTTGCTGCAGATTTTATTAGTACTTGATAGGAATTCAGTGTTTAAACTGTCTTGAAAGGGTCCACCATTCCACCACATTTGCCAGACAAGATCATGCCAGGCTGCCCCAGCTGGTGTTTTGCCTGTGGCACTGATCAGTGCACAGCAAAGCTGTCTCCTACGCAGCCTGGGAAACATCAAGTGTGGGGATATATTTTAGGCTAACCCAGACAGTTCCCCTCAGATTACTCTGGAGGATGTTTTGTCAGGTTTCTATTTCAAATTGCCTTCACTAACATGCCTTGTTTTCTGTAAACTCAAGATAACAGCTCTCAAAATCAAGTATAATCCCTTTGCCAAAGCCTTCCTGGATGCGAAGGAAAGGTAAGTTCATCTTTTGATTTTTTTGATCCAGTAGCTTTTTGCTGCTGATATGGTTAAAACCATGACATCACCATATGAAAGATAAATTACATAACTGAATCTTGTTTCTGCTAAATCCACAGTCCCTCCAATGGTATTATCAGGGAGACTATATAATTATTACAGTAGGTGCTGAAATGGGTGAATGTGCTCTTGGGGATCCTGGCACTTATGTCTGTCTACACAGAAAGCCTGAAATGAGATGGTGTGAGCTTCCCCAGTAGTGTTATACCCCACATACGTCCACTACAGTGTACTTGCACTTCAGTGAATCCTGTAATTTGATAGGTCAGGGAGAAAAAATGTTAAATCCAAGTGTCAAAAAGCATAGTTGAAGTGAAATTACAGTGCAACTGTAATGTAACTACACTGCTGTTATTAAGTCTGTGTGATAATTTATGATGCATTTATTAAAGGTAAGGTGTCAGAGATGCTTCCATCAGAAATTAATTGTAGTTTATCTTGCAAAATTTTCCTTGCTTCATCCATGTTAATGCACAGTGGCATCCAAATGATGCACTCCAGCCCATAATTTCTAATTAATTTTGTTTGGACCTGCTTTATCTTCTGAAATGCAAAGCATCCCATGTGCCTGCAGGAGAATCTGTATTTCCAGGAATGGTGCTCACAGGCAGATTTAGAATTCCATGTTCAGCTCCCATATATAGCAAAAAATTAGGAACATTTTTGTTTATGTCGTCAAACAAAAGCTCCAGCTTCCTTTATGGCGGAATGTAGGAAGGTCTACTGCTGCCTAGAAAGGTTAAAGAAGAGGGATTTCCCTCCTTTTTCACTCACTTCTCCAATTTTTAATGAATAGTTCTGGTTATAACTTTTGTAATTTTTCAATGAGAACACTTATCACTAAGTATTTTGCTTTTCAGAAACCATTCTAAGGACGCTCCAGAGACAGTCTCTGAAGGTCAACATATGACATATTCTCACTGTAAGGTTTTTATTTATGTCAACAGCAAGTTTTGTGAGATATGATGGGTGCTGGGAACCTGGACTTTGCTTAACTGGTTCATGCTGATCACTTACTGAGTCCTGAATTATGTTCATAGAGAGGGACCCTTTAAAAAAAAACAAGAGGATTGAAGAGACCTCACAGTAGGATATAGTGTGAGAGGTCCTGCAGAGGGATCATTTTCCATAAATTCCAGTTTTTCTATATGAAAAGAAATCTAGAATCAAGATGATATATGACATTTTTAGGATTTTCTTACCCCTTTGTTTTTGTATTTGTAAATGTTTTTATCACCTATAAAGTTATCTTTCATTGCTAAACAGGTAAAAAAATGAGGGGAGGCAGAAGTTGCATTTGCTTTACTGATAGTTTTTCTTTCATTTGTTCTTTAACTTTTGTGACATTTTCCCGTTGATTTCAGGACTTGTTTTCCATGTTGGTGGATTGGGAGGGGAGTGGAGGGTTACTATTTTTTTGTCAGTTTTTTCACAAACCAGTATCTTGGCATCTGCTTGGTATTTCTTAGGCACAGCTAATTCTGCAAGAAGGCTGGTTATTTCTTAGTTGTACTGTAGCACTTTATTGCAGCAATAGTAATCGTTTTGTTCTCTCTTTCCCCTCAAAGTGGGTGGCTGGTTGATTTCCAACCCAGATCCAACGTGTGCCTCGGGAAGCTCTAATTACCAGTACAGTGGAGCTTTGCCTCTGCCCGCTCCACAGGCTCCCCACAGCTGCGAGAGATATTCAGCCCTGCGAGGCCGTCGAGCTGCTCCATACCCACCCTCCTACATGCAGAGGAATCACTCCCCTTCAGGTATTCCTGGAGCACTGCTTTGCTGCCTCTGCCTGCCTGCCCTGTGCCTTAGGTTAGCACAAACCCTGGAGCAAGGCCAAGCTCAGGCTAGTAAAGGGCGTGGTGATTCTCTGCACAGAACCCTTCAGGCACCCAGGGTGACCGAGGCACCAAAACAAGAGGGACCAGGAACTGGGTGCACTCTTGGTAATAAATCAGAGTGTATGGTCTTGCTTTCACTACAGCTTCCAGTTATACAAAAAGAGCATTGCAGGTCTTTCAATGCCCTGCCATGACACAGTTGAGTTCTCAAGTCAAAGCAGCTCTCAGGTAGGAGCTGAATTGAGGTGAAGGCATTTTGGTATTGTCAGAACATCCTTTGAGTCCCTTTTCCTTTCTAGATTTGGGTGCAAATGCAGAAATTGATTGTACTTCGATCAGAGGAAGTGAGTCGGAAAGCAGACTAGGGATAAAGTAATCTGTGTGCTAATTATAATTTAGCAAGAATTCCTGATCAATGGAAGTATTTCTCATGGAAGGGTTTAGCTTAAAAGGGATCCTTAAAATCATCCTCCCTGCCATGGGTAGGGGCACCTTCTACTAGACCAGGTTGCCTAAAGCTCCATTCAACCTGGCCTTGAAAATTTCCAGGAATGGGGCAGTATTTATAAAATTTTATTTAGTATTTTAGCTCAAATTATAAGGAAATCTGTATCAAAACATTGTCTGATATATGTCAATTATGAAAAACTATTAGTCAGGCTTGCAGAAATGCAAATCCTAGTCTGTCATGCTGTACCTTCTCATGTATCACACCTGGGATTGCAATGGCACCTTGCTACTCTCTAAACAAACATGGGAATTTTGCCTTTTTACCTGTGGTTGGGACTTCTGTCCTACTACCTGTGGTTGGGCACCTCATGATCAGATTGCTGCCTTAAGCCTGTCCATGTTTTGCTGTCTTAAGACATTGTCTGCAATGTCACTGAGGATTTGTTTGTTGCTTTTTTTCCCTCCCCAAAGTTAACTTATTGGACAGCTCCAGCAATAATCTTCAGGTATTCTCAGGACACGACAGCTGGACTTTGCCATCCTCTCCACACACTAATTTGCTCTCAGTGCCACACACAAAGGGAGGTGCCAGCCCTGGACCCAGGTAAGGTTACAGGAACACTGCTGGTATCAGGAGCACTGAGGCTGGTAGGACTGTCCTGGTGATTTGCCCTTTGTTCCAAACTTTAAACAGTGTCTAGGATTTGAAATGTGTCCTAAGTGCCCAATTCAAGATTCCTGGGCAAATCTTTCTGACAAGCTAATCATCTTCTGCTCTATGGAGCTTCATTTTTTCCAAGCATTGCTGAAAACCAGGATCTTGGAATACGTACAAAGAATTCTGGACTCTACAATCTGTGAGCATTTTAAACCCAAATTATTTTTCTTCCTATATTTCTCATTATTATTCTGCATGAAATGAGGATCCTATTCTAGGAGTAAATGGAATTTAGACCTGGAGAATCAATTAATTATCAAATCTTTTTCCTTATTTTCCCCAAAAGAATGCAGTAATTTCTTCTCTAACTTAGGTGTCAGGAAAATCAGCTGCAATTTCAAATGCACTGTTATCTGATTGAGCAGATGTTCTTCTCAGTGTTTATACCCTAGTAGCTGAGCAGTGTCCTGAGACTTTGTGACCTTCCTCTCTAGAAACTCTTCTGACTCAGCTCCTAAGATGGGAAGAAGAGAAGTCACAGAGGCCCATAAAAAGTGCTTACACTTTGAAATCTCACATATACCTGTACATTGCTCTCCATGCCTCCCTCCAGGGTCACCAGGTGACAGCTACTGGTTATTTTTCACTTAAGATCTTCAAGGCTGGTCTAGTTTGGTAACCTGATTTGAATAGCTGCCTTTGAACAGATAGTGAAATTGACTTTACTGTGCCAAGTCTTATGCAGGTGAAATGCTTTGAAATAAGACATTCAATCTGTGCTGCTTTTTTTTCCAGCCACTACCCTTGCCTGTGGACAGTGAGCAACAGTGCTGTAAATGCTGCCAACCCAGGAAGCGAGGTGAACAGCAACCCTTCAAGCATGTTTTTAAGGGGTAATATCCCCTTACCTGCTGCGTCACCAGTGCAAATCCCTCTGCAGGGTATGGTGTCTGACAGCATGGAAGCACAAGGGGAAGGCACTCTCACCAGACTGACTGACTCTGCGTGGACATCCTCACACTCCTTTTAATGGACAGGCAGCTCCTGAGGGAAGCTCAGCCAACCAAGACTGACACAAATGGCAAATGATCCCTTAGGAGTGCAGTGCAGAAATGTATGCAGGAAAAGGACTTCATCACTTCTCATAATGTACCTTTTGTGTGCCAGCCAAAATGCAAAGGCAGGAAATATTATACGAATCAGCTCATTACTGCAATTTTATGCATTATTCAGGATAATGTCCAGAAAGAATCTTTTTAGTTAGCTTTGCTTCTATATCACATTAAAAATTATCAGAGACAGGAGACTGAGTGAAGCAGACATGGCAGCTGGATACTCGCATGTCATTTTAGAAGTTCCCTCTGTAACTAAATCCAGTGAAAATTGTGAGCAAGTTTGCAACTGGTCATTTGAAGGGACAGCACTGTTTTAAAGGCTTTCTGAATTTCTTACATAGAGGTTTTCACAATACCTGAAACTAAACCCCTCAGGGGATGAAATTAGTCCAACATCCTAATGCCACCTGCATATAGCGTTCTCATCCCCTTCCCTTCTCCAGCTGCTGTTTGCTGTGCGTATGGCGTGGGGACAGTGGGCACACTCAAACTGCTGAAGTGGCCACATTGTAGCAGCAGGGTGAAGGGTAGCTAGTTTAGCATTTAGAGTCTGATGTTACAGTCTTGGAAATGGAAAGCTCCAGTGTTTCAAATATGTGCTATATTTGAAAGGATGGGGGGGAAAAAAACTATAGAAAAAATGTTCAGCTTGCATTTCCACTTTGCTTCAGCTATACAGTATAAATAAACTATGAATACATGGTGTAGTATCTCCTCAGTGCCTTTCCAAGGTGTATACACACAGGCAGTCTTTCTCACCTAACAACCTCTGAGCTATTTAAAGCAGCTCTGCCAGAAGTAAGTTGACAGAATAGGAATTTTGTATTCCTTGTCCAGTTACTGGGTGTAAGCTCCCGGGCATGGTATTTCATGTCTTCACACCTGTTTCCCTTCTCACTTTGTCTGGTTCAGCTCCCTTTTTCAGGCTACTGCTTTTCCCATACTGCATGAGTGTACAACATTTAGCACAATGGAGTCCTTATCATATCTGGGATTTTCTAACCACTACTGTGATGCAAATAACAAGAGTCATCCCCTAGTCTTCCTTGTCCTTTCATGTATGTCCTGAGGCAAGCCCTATCAAATTGTCAGAGTAGAGTTTTGCTGTTTGGTCTCTATAAAGAAAAACAAAAGAAATCTGCAAGCTAACTCATGGAGATATGTCCCTGTATAATGAAAGGCCCAGCAGCAATTCTGGTCTGTTTAGAGTCATGTGCATTGGTAGGGCACCATCCCCAGAATAGAAGAAGATTCTCTGAAGCTCCTGTGAGCTGTGGTCTCTGCTTCTGCTAGATACAGCAACATTCCCTTTGTTAATACTCAGTTACTGCGTGCAAACTCTGGGAACAGCATTCTATTTTGGGTAGACATTAGAAGCAGCAGCAAGAGGAGACTTTTGATACACATCTGCCTGGTGACTTAGACATTACAAGCAGCAGCAACAGACTTTTGATACACATCTGCCTGGTGAACTCAGCAAGCTTACATTTGATATTCTATTACCTGGCCTGGAACCCCCCCCTTAAGTTGCTCACAGTGTTATGCATTTTCATGCCTTCTCCATCTGGCTTTTCAGATCATCTGCAGGCAAGTTCATGTGCCAGAATGTACTCAATAACACTGTTAGTTTTGCTGACTTGTGCTGCAATCCCCTAAGATCAAAGTAATACAGTTGCTTTGGGTGTGCATTTTTATTAATAGTGGCATTGGTCAAACAAGAGTCAATAGAGTGCAAAAAGCTCTGCATCCTGGTCTCAGTCTTATCCTTCTCAGTTCTGACTGCAAATCTGCCTTCTCAAGTTCTGACAAAAGCTTTGTGATGAGTTTGTCAATGTTATGTTTCTCTACCTTGCAGCAAGAAATGTAAGTAGGTGTTTCTCTCAAAAATAACTCTGCTTTACAGATGAGTTTTATTAACTAACTTATGCTACCCTCTTCTGGCTGTTCAGCTCCCCACAGACACATCACATACAGAGTCTACATAAAGATGCTAAAAAACAGGCAAGTGGTGACTTCTCCGTGTTCCAGGACTTGCAATGCTTCTTTCATGGTTAATGAATTGGATAATTTCTTATCCCATATTACTGCATTACAGTAATACAAGAGTGTTACTCAAACTGCATTTTTATTTCACAAACAAACAATGTAGGGGAACATCTAATTAGCTTTCCTGACAGTCTCATAGGATTGAAAGAATTAAAAAATTATCAAAATGAACGGTCAAAGTATTTTTTCTTCCTTTTCACTGTAAAAGTAGCCAAGACTCATGTCACAGGAGGCAAAAAGTTCTGAGATCCCAAAACTGAGCTTAATCTTTGTCATTGCAAAAAAGCTGATTTATCGTGAAAATGACACAGAAAGATAAAAATACCCTTGGTTTGCTCACTACCCATGCCCCCATCTCAGTAAAAGCTGGTATTTGTAGCCCAAAGCCTTGGGCTTCAGGATAGCAGGCAGTATACTGATCTCAGGTTTCATGTTGGGGGGTCCTGCAAGTAGGACTCAATCCTTATGGTTCCTTCCAACTTGAGATCTGTGATTCTGATGAATAATTTTGCAACTCTGGTGAATGATTTGGGAACTGCTCTCTGGTTTGGACAGATTACTTCTACGCATCAGAAGCACTGGAGAAAGTTTTCGCTAACTGTTCCCGAGAAAAACTGCTGTTCTATCTTCACAGCTCTCCTTTCTCAGCACAATGGACTTCCCCACAGCAAAATAACACGCTGGGATGCTGGCTGCAGTGTTCTCCTGTGGGAGGCAGATTCCCTTAAACTGTGTATAAAACTGTTCCTCTCCTAATAAATAATTACTATGGATTTGATTTTGCTTAGTACATCATTACTATGGATTTGGTTTTGCTTTAGTACACTTGTTTCTCAGCAGATTTCAGCTTGAGATTAAAACCCATACAAGGGTGATTTCTGCATGGGTATTTCCCTGGTTGTTGTAAGCAGTTACTGAAATGGCAGCATGAAAAGAGAGCAAAGAGCCCTCTCCACAGTTTTTATATATGTTTTGATAAAACCACTTCCTGACTTTGTGGAAAAGAAATATACTACAAGACTGGAAAAGCTCTTTAGAGGTCTCCAGGGTAGAAATGCTACCTGGTATTAAAGATAGTTTGTAATTTTTAACCTGATTTGATCACAAAGCCTACATGGTAGGTTTTTGTCCTGCCAGAAGCAATGCTGCATACATGGCTGGTACCTCTCAGGCCTCTCCCCAGGACAGCCAACGTGCCAGGGCTTGGGAACACACCTCTATGCAAATCTCCATATTATTAGAGAAAGGAATCCTTTATTTTCAGTTTTTGCACTTTAGCACTGTACTCAGCTATTAAACGTGAAGATGCAGGGTGGTTTTTGTGACACCTCATTTAAGCATATAAAAAAGAAGTGGAGTGTAGGTACACAGTTTGTGGTGATTGGGAGTGGGGCTGTGGCTGAGCCTCATCCCTAATGGGCTACAGCTGTGAAAAGCAGGTGACCAGCATTGAAAGCAACAAGGCATGGAATGCCCACGTGCACTAACCCATCACCAAAGGGAACAGAGGGCACACAGGTGCAATGAATGTAAGATGAAGGGTAGGAAAGGTTGGGCTAAAGAACAAGAAGGGTAGATGCTTGAAGCCTTCTGATGGAGTATGGTGTTACTCTGTATGGGGATACTCTGTGGGTTGTGGCCATCTTGACTGGGATATGTGCTGTGACATATGCTGTCATAGCAGAGGGAAGTGGTTAATGAAAGCAGAAGAGCTATAAGTCAAAAAACCTAAGATGTCAGGACAACCTGGTTGCCTCTGATGCCACAGGTCCTGCCCCATGGTCTGCAGCTGCCACTGGGCCTTGGTGTCCCTGTCCTGAGAGCCTGCCCTTAAATTTTCCCCAGGGGCTCCATGGCCCTTGGACTGGGGCTTCTTATTAGCTTTCCTGCCAGCCTGAGGCAGGTGCCTTTTGTCTCAGGCTTTTCCCTCATGGTTTATTTTCCTGGCTCTGGGACATGGGTGTCCCAGTAAGGCAAGGAAGTGCATCTGGCTATGCCCAAGGAGGTGTGGAGCAGGTTTTCTCTCAGAGCCCACAGCTCCCCAGACACGTCCCTTTGTGAGCCCAAATGGAAGGCTGGTGCCTGCTGCTCTGTGGCGGCTGTGCTCAACAGCCCGTGCGTCCTCATCCCAAAAAGTCCCTTCTCTCTCCTGTGCTTCACTGTGTCTCTTTGGGAGATGGGCTGCTCTGGCAACACCTCACTCAGGCCAAGAGAAAGGCTTAACATGTGGCTTCAGGTGTTCTTTTCCATGACTGGAGTCTTAAGGGAATGTCCCTATGCTACGTGATAGGCAGAAAACCAGAGAGTGATAAACACCCCTTGCCTGAATTCTCCAGTGTGAGCCCAGATGTTTCCTGTGAGCCAGTTCTGAGTGCTCATCAAGACAGACACCAGTGGATGGCCCTGTCAGTTTAAGCTTAGCTGCTGTTTGTCAACACCGGGTGCTTGGTTCAGCACTCGGGTGTAGCTTTGTTGTGAAGCTGGTTCTGAGTTCTCATCCTCAGGCAGATCCTCTGCACAGCTCATTTAGGCTCTGCGTTTCTGTTTGTTCTTAAAATAAGCTTGGTAACAACTGCTAATATTTAACCATTTTTATATTTCAGCCATGTATATTGGTTATACAAGTTAAAAATAAACCTTCTACATTTAACTCACTGGTACAGATACACTGTTTCTACCTAATGGTTGTAGCTGTTGAGAGTCATAGTCTGGTAGGTCTACAGCAACAATAACAGTCCTTACCACTGAGATGCTAATGCTTGCTTTGTTGTTTGGAAGTGTCTCATTTTGAGAAGTTGTCAAAACATAAATTATGAGTGATTTTAATGGATAGCTAATTTTTTAAATGAAGAATTAATGGAACTAGGGGACGATGTGAATTGTATGGACTGAACACCTATAGTTTTCATAGACTTTCTGTAGGACTTTGTATAAGTCTGCTTTGCTATCAGGAAAAGAATCTTTATTCACAACAAAAGACTTTGTATCTGAGCATTCAACAAACTTAGGGAGATTAGGACAATTTACTAAAAAAGGATTCTTAGAATTGCAAAGCAACTTGTCTTCTTGAACTACAGTTGAGGACGTATTTTTTAAAGGAAGGGAAGCAGAGGTAAGTTTACTTTTAGCTCTCTGAACAGACAAATCAGATCTTAAACTCTTTTCAATTGTTTCTGCTTGTGCACTTTCAGAATCTATAATTTTCTTATCAC
>NW_005054320.1:1712950-1730556 GCF_000277835.1 Geospiza fortis
CAGCAGGGCAGTTTTGAGTGTGTCCTGACCAATTTCAAATTCATGTGGCTTTGCCTGTATAATAGGTATGACACTTGAACCTGCAGAAGGATGACATACTTAAAATGTTCCTGGTCATGGGGTGTTGGCTTCTGTTGTAGATGCTGCTGAAAGGGCCAAGGGACGGCCATTGTAGGAAAGTGCTGTTTTAGTGTTCAAGCCTATGTTTTGCTTGGTAAAGAAGTTGTTCCTCACTTAGATGGTGGCACCTGTGGCGCACTGGTGCTCTGAGCCAGGTCTCTAGGGGAGCAGAGGAAAAAGAGGTATAAACCTGCTTAACGTCTCTGGGTTGCCTGTACTTCTTTGGACTGCCTCTTCAGGCTCTGAATCCTTCTGAAAACAAACAGGTATTTTGCTTTGTTTTTGGAAAAACAGTAGGACTTCTCGCCACAAATGTAATGACAATTAACTGGAGTGTCTTAAATCTGCATTTATTGAAAATGTGGCAAATTGGGTGTGTACGTAAAGAGGTAAAGATTTTTCATGGCCAGTATATGTTGCTGCAATTACTATGAAGGGCTGGTTTTGTCAAATAAAAATTTTCTTCTCGGGAAAGGTCTATTTTCATGGATATAATTGTTTTGGAGAGGTGGAAGTTGCTTAAAATGTTCAAAAGGGGGGCTGTATGGTACTATTGTAGCTTAAACTGACTTTCACTTTGGAATTCAGAATTGTTATGGCTTAAAAAATTAAACAAGAGAAACTTACTTTGAGTGTACTGAGCTCCTTCAATGGAGATTTCTGTCATAATTTCTTTCTAGATTTGTTTTATACTCTCTGTCAATCTGGAATAGAGAGTCTTCCAGATTATTCTTTTGGGGCAGGAAAGACATAAACAAATGCTAGTTCTGCCAGATCTGTATGATCTGGTAAGAATAAAGTGTGATTGAACTTCTGAAGAGTTGGTTATTTTTGTCATGTAACTACACACTCTAATTAGAAAGGACAAAAATCCATGGATTTTAAGAGTTTTCGGAAAAACTGTTTTAGAAGCTATAGGTGGACTAACTTGAAAGAAAGACTGAAGTGTATATACACATCTGCAAATGTTTATGCCTGAAGTTTCTTCTTTCTTCCAGCAAGGTCAGTGCAAACATTTTAAAAATTATTAAATAAAGATATTTTCTGTACAGCTAATCCTTGGTTCAGAAAAACCCAAAAACCCCAACAAATCAAAACCAACCAGCATAAAAAAAAAACCCAAAAAATCCAAATCAAAAAGCTTTTGAAACAAGTCTGCCTTTCTTTTATTTATATATGCCATTGCAGAGAGTTATGACTTTGCTCTTTGGATGCTGTATCTCTGAATGTCTTACGTTCTCTTCTGTTCGTTAGTTGTCCCCAAGGGCAGTATGAAATGCAGAAGGTGCAGACTCTGTCTCTTACCCAGAGGACTAAGGCATTGTCAGAGCAGAAGTATGGCAGTTTAACCGAGGGCAGGTGTGAGTGTCTAGCCCTGCTCTCTTTGAGGTGGCTGTGTAACTTGGCAGAAGGGCTGAGCTGACTCTGGTGTGAGGATCAGGGGAACTGAGTTGTTCTGAGGCAGGCTTTCAGTTACTGTGAAATTCCACTTTGCAGTGGAAAGGGTTTCACCAGCTGAGCTTTTTCCTTTGAAACTCTAAAGTCTCCAGGCCAGTCAATTTAGCCCTGGGATAGCTTTGTGCATGTGTGCCTATGGATAATCTGTATGTGTAACCCTTCCCCTAACAGTAGCTGGCAGGCAGGAAATTGGACATGTTCTCGATCTGATGTGTTTCAATATCCTCAGGTCCTTGCTGTCTCCTCCTATAGAAGTTCCTCTCTACCCAAGAAAATACCCAGGCAAAAGAATACATTTGTGTAACATATGCTGGTCAATTGCACTAATTTTGCCCTGAGAAGTCTAGTGCCCAAAATGGACACATTGCTTTTTTATTTATTTAGTCAGCTGGCAATAGAATGTTTTGTCAAGACTTTGGTTTGAGTCGCCTTGAGCAGTTTTTTTCTTTGTCTTTTTGTTTTGCTTTTTATATTGCTTATAGTAATCTAGTTTCTGGAGCCTTTAAATGTGTTCAGTAATTTCTCCGTTAGAAAGGTTGATGTAAATAGATGATCAACATAGGAATGTAGAAAGGTCAGGGAGCTCCAGGAGTATGCCCTATTCCCCTGCCATTGGAAGGAAAGCATGATTCATTTTATAAACTAATCAAGATATGTTGGAATATTAATTCATGCTTAGGACCCAGCAGGCTATGGAGAAAAGGCTGACATTTAGAAACCTTAAATGTGTTTATGGCTAATTCATAAATATTAGTTCTTGGACTGGTGCTGTCCTTTTGGTGAAATCATTAATTTATTCTTTCATTTTTTAATGTGGTATTGGGTTGTTTGGCTGTTTTTGTTGTTTTTTTTTTTTTTTACTGCTGTGCTTGGCAGCACTTCACAAATTGTCTTCTCAATACAGTTTTACACTACGTCTCATTTGGTCTGCTTTTTGCTCAGCTGCATATTCCTGCGGCTCCCTTTGTCCAGCCTCTCCATGCTGCAGCCTCAGAGTGAGCTGCACGGACTTGTGATCTGCCTCACTTGATGCTGGGGCAAGCAGGACTTCTTTTTGATGGGCAGCTGCTGTCAGAGCAGATTAAAAGTGTTTTGTAACTGCAATCCCAGTATCAATTTTGCTGCCCAACCAAGAAAATGTTTTGTTTCACTCCCTTCTGAAGTATTTTGTTTTTCTGTTGCTGTGTTCATCCTAGTGCTCTTTTCTGTGGTGACTCAGTTGAAATCCATCCATCCTGGACTTGGTGAGCAGGGCTGTCTCCAGCATTTCAGAGTCCTTCTTACTAGTGTTTTGTACAGTGCCACCCTTTTTCTTCTGGAAATACCTCAGATTCACCCTATGGTCATGTTTGCCTCTCTCACAGAAGGTAAGTTTCCATTTTGGGCAGCACTGATACATGAGGAATGACCTTTATTTCCCCTTGCTGCTGAGGGAAACCTATGATTAGGACTCTTGCAGCTTTTACAGTATTATTTGAACCAGCCTGCTTACTGCTGTGAGGTTTTGCTAAATTATTGGTGCTACCAAAAAAGCTGTAGCAGAGGGAGGATAAGGAGAAGATGCATTTCACCTGCAAAGGGTGAAATCCTGGCAGCACTTGTGCTGATATAACAGACGTGCAATAGGAGTCAATAGAGAACTTGTCCTTTCCCCCAGGATCTGACTGACTTAACCAGGACCTTACATAAAATCTGATGTATGACTGTTGAACATATGACTCATCCCTAATTTCAGTATAGAAGTAGAAAACAGAGGGGGAAGAAAAGCAGGGGGAAGTAGGAAACTCAGCCTCCACAGTAGGCTTTATACCCGATGTAATTTCACCCCGTGTTCACCTCAGTGAAACAAAAAGCTTAACCATTGCATCACATCTTGTAAGGAGCCAGGTGATGTGTGAAATCAATTTGAAGAAACAAGAAAGAGGGTGCAGTCTCCTGCCCTAAATAACTAATTAAAAGCTATCATCTTGCATCTGAAAGCAGTGGCAGCTGCCTAATTGGATGTCAAAAATATGCCTGCCAGTCTTTGAACAGTACATGTTTGCATGGCAGTGAGAACTGGTCCTTTGGCCTTTGTACGGAATGTTAAAAACCAGGGGCTGATGTCTGAGATAATGTCTGAATGGCTGCTTCCTCTTGCTGCATAGATCCACATCCCCAGCTTCTGACTCATATTGAGGTCCCAGATTTCCGCAGAAAGCCAGCTCATTTTTACACTCCTGCAGGATTCTATCCTGACTTTGCAGAAGCCTTGTTTACGGGATAGCTGTATGTTTTTGTTGTTTTTTCTGGTGTTATTTAATCAGGAATGGGTAAAGCTGGTGCACAGGTCAGTGATCAAGAAGTGTCACTGCATGGCACAGCACCCTGTAAAATTTGCCCCTCTAGAGCTGGGGACTTTTTGTCTGTGTTTGCCTGTTAGTGTCAGCAGCCCAGATTTACCTTTCAGAAAGAAGAAAGAAAGGAAAAATAAGGCATGGGTGAGGGATAAGGGCCAATTCAAAGCAGAGCCACAGATACCTCAGTGTTTGGGGTGATATCTTTTTCCCTTTCTGCCTGGCAGTGAGTTGCTGGTATCATTTTATTCTTCCAAATCCAGCAGATGGTGTTAGATGGCTATTTAATGACTCGCATGGCATGAAAAGATCCTGGTGGTAGAGCTGGGAGGATGCAAGAAAGAACAGTTTAGTAGGGATGTTCAGTGAATCTGAAAGCTGTGCTAGGCTCCTGTTGTAAGCATCTTGTGTGTATGCTTTCAGCTTACTACTACTAGGGGGTGGGGAGTTTCAGAGCTGTAGTACTTGATTTAAATTGAGGTTTCTGTGACATCTATCATATTTTTCCTCTAAAGGTTTCAGTGTGCTTGAGTGCAATGGAGCGAAACGAATATAACTGATGGCCCTCACTGACTATTTTGGGGTTGGGAGGTGTATAAGTTATTTTGGTATTGATTTTTTAATTGGATTTTTCCTTGTGTGCACCTTAAATGGAAAAGTGAAGTGGTTCAAACTCTCTGCAGTGTACTCCTGTGACAGAACTATTTCCTAAGTCTCACAGTCCATGCAAAGGAGATAAGTGAGGTGGAATGAAAATGTGAGCTCAGCAGGCTGTCCACTGTCCAGCCAGGCTAAAACATGGCATCAGTTTCTGACTGCTGTTAGCTGGGGTGATGAATGCACTGGGCCTTGATCAAGCTCCTAGAGAGGAGTTGTCTGTCTATACCGACCTGAATCTGTTACAGATGATATTACATGAGGAAACTGATGTCTGAAATTTATGAGTACCTCGGGATAGAAAAAAAGATCAGCCTGGATAGATACAGATGGACTGTAATTTGCTACTGTTCAGGAAAGCTTTTGCGGGTACTGTGGATATTTCATAGGCTGTCTGGTGAGTACACAGCAGTTAAGAATTGTAGGGAAAGGTAGTTGAACATCTGTCCTGTGGCTGTATATGTCAGTGGTGTAACCCACCTCTTGAACACTGTAGCCAGTCCTAACAACTGTCTTAAAAAGTATTTAGAAGAGCAAGAAAAGATATGGAAGGGCACATAACTAGTTAGACCCTTCGCCCTGAAAGTGAAGAGACTGGGGTGGGATATGGGGGAATGCTATAAATGAGGGATATGGGGATATGCTAAAGACGAACAGGGAAAGATTATTGCTATTTATTAATGTAATTGGAGAAAACACCTTAAAACTTTGTGTGTTTTTTTGGTTTGTTTGGAGCTTTTTGAAAGCCTGCTAGTTCCCACAGTGCGTGAGGAAATTGTGGAACTTGTTTTCACTTGATTTTTCTTTCTTCTTTGTGGCATTAGGAGAAATAAATGGGCAAATTCGGAAGATCCATTGTTGGCTGTGAGGTATGTCTGCATGAATGCACGTTCTTACAATATAAGATGAGAGGGGTAAGCCTACAAGTTCCCTTTCTAGTCTTTTGCCAAGCATAGTGTTTGCTGGCAATTTCTGATGGGTCACTATAAGTGTTCAATGGTTACTCTGAGTGGCCACTGGAAATGGGATTACAAACTAACTTTCCTGTGAGATGCACTACTTAAGCAATAGATTTTAGAGGTGGGGCTCTACAGGTCTGTTACTGTAGGCCTAGAGGTACCTCCTGCAGCCTGTGACTCAGCTGCTTATGGAGCTCAGCCTCCATCTGCTTCTGCCTTTCAAGCAGCCTTCAGCCCGAGGGCTGGGCCAAGGATGCTGGTAAGACTCACATTAACATTAAACAGCTAACAGGCAGACACAGAAAATTATCAGCACAAAAGTCTTGACATGCCAGTCAAGGGAATAATTTATACAATCCCAGGAAATTTGTTTTTATAAAGTGACAGCTTTTAATGGTGGCATAATGTAGTCTACTTGTTAGACTTGTTCCTGAGCAGTCACTAGAAATAGCACATACAGGGGTATACAAATGTCCTGGGGAGAGGCACAAGAAATGAAAGAAAGGTAGACTAGTATGACTTGTCTGTTAATAGACTGCAGGACTGCTGGGTTTAGCTAAGATTTTTATTTTAATAAGCTATTCCTTTGACAGGATGGGGCTGTTTTCTGTCCTGCAGTTCATAAATCCACACCCAGTGATTAGAATAATTTATACTATGGTATTTAATCTTAAAGCATCCTAAAGCAATTTACAGCCTACTGTCCACAGAACCTTATCAGTATTTGATCTGGGAAGATGAGTCATCCCTAAGTGTGACCAACCCCTTCCTAGCTGGAAATCATGCGTCCATTCTGCCTGCAGAGGGAACCCCCCCATCTGCCCCAAAGAGAAAAACACCCTCCTACCTATATTCTGTTATTCCCAGCCAGCTTTCAGAATCCTTTAGAGGAGGGAGGGCTGTGATTTTGCCTCATGCTCTGAGTTTTCACTGGGGATTTGCTTTCCTCCATGTCTTTCCTTGTGTTGGATTGCTCAGAGACAATAAAAGAAAAACCTGTGTAAGGAAAGATTAAATGCTTCTGGTTAGTGCATCTCAAAGGCCTTGCTGGTTAGAAGGAGAATATTGTGGATGTAAGTACTGCCTTGATATCTGACACACGGGCAATTCTGCATTGCAGATCTGATGTAGATGAGCTGGTTGAGTGCGTAATGTACTGTGCTTGGGCATTAAACTTCCTTAGGTTTTCTTAGCTCTTGGTTACTTTTGAAAATTCTTTTAACTGCTTTCATCCCTTCTGGATGTCCATAAATGGTGTCCTTGGCAGAAACAGACTCATCCTCACATTTGCAGACAATAATTCTCTTAAGTTAGCAGGGTCTTGTAAAGGCTGATCCCTCCTGGGGCCATTCGGGTCTGATCCGGCTACCTCTGCACCCTTGGCCCCTTGCAGCCTTTACAAGGACCAAAGTAAAAGACACAAGGCACTCCTCTCCGTTGGACCAAAGTCCTATTTCATTCCTTGATATGAGTCACCTCAGGATCCAGGTGACTTCCCAAGGAAAAGAAAGACTTCAGGGGTCTCCTCCCAGGAGATTTAAGCTCAGGGGATGGATGGTGGAGGAAGGGGGCCATAGCCAATGGGATACAAGTGAGGAAGGGGCGAGGGGAGGAGTAAACCTGGGACAAGCCATTACCACCCGGGCTTTTGGGGGGAAAAGGGAAATGGGACAGACCATGGGATCAGTGCAAACCACCAAACACCCAATACAAAAACAACAACTAAATAAACTATTTAGAGCTATACAATAGGGTCTGATTGGGTTTTTTTCATTCTGCTGATGTCAATTAGGAGTTTCTGAGGCAGCTGTAAGTGTCCCCACACTGAAGGGAAACAGAGGCTCTCCAAACGGCCCTTGGCAGCCAAGAGGGAGCAAGTTCATAAATAGCTGTTGCTGTAGTAACACATCAGCGCTGTTCTTGTGCTGAATTTTCACTGGTAGGTGCTAACACTTAAAATTATTAACCCAGACTGGGAATGGTGGTGGTGGCAGAGAGCTGCAAAATGGGATTAACCACTTGAAGTGTATTAAGTGAAAACATTCAGTCCTTGCCTGGATGGCTCTGCGGATTGGTGGCAGGATAACACAGCTTTTCGTGGGTTTGGGCTCTTTAGTGAGCCAGACAGAAAATGTGGGTATACAAGTGGATTAGTCCCCAGGCTTTCTTTTGTCTTCATATTGACAGCCTAAGCAAAATGTCCAAGGGCTGAGATGAGAAACTGGCACACGTGGATGTGTTCAAAATTGTCCTTTCCTTGCCAATGACCACTAACCAAATACTCTTGAGAATTGACAGAAGCACTGTTCGTGCTGAGACCAAGTTGTCAAAATCTTTGGGATGGTTTTAGCACAAGTCCACTGATAGTGAAAATTGAAGCATTACTTAGGAATCTAAACATCTTAATTTCTTCTCCTAGTTATGCTTCTTGAAAATAACTTGTTCTATTTTTAGAGGCCAGCTACAAATAACATTTTTAATCTTACATGTATTAATATTCTCTCTGGAGTGGAAGAACAGCATACATTATTCAATGGCCTGTATGTTTGTTTGTGTTTTGGTCTCCATTATCAAATCAAATTGAGTGAGATTAATTTAATTGTATTTATATTCAGTTTTATTTTCTAGTGTGTATGCACTAACTCTGTTCCTAAATAATCTTCCTGGGATGAAGAAAGGTTTATTTTGTCTTTTTTTTCCGGGTGTGTTCTTGTTTGTTTGGTCTTCTTTTCCCCCTTTTTATATGAAAATATGTTTGTTACTTCTAATCATATAGCAGCTCTGGAGCTTGAGAGGTCTATTTTTTTCTAAAATATCTCCTATTTTTAGGATTAATTAAATCATATATGCTTCAGTTTATATGAAGTATCTTTTTCCTGCAGTAGCTTTGGATTTCATGGGTTATAAGCCTGGATTTATAATGAAGTGTTTTAATAGCCTATCTTCTTACTGCTACTTCATCTTTTCTCACACAAAATATGCTTAGTTAATATGAAACATGATGATTTCTTCTGGACTTCTTGATGGTGTCTAAGATATTTACTCCTGTACTGTGCATGCAGGATCACATTAATGCACCTTAAATTACCGTGTTTTGCCTGATTATTTGGTACCGGGCAGATATGGCAATTGCTATATGACATTGGATCTTATTTTATTTTTATAAACTGTTGTTCGTTTGTGAACTTTTGGCACCAGCAGCTTTTGCTTGAAGAATTTTACATCCCCCTTGTATCTCCTTATGATACCTATCTCAAACTTAAGCTAATCTCTTATTCTCCCTAGTAAAGCAGTGTTCCTGATTGGTTTAGATGATTCAGGAAGTGCTTGTCTGCCTTTGGTGTGAAATAACTGCAATAACTCAACAGTCTCATAGTGATTTGGTGTCTGAGAATTGATAGTAGTGCTTCTTTGCCAACATGGGCAGTGTAAGCCTGTAAGCTCTTCCGCAACCATTATTGAAGAATACATATATTTTGGAGGTGCATCTGGGCCAGCATGCAGCGTTACAATATGGTTCTTAAATTTATTAACTCCATATTTAAGCCAAATGTCCTTCTGGAATGATTGGAACAGATGGGAATTACCTTTCCTGCAAGTGGGTGATGCAGCCTGCCTGTTCTGCAAAACCTTCTGAACTTTGACCAGGTCAGAAAACCTGCTGTGCTAATTTGCTTTTGGCTGCTTCAAAGGTAGAGCATCAGCTGAGGGATCTCCTCATGCTGTTAAGGACTGAGTGGAAAGAACTAATAATATTTTTCCACCTATGCTACAGGGAGCTAAAGTATTTCTCCCCACTTTTCTCATCTGAGACAAAAGGATGCAACTTCATTCTAGAAATCAGAAGGTAATGAAGATAAGGAAAGTTTCTCACTGCTGAAACCATGTCCCTCTGTAAGGCTCAGTCTTTAAGACTTCAGCTTTGCAGTCTTCCTTCTGTTCTGCCCTCAGGCCTGGAATTATCTGTTAGCATGTTAAGTGAATTTAAACCATGAAATGAAATTTGGTTGAATTGCAAAATGCCTGATGAATTCAGGAAGGGAGCCAGCACCCACTTTGTCCTTCTCTGATCTCTTATCCCAAATAAGAAACTACTGTTGACAGCTGGAATTAGTTCTAGTATGAGTAGAAAGTCCCATATTCTTCTCTCTTCTCCCTGCCCCCAACCCTGGGAAAGAACAGGACAGCAGCACTCCAGTTAGTGGGTTAGAATTTATGCTGGTCTTCCTGTGATTACCTGTGCAGGTGTCCAAAGCAATGTAAATGGCACCAGAAAAAAGGTGTCTGTACTGAAGATGAAGTTTTTGTGCACAGTAATATTAAAACCATACCAGTGTAGTCCTGCTGGAAAATTCTCCTTTGTAGGGGAGCTTGATGGATGTCATACTTTGGAGTTTGATCTGAAAGGTCACACTAGGCTTATGCTTTGCATGGTCAGCAAAATAGTCCAGTCCTTTCATATGAGATCCAAAGATGCTCTTGTCTCTTCAGCTGTTTATGCCAAAGTGCTGGACATGAAAGACCAAATTATGTTTCAATTTTTGCAAAGCTTTCACAGTCACTTCTGCTTTCTTTTTGCTATGACCCCCTTACTGAGTGGCTGAAGGGTCTATTGCCATTCCCACTCTACAACTATTCTAGCTCAAAGATACTCAGCCTCTCCAACACTGTAGACATCTTTTCACCAGCTCATCCTCCCAGACCTGCAAGTGCCATCTGACAGGAGCCTTTGGGCACATTTTTCACCCTTGTAGCTTCTCTGCTCAGTCTGTAGGGCAGGCTTGGACTGTGGCTCCTTATAATAGTAGCTGTTTTCCTTGACTTCCAACTGTATGTTCCTTATGCTTTTCTAGTGGGAGACTGCAGAGCAGATTGGTTGGTTTTTGTTTTGAAACTGTCACTGGGCCTAAATATAAGATGGGCTGGAATGCTTTGCTGAAAGTATTTTCCTGGTGGGATTACAGAAATTTTAATCTTTCTTGTTGCTGTTGTCTTGCTGCTCTGTGTAACTTGTTTTCATAATTTGATTACTGCATGATGCTGGAGAAGGAAAGAAACATAAATTTGTGAGAGTTGCAACAGTTAAGAGGTCACCAGCAAAAAGTCACAGTCTGCGTGGTCAAAACAATAAACTTTTTTGAAGGATGTCAGCAAAGATTGGTTTTGTGTAGAGAAGCCATAGCTTCAAAAGCAATTTTAAATGAATAGGTCATGATCGTGTTCATATATCATATCACATAGCCATATGATATCTACACATAGAGAACATCTGATTGTTTTAGAATATATTTGATTGTTAAAATCAGATATTTAAGAAATATCTGATTGTCCACCCCCCCCATTGAAAAAACTCAGGAGAAAAGAACAGTTTACCCCATCTACCCTTTCACAAACAAATACCTAAATATTGTACCTAAGCTGATGCTTGAATTTTAAAGCCAATCTGGGAGGTAAACTACTATTGGATTGCTTCAAAAGCTTAATAAAAGGGGCAAAAAAAAAAAAAAAGGGGAGGGGGAAAGAAAGACTGTAATGTCTTAGCTTCAAGTTACCCTTAGATTGCTACTGTGCTTTAAGTTAGCCTGTCCTGCCAGTGCAAAAGCTCCTCTCTTAGAGAACTTACTTGCACCTAGATGCAAATCTTCTCTTCAGATGATGTGCTTGGAAGCAAACCTGGCAGATAAGTGATTTGTAATTCATTCAGGCCCTGATGTGCCTATGTGTCTTCTCTTCTTCCCATCTTGGGAACTGAGTCAAAAGAGTTTCTAGAGAGGGAAAAATCTGTTCTCCATTCAGTTCTTAAATGGCTCTGAAGAGTAGCACCTTAAGCTAATATATATATAGATAATAGAAATGAGAGCTGGATGGGCGGTTGTAAGGTTTGAATGTTCTAAGCTTCAAGTGTGTCCACTATATGAGCACACCAGTCAAGGATCAATATTAAAATCAGCATGAAAAACATGAGTCTTGTCTGCTTGCAGCAGAAATGCTGCCCTGGCTAACTTTCCCTTTTTTGTCTCACAGGGAAGTTTGCCTTATCAGTAGTTTTCACATTCCTGTAGATTATCTTGGACAAGTGCGTGGCAGGGCCATTCATTACACTGACATGACAGCATCAGATTCTTAGCAGTAGCCATTTTTAACTGCCTCAGGGAGTAAGTTAATTAAAAAAAGAAGGTTCAAAAACCAATACTTCATGGGAAGTATTAGGCGGGCTCTGTGATACCCATAGATTTGACAAATACTCAGAGTTCCTTGTTTCAGCAGAGGTAACCTAACCTCCACCCCATTCAACCCAGAATTTTGGTAGAGAAGGGTTAACTGATAGGTACTGGGGGACTTGAGCATTGCTTAGCTATAGAGTTCCAAGCCCTCTGCAGCCCTCCTGTCTTTGCACATAAGTGGTGAATAGGGTATTTCCAAGATGAGCTGCCTTGCCTGGGATCATTTTGTCAAGGCTGGAAGGGAGGGGTTGGGTGGAGAAACATTTTGGCCGGCTCTTGCCTCTGTGTATTGGGCTGTGCCAGCCCCCACTTCAGAGCATGAGTTTAAATTATGGAGCATCTGACAGGAATGAACATCGTATGTTAACGTCTGGGAGAGGATATTGTTTTATTTATAAGTATTGGTTAGTGGAAAATGGTAGCAGAGTAATTTGTTAACCACGCCTATCTGGCAGTGGTATGAAAGTTGACTCAAACCAAGCATTTGCTGTCTCTGCCCTTCTGTTCCAACTCCTATTTCTCCTTCTGTAAATCCCAGGACTAGCACATTCAAAATGTTAATAAATACTCTTGGATTGGAATTTCTGTGTCTTTGTTGCATTATCTGTGCAGCTCCTGCTTTCAGGGGACCTGCACGCAGACAAAATTGATCAGCGGCTGGAGGAGGAAAGCAGCGGTTGCCACGGCAACCAGTGATGACTCACCCGGGTAGCAGGCAGCAAAAGCTGTGCGGCTGCAGTAATTTTCCAGATGCTTAATCCAGCTCTCGGGGCTTTTTTTCTCTTGCTGACAGGCAGAAATCTTCCTCTGCCTTTCTTTGCTCAGAGACCCACGTAGCCTGCAGCCAAATGTAATCAGAGTATTCCTTTGTGGTGTTCACCCAGGATGGTGTCACAGAGATGTGTCTGGGCGATGTAGATTAGCTACTCCACCAACTGAACTATAGCCCCCAAAGGTGGTAAAAATAGAACTGAAAACTGCCTGTCTGCAAAAAATACCCCAGTGTGTCATTGGTTGCCCTCAATTTCTATTTCCCAGCTAACAACACATTTACTGTAACTACAGCTAAGAAATATTTAATCAGTTAATCTTGTTTCTCTCGGTAATGAGACTGTCCCTGTGCTGCATACAGAATGTGCTAAAAAGAGAAAAGTGACCTGCGTTCAGCGCATGCATTTCCATGAATTAGCTTCTCATTTCTATGACCTACTAATTTTTGGGCACAAATTTCAGTCTGTGTGTAATGAAATAGAGCATGTTAAGAGCCTTACCCAGGACAAGGGCAGTTAAAGGAGCAATGCCTTCCATGTTACTCAGGGGATACCTGCCTTGAGGTTTTCCTGCAATGACTGCACTGAAATGCAGGCCTTGCCTCAGGTGGGGTACTCTTATGAATATCTGAGTAGTTATTTACCTGCTCTGGTGGTGATGTTGGGTTCTTTGTGATTGCCATAGGATGCTGAAGAATCCAAGTGTAATTGGATTAAAAGTAGCTTCAACTTGTTTATGTAGAAGGTACACATTCTTCCGTAGAACTGGGGGAGCAATTAGCACAGAGTAGTGGTGGAATTTATTTTCCCTGTTCAAGTGAGTTCATCTAGCTGTGGGGAAAACAAAGCTGCTCTGCAGCATGTGGAGAAGGAAGAGCCTTTGGAGAAAACAGGGAAAAATAGCAAAAGAACTGTTTGCTTCATGTAGAGGACAAAAAAGTATTGGTGCTACCAGCTGCTGTCTCATGCAATCCCTGGAAGGCAAATGGCTTTCTGTGGGTGAATCAAGTGAGGCCATCAACTCTTCCTTCCACAATGCAGCCTCTTGCCTTCAAGTCCTCATTGAAGATTTGTGAGGGTGTGCAGCTGAACCAAGCTGCTGCATTGCTGACAGGCTCTCCAACGTGTTGCTGGCTGAAGTTAAAGCTATGTAAAGCCACCAAGTGTGTGGGGCACGAGAAAGCTGTCTGTGATGTGGGATTTTTTTGCTTCTTGTGGTTGTCATCTGCTAATAGGTGCCCATATCACATGAATATGTATTGTCTTGAGTCTGTCTCTTGTTAGTAGGTGGGATGTGTAAGCACTTAATGAGTGTGCTGTGGCTGCTCTTCAAGGGAAACCAGTTGGAAAGATCACCAGTGCAGGCTCCTCTTGTTCTTGTGAGATCCACAGTTCTTTCTTGGTGTGCAGCTGTTCCTAACTATGGCCAGATCTTGGATGTCCAAGGGGAGATCTGTTCTATGATCAATGCCTAATACTGCAATCTTGTTCAGGTTAGAATATCAGGTTTAGGACACTAACTCTGCTTCACTTCACATCCTTTCTTGAGAGCTAAGTATACTATGCACTGGTGAATTTGTTGAAAGATGTCCTTTCCAGGAGCAGACCGTTTTGGAAATAAAAAAAAAAGGAAAGCCAAATATGTGATTTTTGATTGATTCATCTCGCCCCTCAAGATGGGGAAGATTTGCTACCTGGGCAGAATGACATGTAATAAGAATACTGTTAGTTAGATCTGCAATTTCAGCACCAATTACTGCAGACCTGCCTAGCTGTGCTAGTTTTATTATAAGGTGTATTATTCATGTATTTTAAGTTAGCACCCAAAGCTCTGCAGTTCTAGCAAAATCCTTATGTGAAATCATCAAATCATCAATTGCATTAAGCTCATATATATTTTGTAGGTTCTCTGTCTTTTTGGAAAAGCATTTTAATGCTGTTATATTCACTACGATAATGATATATTGACTTGCTAATGCATTTTCTAATCAGTTAGACTTCAGTAAGTTTCCTGAAATTTCATGCAATGACATCCGCTATGCTGAGTGTAGATAACAGCATTTGTAATTAGTTGTATGCTGGTTTCTTGGGTAGCTTGTTTGCAAAAGCACATTCTGGACAGAAGCTGGCTAAGGCCACTGTACCTCCTGAAGGTCCCCAAGGACTCTTAGGGTGGTGAAATGAATGAATAAGGGATAGAAGCCTTACTTCTTTACCGGGTAACAATGTATTTCCAGATACCTTTTTGCTCTTGGAAAACATAATTACTAATAATTGTGACTGGATAAAACCTTTAATGATCAGGGCAGCCATGGGATATTTGGAGTTGATGCACAAATCATATACTATTACGCTTGCTGCTTCTCAAAATATGTAAAATTGCATATTTGAAGTCTTTCCTCTCCTTGATATTTTCTTTCTGAAGGCCTTTTGTACTGGGAGAACACTCTTCCAAATCTACTTATGGGATATCCTGTACTATGGGTGCCTTATGGAAAGGTAGCACCCATCTCCCTTTCAAAGTCATCCAGGGCAGTACCAGAATCAAAGAGAGAAAAGCATGGCTGAAGCTGACTAAGATGTCTCATCTCTTTTCTCTGTTCCATGCTACAGATGAGGTCAGGCATCTAACTTTGCATGCAAGCAAAGGATCCAACCTGTGTGCTAAAATCTGCCCCTGCCATGGACTCCCAGCAGTGTCTTGGTTTCCTCGATTGCAGAAACAAATATGAACAGATTTGGAAATCAAAACAAGCTTTGCTGGTGGTTCAAGTCTCTTTGTGGAGTAAGTTAGGTGTGAAGGAGGTGTGTTCAGTGGAGACAGAAGAATGGTAGAGTTCCACACATGTATATGTGATCTCTGACCCAGCTGGCAGCCTAGAGGCGCTGGAGCAGGAGCACCATCCATCATTGCTGTAAGCTGAGCTGCTATTAGTACGCGCTGAACCAGTAAGTGCTGCAAAATAAAAAAAAAAAGGGGTGACATCACACCTCTGTGGGAAATCAGTAGTTGCCTTTGACTTCATAAAGCTCTAGGCTCAGTTATCTCCCTGGAAGTGCTGTACAAGTGGGTTTTATTTTTACTTATCTTAAAAGACATGTGGCTCTGTTAGTTTACAGGAAAGAAATATTTAAGTGGAACAGCATGAACTAAATCCCAGTTTCTAAACAACTGAGCTTATATTTTCATTTGGATTTTGAAACTGCCTGTTCTAATAATGTGCTCTTTAAAACCCTCTGATCCAAGTTAGTGTTTACAGAAAATAGGAATCTCATGTCTTTGGGATATGAGACTCTGGGGAAGCTTAAAAGCCATGTTTATCATACCTCATGATGCCCTATACCAACAAGGGAGAGAAAAGCATGCTTCTCATCTTGGTTGGTGCTTGGCACCTCTGTATGGAAACTCCCAATCAGAAGCCCTTTACTGCTAATTCAGTTTTGGCATTTGGATGACTGTCTTTTGAAATCAATATTGTAGGCTGCTGAAGAGACCACAGTCATCTCACTAATGAGATTTATAAATTTGTTTGCCTTCATTTTACTGCATAATATTTCCTGGTAGTAAGATGTATCACTTTGATAGGTTTGCTGGGGAAGCAGTAGAAATGCTACTTTCTTAAATCTTAAAAGTTACAATTACTGAATTTTTGGGAGAGGTGCTAGATCTCCTCGAGTAGGTGCTGTGCAGTGACTGGCATGGCAAATCCTAGTGGATATGGCTGCTGCATCACCTTGGAATAGCACCAGGACTCCTCACAGTGCTGTGAAGTTATGCCCCATTTGCACAATGTCTTCTAGTACCAGGATGGTGAGTGAGAAGATGTGTTCAGCATTACTGGATGAAAGCAGAGAAAATCAAAGTCCTGTAGCATTCCTGGGCTCCTTGTTTGTCATGGGACTGTTTTTTATCCTTTGTGCTTCTTTATATATGCCTGCTTGAATTTCCTTTGTTTAGGGATGCATGGAGTTGTCTGTCAGTAAATCTCCTGTATAAGAGACACAGAAGAAGCTGTTTGTAGTTAAGGTCCTGTGTTACTAAAGTTTCTGAAGTATTTAAGAAAGAATAATTTAGTGCTTTAGGTAATCTGTTATTGCACTCAAATTTAGTTCTATTTTGTGGGGGGAAGTGAACCTGAGCTGCCTGTACTTTCCACAGGATAGAAATCTGTTGTCTGCTTCACAAAACAGCTGCAACTCAGTCTAGCAGAGTTCTGGCTTATTACCTCTCTGTTTTTATACTGTGTTCATAGTCAAGTCTATTTATCTCTCCTCCGTGTGCCCCAAATATCTATGCCACTCCTGGGCACTGATTCAGAATTGAATGTCATCTCCTATCTTTTGCATTGTTCCCTAAGGTGTGGTGAGATTTCTCTGCAAATCTGTCTCTGAAGTTTGGGCCAAGTCTGCTTTGCCTAGATAAGAACTGTCAGTGGCGAATGCAGTTGTCTTTAATAGTGAGCAAAGTTACCTTTAGCTTTCTTCCTGTGCTGGCTCCTGATACATTTTCACCCATGAGCACTGCAGAATTTCCTCTGCTCAGCAGCTGTGTGTCACCTCTGAAGCTTAACTAGCACCAGTGTGACTGGGTGGTTTGCTGGGCACAGGCTTCAAGTAAGGGAAGAGACTGGGGGGGTCTCTTGATTCTTCCCTACCCTCCCTTTTATTTTCTTTCCCCCCCACCCCTGCCCATGTCTTCATTATTATAGCACTTGTGTCAGTGCCTCCTTTGGCTTTGCAGGTAAGTTCACTTAAGACCCCTCCTGTGCATCTCTAGTACAGCACAAACTGATTTGAATGACCTGTCAGTGCAAAGAGTTTGGGTGACCACTGTATTTTAACAGCAGCCCTTTCTTCTAACCTTTTTAACTGGTCACCTGTGTACATTGTGTAACAACACCCTGTCACTCATTTGTCTGAAGTTTTTGCTGCCAAGAGTATTTGGCACCTTTTGCTAGCATTAGGTTCTCCATAATACCTTCTTTATTTTAAGTAGCACTTATATTTCCCAGACTGACAACCACTGCCTTGGGATTCCTGGGAGCATCAGTGGAGAGAAAGAATTTTCTTCCCCCACAGAAT
>NW_005054320.1:1730566-1736003 GCF_000277835.1 Geospiza fortis
CCAATAGATCTAAACCCCTTTATTTTAGGAGAGGGCAAAAAAAGTAGAAATAAGGTTTCAAAAGATGCTTCCACTTTGCAGCTCTCACCTAATGAAAAGGATATTTTTCAAGGATACTACTGGGGAAATTAATTATGTTGTAGAAATACCACACACTGTCCTCCTACAGGATCCTTCAGTGCTTCCATTTTTACTTGGAAGTCAGTTGAGGGCTAGAGAGCCTTTTGTTGTCCTGAAGGGAGGGTATTAAAGCAGCCCTTGAAGTGTTTTCAGTTTAGAGGAGCATAGCTTGACTCTACATTCCTATTTACCTTGGGTTTTTGCCAAGTTCTGCAGCTCTTGGCAAAGTGGGGAATGTAGTGCCACATCACACAGGAGCTTCTCTCTTCCTGAGTTACTGGGGATGAAACACATAATAATTTTGCTAATACTTGAAGGCCACTGTCCTTCAGCTCATTGGGAGTGTGAGAACATTACACAGGCACTGCTATAATGAAGCATGAGCTTGCTATATCTTTACCTTTACTAATTCAGTTCATCAGCTTTACTAAATGTTCTTGAGATTGCTGTTTATGACACTTGTAACTCTTGGTCTGGGTTTGGTTTTTTTTGCTATGACTTTGAAGTGGCAATTCTTTTCAATGAGAATTTATGCCTTTATCTGACACGTTGCCTACTAAGTATAATTTAAAAAGTCAATAAACAATAAGGTGAAATCACTCTTATTTGAAGAACCAGCATTGCATAGTTTCCTGAGCTTTACACAGAAGTGCTCTTACATGGAAGCTTTATGTGCATTTAATAGACGTGGCCAGGATTTGACCAATGCTATTGCTATAAAGGTGGAAACATGATGGTTTCTTCCTTGAGCACAGAGAATAACTCATGGGGCTCTAAATCTTATTCTGCATGCTGAAGGATGGCAAAATGTTGCTTATTTTTCAGAGGATAACCTTTTTATTCCTACACATTGCAATTATGGCAGATCATGCACACAGTGCACCATGCAATATTTTTTCACTTGCTAAAGGAAATGGTGGGACCACATCTAGAATATGGGCATTCATGAGCTCAGTGAGCTCTCTGCAGGGTAGGTGAGGAAAAGTGCCTTAAGGAATAGCACTTGGATGCAGAATGCTCCATTCGTGTACTCGGCAGTGGACGAAAGAAAGCCCATACAGCTTCGTCCTTGAGAGGATTGCACTCAAGACTGCTGCAAGGGTTTTGATGGGTGCGGCAGCAGTGACCAGGGAGGCCACAACTGACGGCAGGGAAAACAGACAAGACAAGTGTCTGTTGTTTAGTACGAGAGTCCATTTTATTTCCCCTCCCTGCCCCCATGCTCCCCGTGCCAGGGGGAGAACGAGGCAGAGGCCGGGGAGCCCAAGCAAAGCCCAGAGAGTCAGAGAGTGGGCAGACCCCACTCTCTGTGGGATTTTAGCAGGTGTCCCATGGGAGGAGTCTTAAAATCAGATTACAGCCTCCTCAGAACGGGAAGGCTCCAAGGATGGGGTGAGAAACACTGGGGGAAAACTGGTTATCTTACTTTTGGGCTACAGCTTTTCATGTGATTTACAGGGAGGGTCCCAAGCCTGGACTTTGTTCTGGGCTTTCCCTGCTGCTCTAGCAGTGTGTGGTTCCCAGGAGGGATCCTGGATGATGTGACTAGGAGATGGTTAGGGTGCTGCTGCCTCCAAATGGATGGGCACCTCCCTCCTCTCCTTACAGCTGCCTCTAACTCATAAAAATGTAATGATCTATGCAAAGTGAAAGGCTTGGAGGCTTCCTAATGGATGCAAAAGCATCTTAACCATTCAGTAGTGTTGGTTTAGCAAGTTTTACCCAACAGGCTTTCCTGCTGTATCCTAAGAGTGAGCAAGGCCTGGATACCGTTTTCAGTTTTCCTCTGAAAGGTGCTTTTAATTATGAGCTGCCAGAGCTTGTCAACTTGGCAGATGTTATCAAGGGCAGACACTTTCTGGACCCAGACCATCTAATCACATTCCCACTGCTGACAAAGCAGAGGGAACCATCAACTCATATTTTTCTGATTGGTAAAAATTAATTAGTCTTTCAAATGAAAACCAACTGAATTCACTCTGGGAGTAAAGCATTCAAGGACAGTCCTTGACAAACAATTCCCAGGCTTCAGCTGAAAATGCAAATGGTAGCTACTGAAAATGCAGCTGAAAATGCAAATTCTACTACATTTTCCTGAAGCCTAGGGAAAAAAAGAGCCAGAAACAGTTGCAACTTAAAAATGTCAGTGAAAATTTTGTTCTTTACTTGTTGTAGCATTAATTTGATCACAGGTGCAGGGTTTTGTTTATTCTCTAACATGGGATATTTAGTATAGACTTTCAGGAAAAGTTCCATTATGAGATCGAGTAATGTTGGGAAGCTACAGTGTTTGATATTGGAGGTGTTTTAGAACTATCATACTAACATGTTGGGTATTACCCTGGTAGACTTGATCTTGTGTCAGAGAAAACATATGGACCAGATAACTTGAAGAGCTCCCCTTCAGCTCTATCTTTGGAACAGGCAATTTCCCTTTTTAAGATAAATCTGTCTGTGATTATGTACTACCATTAGTACCTGACAGGCACAGAAATGGCTTTAAATAGCCAGGAAAAGAGAGGTGGAAGGCCTATGTTCTATTCCTGCTCTGCAAGTTCACTGTGGACAAAACCTTTTGCTTTCTAAGTTAACTTTCTGGACCTTATCCCCATCCCTCTAACTACAGATTCATTGGTGTGGGGCTGATTCTCAGCATGTGTTTGCAGAGCATTGAACAGAGCACAGCTCCAGTCCTCTTGGGGCTGCAAAACGATGATAATGTTAATTCTGAGTTTTATTTACGGGTGAGGGAAGAGTAAAAGGCAGAACTTGGAACATTTGAAATGTCTTAATAAGCTAGGTCACTATTTTTACTAACAGGGTGTGATTCCAAACATTGAGAGCTGCTTCTGAGAGCAGGTTGTGCACCAAAAGGCAGAGCCAACAAGATGGGCAAATCCTGGCCTTGTAAAGTGGTGTCCTAGTTTAGGAATGGTATTCCCAATTTAGTACTCCCACTGAAAAAAATCATGCTCTGCTTCTTCTCCTCTGCTCCTCCAATTACAGGCACAAAGGGCAAAGTTTATGAGTTGAAATAAGAAAACATTGCAGTAAACAGCAATAAAGAAAAGGAACAGTAACAGCAACAATATTAATATCAAAAGGTATAAGGAAAGGAATTATTCACAAGGAAATACACCTAATAACAGACAATGTAGATGGCTCCCTCCACTACCTTTTCTCTACAGGGAGGAACCCTTTGTCCCCAGAAGAGTCCCTTTCTCCTGCCCCTGGCCATGATGTGAGGTGGTATAGAACCTCCTTGACCCAGCTATGCCCCCTTGTGGCTACTACGAAAAAACAACCCTGTCTTGTTCAGAACCAGTACAACTGGATATATTTGGCTGTGTTTCATCCCACGTGCAGGCTAGGAGATGCTGTAATGCTGGCAAATGGTTAGTGAGTAGTCAAGATCTACAGTTACTAGGATGGACTCAGCCTGCAGGTTTGAGTCCTGAGTTATTCTGGATTTGTGCTTTGTGCCTTTCCTCTGGTCTACTGACTAGATGTGGAATTTTTGTTTTGGTTAAGAGGAGAAATAGTCATTTTGAACTTTGCTTCTGACAGTTGTTTAGTGAGGAAAGTAATTGTGTAGACCTTTCTACCCTCCCTATACTTTTACCTGGTGCTTTACATTTTGCCTTCATCATGAGCCAGTTGGGTAGTGGGAAGGAAGATGGGAACAGAGCAACACTTTTCCTTAAAACAGTTCCACTGTTCATATTCTTTGTGTCTTTGCTCCACTGAGTGCACATGTGTGAAGGGTTTTCCAGGTGCTATGAACATGGCGTACAATCATATCACAAAATTAACATTTGAGTAGTTTGGGTTTCTTACAACAGCGGTTTCTTACAACAGCAGTTTCTACTTTATAATGCTCACCAGCAGGAAACCATTCAATGATTGTTTTGATTTTTGTCACCGTAATGCCTGACATTCAACCCTTGTTAGTTTTCTTTCTGTTCCTCATATGTGTCCTGCTGGAGTGACAAAGTCTGTACCTTGCTTCAGTCCTGAAACACAAGTGCTGTACAAAGGAGGTGGTAGAATCAAAAAGGTTTCCTTGGTTCTGCCTGCCACTGCAGAGGCTGGAACAAAATATCTCTACAGGGGAAAAGCTGTGATTAATTAGCACTGGTTCCCAAGAAAATGGCACAGGGTGTCTGAATACAGCCTAGCAGTGGGAAGCTTTGTTTCTGGCAGCAGGATGCAAGCCAGAGGCCTGACTGAGGGAATTCAAAATGCTGAGGTGCTTGCCTGTTCTCCCTGTAGGCGTTTGGTATGGCTTTGCCTCCCAGATCTCTCTGCTTCCAGCCCTGTTGGGTTACCAGCAGCTGGGAGAAAGCTCTTTCCCAGGGGAAGGAGGAGATACTAGTTTTTTGCTCTGCTTAGAAACTTCTTCCTGTCTTTTTATTGATATCTATTTATGTATAAAGCCAAACACCCTAAATAAGCATGGATAAATTCATTCAAGCATATATGAACACATTTTTACTCAATACTGCCGTAAAAAGGGGGTAAATTTCTGGACTGGAATCTTACTGGCTTTTATTTGTTTTGAAGTTAAATGAGATCTTTATTCTTACTATTAATGTAGCAATTCCTTTTTAGAGAATATTTTCTTCTAAAACACATTGTGTATAGAGT
Source organism: Geospiza fortis (assembly GCF_000277835.1). Classification (NCBI taxonomy): domain Eukaryota; kingdom Metazoa; phylum Chordata; class Aves; order Passeriformes; family Thraupidae; genus Geospiza; species Geospiza fortis. The sequence continues at coordinate 1,735,334 of NW_005054320.1, forward strand.
CTCTGAGAACTGAGGCACATCAGTGAAGTATTCAGAGATCCATGAATGATTCTTTTGTGAATGTTACTTAAGTCTCTTGGAATAACAATATGCCCCCTACCTGGCTTGGATGATGAAAATATTGAGTGTAGATGGTTGTGGTTTTGTTTAATCTTGCATTTTCTTGCAAGACTACTTTTAACTGTAGCTTCTTAATAATGGTGTAGCTATATTGGGATGTCAGAACATGATAGAGAAGGGGGATGGGACAAGAATGTTCCTTTTAAAGTCAAGGAAGCAGATATAAACCTCATCCACAAATGCCAGTAGATGTGTGCAATTTGACAGATCTTTATTATATGTAATTGATGACATCCCTTATTCTATCAGTAAGCAACAGTACCCTACTGATAACATTTCTGCTCTTAGTAGTAGCAAGGATGGTAATTAATAAATCATTGGGTATGAGGCACACCACAAGATGATGTCTGCAGAAGAAAAATCTACAGTAAGAAAGACCAAAGTTATTTCAGGTTGTTCATTAAACAGAAACGCTTAAAAATAAAATGCAGTGCTCTGCATGATTCTAATATCCAAGCTGGCTGGTCCCACTCTGATTATGCTCTTTTAACAAAGACTCCCATGTTGATTTTGTGATGCAAATAGAACAGAGGTAGGCAGCCATTAGAAA
>NW_005054320.1:1736013-1748600 GCF_000277835.1 Geospiza fortis
ACTAGGAAGAGCCATTTTTAACTGAGTATTTTTGGAAACTATCTTTCTGTACCTTGGAAGAAGTGAAGACACATATAAGTTTGCCAGCTATTATCCTGCTACTGCCATCTGGCCTACAACTCCCAAGTAACTATCTGAAATAATGGAACGGTTCCTGGGACATGATAGCTGTCAGGGAGCTCTTGGCTGTAGAACAGATGTGTTATGAATATGAACGAGGCCAAACTTTCTCCGGAGAAAGAGGTTCTCGCTTATTAAAATAGCTACAAGGAATGGAATACCCAGGATAAGCCCAGGCACCCACACAGCCAGCCAAAAACAAAACAGTGCACTAACCCCAAGTGCACTGCGTTCTTCCCAAAAGAAAACAAGTATCCAAAAACAAGAACCCACCCCCCCTACCCCCCCACCAAACTTCCAGCCCCCTTTGGGTCCAGGATTGGTCCATTTTGGATCCACATGAGGATTGGTCCATTTCCAGGCTTCTATTGGTCCTTAATGCCATTCATTCTGGACCAATTGTTTCTGCAGGGCTTCGAATGATTGGTCAGGTCTTCCGTCCAATCCCTCTTCGGCCTCGCCTTGCCCCACCAGACCACTGTTCCACCAAATCCTGGACTCTTCTCTTAGCGCATTCTAATAAGCCCCGCCCCCTTAACATAATACAATTAATATAACATAATTAATACAATATAATTGAACCATACCCTAATTTAACGTAACTCAACTTTTACCTATAACAGATGTGTTACTGCCACTGTTATTGGGTAATTGGGTGTTAGCTTTTTCCCTCTGTGACCCTGTAGGGGAGTTCAGAAACTGGAAGATACAGGGAATGAATCTTCTCTTGGTACCTGGGATAGAAACTACCAACCCCTTCAGTGTAAAAAGCTTCTCAAAACGTTTTGTGTTTGATAGAGATGCCTTTAAAAATGCAATCTTTCTACCTAAAAAAAAAAAACCTGTAGTAACCTAATGCTCCTATACCAAGTGTGCTCATTCTGTGAGTAGGAACCAGGGAGGTTTTTTCTTGTATTACTTCCTCTGCAAACTCAGGCTCTGGCTCTGTGTGATGATGAGCCCCATGACAGAAAGGTACAAGACTGTCCACACAAAAAAAAGGGCTGAACTAGTACAAACTCTGCCAGTTAAAGTTTGTTTGGAAAATGTCAAAGGGGCAGTTTTATCTCATAGATTTTATGCCATGTCATTTCATCTCTTCTTTGGTAGCTGGGATAAAAGAATAAAGCTGTTTGACAGCATCACATGTTCTGTACTGCTTCAAACTGCAGCTGAGCAACTGCGCCAAAAACTGGTCTACTGTGGGTTTGCAAAGCCCTTCCTCTCAAAAGGTGTTTGCTGAGGATATAATTCCATCTATACTTCTTCTAGTGCTGGTGCCATATTAACAACTTAAAGTCCTGGGGTTCAGCTTCCCCCTCACTTTAAATAGTCATCAAATTTGAGTCTGGCGCAGTTGAGATCTACCACATCTCTGAGGTAGAGATGGGAAATGGAGAGAAGAGAAGAATGAGATAGAGCAGGGACAAGCGGGAATCTAAAATCAGCTTTGTTATCAGAGAAATAATGGAACACAGCTTTGATCTTAGAGGGATGTGTAGTCAAAGAAATCAAGACTGGGACTTGATAAACAAATCTACTGATGTGGAGTAGATCTGTGTGTGCTTCTTCAGAGCTGAGTTGCCTCTGTGTGGTGAATAGGAACAGAAAACAAACTCAGTCAAACCAACTACATTTTCATGTAACATTTTGAGGGAGAAGAAAAAACAAAAGGGGTTTTTTGGGGGTAATATTTTGTTTTTTTCTTTTACATTGGTCTTTATAATGAAGCTCTGACACTTCATGGTTTCAACATTGATCATTGAACATAAGTATCAAGTCCATGTTTGAGTTCTTATCCCTATCTGATGCTTGCTGTGAAAACCTCAACCCCACAAAACTGGGATTCTGAAAACTTGCCTCCTGCCTTTGGGATATATTGTGCTTTGGGTCTGTATGCAGAGCAGACAGATTCTGGGTCCTCTCTGAGGAAAGAAATGAAGAGAAGAGGACACTGCAAACAGGTTGGATGCTGCTAGTCTTCCCCTTGGAAAACCGTTCCTATTCCAGAAGGCTAAGAGGATGATGTCAGGCTGGGCTTTCTTCTCTACTCCCAACGAATGGGTGTAAGATCATCCAAATGTGTTACTATAGCTGTATCCTTTCTAACACCAAATTGTCTATTTTGCTTTTCAACTTTTCCCTTGTGTTTACAGCACTTCAGTGTTTGTATTTGTGATGTGGCACTGCTGTAGAAGAAAAGTGTGATTTCGTAAATTCTTGATCTTCTGGTGGTAAAACTGGGCAACGCTGTGCTTGGTGAGATCAAGCCACAAACAGTATTGCTGCAGGCATAAATACAGATGGGATCAGCAGTGTGGCTGTGCAAGTGGGGTAGAAAAGTAAATTGAGGCAGAGAAACAAATATGGTTGTTACTGCAGGAAGATACCTGTGTCTGAAATAAAAAGTGCAAAGAAATAAAGTCTTTGTGGCTCCGTAGTGTAAATTCTCAATGAATCTGGTGATGTGAGTGTAAATGTCAGTGCTCTGCTGAGAAGATGGGATAGGTGTCTTAAAATAACTTTTCCCCTGCCTGTCCCCATACCCAGATCAAAGGTGCCAAAACCTTCACTTGCATTTGAAGAACCACCATCAGGAAACAGAAGCAGTCACCTTCTTTTTTGTGAGTTCTAGAAATTTTTCAAGAAAAAGAACAGTTGTGTCCCATCATTTGGCTAGTGATGCCCTAATGTGGTCAGGTAAGTAATCACATTAAGCTATAGATCCTTCATGTACCAAGTGAAACCCATTTTCTAGAGGTAATAGCTGTTTACAGACTGGTCATGACAGGAAAATGGATCCTCGTGTTTTGAAAATGAGACAGCTATGGTTCTCTGACTTTATTTGTAATTTCTTTCTCCATCATCCTTCAAGGTAATTTGTTTTTTTACTTTCTAGTGTAGAGTCCTTCATTTTCTTCCCTGGGAAACAAAATTTCCAGTACTTGTTTAAGAAATTAGAGAAGCTCTCTTTTATTTTTAGTGTGTGCACTTAAATCTTATCACAAGTGTTTGTTGGGTAGTATTAGTGTTGGTCTGACAGATATAGTTTGTCTCTTGCACTATAGTGGAGATCTTTCTAGAAAATCTGGCAGGCATAAGGACTTTAAGTGGTTTAGTACTTGACAATGTATTTTTGGAGTAAAAATAGTGTTATTTTAGAAGTGAGTGAACTGGATAGAAGAATATAGGGGGCTGGTAAGTCACTGTGTTTGGGTTGAGAGGCTGAGCAGAGGAATGTCACTCATTTGTAGATTTTAATTCTCTATTTCCTTGCTTACTATTCTTTGTGATGGGATGTGGAGTCCAGATATCTTGTTTGTGAAGAAGCAGCTGAGTGAGGTTAATTTTTAAATAGGTGATGGGCTGAATTCTCCATGATAGTCTCTCTTCACTCTTCATACTCCAGCATGCAAGTATTTCCTGGCCTGGTTGATTTCTTCATGCAGGCAACCTCCAGGCTAGTAGCTGATGTTCCTGCTGGCACTGCTGCTTGCTTGGCACCAAGGAGGGACAGGCTGAGAGCAGCCTGGGGCTGGGAGAAGGAGAGTTGGTGGGGTGACCCAGGAACAGCTCTCAACTGGCAAAAGGTCTTCTCCACTTACAGCTTATTCTCTTTCACCAGCGGACGCTGGAGCGGAGTTGCAGATCCTTGCTTGCTCTCAATAGGTCAGAGCCCAAATATATATGCAATAAAACAATTTCCAAGCTGGTCCCTGTGCAAATCAGTATGAACTTTGCTACTTGAACGGCCATAGGTTCTTTCTTCATAGAAGTAAGAGAAGAGAATGCAGTGCTCCTTCAGCATATCTGTGCCTTGCCATTTGCATCTCTGGAGAGACAATGATGGACTATGAGCATTCCTGACTTTTCAAATTATCTGTGTTCACCCAGAGATTAGGTTTTCCAGGTGACTACAACACTGGAAGCTTTGAAGCTGTAAAGCATGGTTTCTTATGTATGAAGAACAGTAAGCACAATGGGATGGCTCTGTGTGTGTGTATGAGCAATGGCATTCCTTGGGTTCAGACACCAGCAGAGGTCTAGATGCAGGACATGGAGCAAGGGAAAGGTTTGTTTTTCCTGGTGGGGAGCTATAAAGGAAGAATGAGAGTGTAATCTTTGGAGCTGCTGTCAAGATCAAATGCTGCTGTCAAGATCAAATGCCTGCTTTGTTTGCTCCTTCAGCTGCTGTAATGAACTAATGGGTGTGCCTAGGGGGTGAGATAGCAAGGCCTTGCAGAAGGATTGGGCTTGAAATGGCAAGTGTCCCTTGATATTTTGGCTTATCTGATCTCCTGAAAGGGATAGCCTTGCTTTTCTGTGGGCAGCAGGAGCTGGATGTTACACAGCCCTCTAAATGCATTAAGCAATGAAAATACTGCTGGCATGCATATCTTAATGGACTTAATTTCCTGCTTTGGTGAAGTTTGTCACACCTAGAAAAATGGTTCTGAGGAGTGATGTCTTACTTACTAAGGTGTGTTTTCATATGGAGCAGATAGGTTGTTGAAAGCCCACCAGAATGGTCTCAATGGCAATTTTTCATCCAGCCTTTGGGTGGGCATTTGTAAGCTTAATTAGAGTGAATAGATAGTAGTACTGCTTTAATTGACATGAGGAATAGCTCCATCCCCCTGTGGCAGTGAGGGCTCTGTCACAGGGATTGTTGACCTGGCAACCTGCTGCTTGAAATCTGGCTTATTTGCTTTTAGTTTCCTTTCTGTAGGCTGGCACTATTGCTGCTCGGTGTCCCCTGAATGCTCAGTCTCTGCAGCGGGCAGGTTTTAGAGCCATTGCAAGCTTGCTAGGAGTTCTTGTGGTATTGCTGCCTAGTCTGAAGTGGGCACAAAACATGAATGGAGCTTCTTGTACTCTTTGTACAAGGAAACAAATATGTTTCTGAGAAGCATCATGCTTGGATCTGTTCCTGGAAAGTCACATGGACTTGTATGTACTCACTTTCTGTCGCAGACCTCTTTTTATGACAAATCCTTTCTTTAGGATTTTTTCCTCCTGAGAAGCTGAGAGGCCTCAAGAACAAATTGTAAACAATGGTTATCTGCTGCTGTGGAATGCAACAGGTGGATCTTTGATTGGCCCATCTTGGATGTTTATAATTAATGGCCAATCACAGCCCAGCTGTCTTGGACAGAGTCCGAGACAGCTGCCTTTGTTATCATTCATTCCTTTCTATTCTTAGCTTAGCTAGCCTTCTGAGATTAAACCTTTTCTTCTATTCTTTTAGCATCGTTTTAATGTAATATATATCATTTCAAGCCTTCTGAAACATGGAGTCAAATCCTTGTCTCTTCCCTCATCCTGGGACTCCTGTGAACACTGTCACAACTTTCCCCAAACATCAAGAAATTTACAACATGTAAAAGAAAGATCATAGATATTAAAGTAGTTCTCAGTCTAATAATCTTGTTTCTGCACAAGTGTTTTATGATGCCACAGAATATGCTAGCCTGATGGTCCCCTCTGGTCAGCAGTTTCTGAATTATGTTTGCTGTTCTATTTCTATTTTTTTGTTGTTGTTGTTTTGTTTTGAGAGGTTTGTGAGAGCAATGGGAGCCTTCATCTTTCTGACTGGCAGTTAGTACATGCTTTTGCCTTTCCTAACTGAAGGTAATCTTTGCGTATTAATGTGGACTTCATTAGACCCTGCTTTGTGGGAGAAAAGCTGATCAAAGTATATTAGAGTGCTGGATTATTATTATTTTTCCTTGGAATGCTGAATGAGGGAACACTGTTCTTTTGCAGGCTACAGCTACTTCTTTTGTTTCCTTTTGCTATGTTGGTCATGTCTTTAACTGGGATGTGCAGTGAATGAGCTGGGTACTTCTCATGCTTAGTTCAAATAAGTAATTAGGCTCTCTAGGGAATTCAAGCACTGTACTGAAGTCCCATTCCTGCCTGCCTTCGAGGCTGGTGAGAGGGAGGAGGGAAGGTATCTATTCAAGTTGCTGCTAGGCACCCTGGGTAGTATAACAGTACATTTCATTTACACTCATGACAGCTCTGTGTATGTACTGTTTCCCTTGTTTTATGGATGGGAACCTGAAGCACATACTGTCACATTTCCAAAGGAATTCAGAGAGGTTGCTTATGGTTTTGCATGTGTGTTTTGTTCTGTTCTTCGCATACTATTCTGCATTAAAATAATTGAAGTTGATCTCCTTGATCTTGTGGAAACACGGCTGAAAACCTTTCTGTAATTTTAGGTATCCAAATGCATTGCAGAAAAATCTCCCAGGAGCAGGCTTTCAAAGGTCATGCAGGGAGTTTGTGAATTAAACCTGATTATGAGGGAATACAGAGCTGAATTTTCTGCCTGTTTGTCTTCCTGCATTTTCATTTTCCAACCCAGGTGGTTTGCTAAGTGCTGAAGGGAAAGGAAGTGTTAAGAAAACAGTTTCAATGGTGTTTCTGTGGTGGCCAGCCCATCCTGCCCACTACTTGACACAGTGCCAGTTTTCTGAGGAAAATGCACACCCTTCAGTGAGGCATGCTCTCACTAAAAGGAGCCAGGAGCACAGAGCTGTGCTGCAGGCAGTGCAGCTCTGCCTCTTTTAAATAGATCAGCCCAGGGTCTGCTGGACCCTGTTACATCATACAGTTATCGTAGCAGTGCAGCTGCTGATGCGGAGTCCCAGGGAAGCTCCAATGAGGAGCCTCCTGAGCACTAGCAAGCCCACAGGATCCTGACAACAGGGTCATACATCTCATACCTTTCTCATACCTCAGCACACAGCTGAGGATGTGTGTGGGGGGGTTCCCTCTGACAAAACTATTGCATGGTTACAGCAGAGAAGTGAATTAACTGACAGTTGTCCAGTTAAAACTGTGTCATCACTTCCTTGGCTTATTTTGGTGATAATTTTATGGCTGACCATGGGCAACAGTGTCGTCTGGAAATGCAGTGAAGTATAAGCTGGGATCTTGGTGAAGACAGAAGATATGATATCAAGGTAGAAGTAGCAGTAGTTGCTGTAAATACATCTCCTCCTCCACTAAGTACACTGAAGGTTGTTAAATACAAGTATTTGCCCAACAGCCCTGCTTATATCCCAGGTTGTGATCCAAGCTAGATGGTAGTATTGCTTCTTGTTTTACAGCTGATTGTTCAGCACAGTTGTTGCACAGTGTATTAGGTGCCTCAGCCCCTTCTATTTCTCATGGCCTTCTCTTAGTGGCTTCATAAGCTGCCTTGCACAGGCAACTCCATACCCTGGCCTTCAGGCTGCCATGACTCTGCTTTTGCAGAGCCTCTGGGGCATTATTTCCTTTCCCTTGTTGTTTGTGTTATTCTCATGGCCTTGCACTCACAGCCTGAAGTGACAATCACTGTGAGCACTACCAGCTGGGCTGCATGTCTTGCTTTTATCTGAGGGCACCCAATGCTGTGTGCACAGCACTGGCACACGGCACCTGCCCCTGCTCAGCACATGCTCTGATCTTTTTCTGTGGGGAAAGGATGGGGAGAAGTGACCTGCTGCACTGGAGGTGTGCCTGGGGACACCATCACTTCTTGTCCTGTATAGCCACAGGAGAGTATTTTCCCTTCCCCTTCTAGTTCTGTCTCTCTTTTCTTTTTTTTTTTTTTCCCTAAAAAGGCAAGGAGCTTTCACCACTACAGCTGATGTGTAGCATCAGCTATGGGTGCTATAACAAATATTTTGTGAGTACACAGGTTGCACTGCTCTTTGTGAGGGTGCTCTAGTCCCGAGTAAGTCAGTCCTTTAACAGATTAAATGTATCTGATGCTAATGATGGAGGACTCTGGAAACTACCTTTGTGTCTTCCAAGCATGGCTGTATAATAATGAAATAAAATCTCTTTAACTTTGAGTAGTGCTTGAGACTGATTGTGTCCACACCCAAGGAACCACTGCAGCCTCACATATGCTGAGGAGGACCTGTGTCACAGACATGTTTTATGAAAAATCCTTTCCTTAGGATTTTTTCTCCTGAGAAGCTGAGAGGCCTCAGGAACAAAATGTAAACAGTGGTTATCTGCTGCTGTGGAATGCAACAGGCGGATCTGTGATTGGTCTCATGTGGTTGTTTCTAATTAAGGGCCAATCACGGCCAGCCGGCTCGGACTCTCTGTCCGAGACACAAGCTTTTGTTATGATTCCATTCCTTTTCTATTCGTAGCTAGCCTTCTGATTAAATCCTTTCATCTATTCTTTTAGTATAGTTTTAATATAATATATATGATAAAATAATAAATCAAGCCTTCTGAAACAAGGAGTCAGATTCTCATCTCTTCCCTCATCCTAAGACTCCTGCAAACACCGTCACAGACCTGGGCTCTGCATTAGATTAATATTATATGGCAGCTTGTTCAGATAGGCTTTGATGAAGGTTAAAGTGATCTGGACCCTGCTTTCAACTGTGTGCCTGGGAGCAGGACAGGAAGCAGCTACCGAGCTGTCATTTTGCTGATGCAGTTCCGCATTGACCCAAACTGAAGTCGTAACAATCTCAAAAGGGCTCATTTGTGTCAGGCAGAGAGGGCTTCATTCTCCACTGGTGTTATTAACATGAAGGAACAATGGAGTTAGTGATGCTGGAAATGCCTGTACTTCCCTATGTCTAACTGACTGGGGACAATTCCCTAACTGGGCTTTGTACCTTGCTTGCAAACCCTTTATTCCTATCTGAATTTTGCTATGGCCCTTCTGCTTGTGAGGTAGAAGGACTAATGGCATATGTAAGGAGCCTGCACACTGAAGGCACAGCTGCAGGAGCTTACTGCAGCCATTTATTCCTGCTTCTGTTACCTTCCTGCAGCTTCCGTGTGCCTTGGGTAAAGGCTGTGCTGTGGCAGACAGCAGCTCATCTGCACCTCTGTTCGCAGCTTGGGCACTTGCAGCTTAATGTGTCACACAAAAAGCAGGGCTCTGTCTTATCTCGGGCTTGGCTTCTCTCTGTTTTGGTTTCCTCTGACCTCCCAGAGGGAAATGCTTTCTAACTTGTACCTGATCTTATGGTTGAAGGCTGTATAAGATGTATAAATGTTTTTGAAGTGTTTCAAGATCTATTGTTTTACACATAAAGCCTATCTTTATTTCCTTCTTATCTTAGTGTTTACCTTCAGAGGCCCAAAGGAAAGGATTAATTGGTAAATGTGATATGAAAAATCCAGCATACATTTGTAGCAGAAGGTCTTGTTATATGGGTCTGGGGGATGAATAAGCCTTGAAGGATGGTACTTTACAAATAGCATTACTGATGAAAATACAGATAAATTTTATAAACTTGAAGGGGTCCCCTGCGGATGCTCCAAGTGTGGTGAGTTTGCACAACCACTGTGAACTTGCTCTGGTTGGGATTTGCTTTCAGAGTTATGGCATCAAAACTGCAAAGAGATGCTTAGCAGGTCTTGCTGAAGCAGCTGGATGGTCTTCCCTGCTCTCCTGTTATTCAGTGCTGCCTTAATTTACAGCACACTAATTGCATAAAACCCCCTGCAATTTAGGAATTTTCTGTATTCTGCAAGATCCATTGATTCATTTAATTGAGTACCTTTCCTTCCTGAACAAAGCAGTGGATGTGCTTGTCTTGTACCCTACTTTGTAAAGTCATGATGGGGAAGTGAGCTTCAGGGTGTTGTTGTGCCAGTTGTAATGACTAACTCTAGATGTATCTGAGGTAGTGGCTGCTCATTTTATTCATTTTTAGTTTTGTAGCACCTGGACTGTTGAATTAAGTCATGTCATGGTAGGGAGAACTCTTTTTCCTCTTCTTCCACTTTCATAATTAATAATTTCTTACCTGGAATGTACCCAGAATAGCAGTTATACAGCTAATGCCTTTCTGGTCATTTTGCTATCTGCACTGTAGGTGAATGTTTTAGTGAGTTGGCTTTTAGTTTTGGTTTGTTTTTTTTTTTTGTTTTGTTTTTGGAGTTTTTTTAGAGTGTGGTCTATTTGGCTCTGTGACTTTGGAAACCAAGTGTAAAACCACAGTTCTTTTTCAGAGACTCTTTGTTTCAGCTTTGTTATATATATTTGTTATATATATTTCTTTGTTATATATATTATATGCAGTAAAACAGACTGTCCAGGCAGCAGAATTGCAGGCCTTGGATGCAGGATCAGCTTAAAAGAAGTTTTAGGTCTTATTCACAAGGCAATGAAATGACCATATCCAAACTCTTTAATTTGTCTCAGTGCCATGAGGCAATTGATATTCTTAGTGGAAATTACTGAATGCCAAGGCCATTTTGGAAAAACTCTCATGTAATAAACTGTGGAATGGTGCAGAATTATGCTAAAAGAATGAGCCTGAAATCTGAATGATTGCTCAGTTATACTGAACCAGCCAAGTTCAGAATTGACATCAGATACTGGCTGTTTTATTATGGATGTGGAAGTCTTTTGAATGCCAGAAAAAGCTGTAGAGCTCATTTAATATAAAGTTACAAAACAAACACATGCACAAAAAAAAAAAAGAAAAGCAAATGTTTTAGTCCTGACCTTGTTACAGGTGAGACAAGGGAGTTATTCTGAAAGACTGTCTAGAACAACAGAAGGCAGGGACTGAACCATGCAGTGTTAAGGCTGGTGGTGGGGAAAAAGGGATGGCTATAAAATCCCACCATCCTGTGTACAGAGGGGTCTGATTCATCTCCTATGTGCTGTAGTGGTAATGCAGAATGGATGTTACTGTGAGTTCACACTGCTAAGTGGGGCATGAAGCTTTGGAGCTTTTCTGTCTCTAGTGTACAGGCTGGTCTTCTACATATCAGCTGAGCATATACTGAATATCTTTAGACCAAATCTGACAGAATATAGGTATATTTGCACAAAGTCAAATGCCCACCTAACTTTGCTCATTGTCAGAAACAGGTACAACCTAATTGAAAGGGAAGTACAGGACCACAGTGCTATCATGGGTGGAACTTTCCCCAGGGTACTCTCTCAGACCTGCCAATGGATTATATGTACCCTAATAATCCTCGTTTCTTTGAATTTGTCTAATTTCACCTCAAACCCACATGAACTCATATTGTCCACAACACCCTGGGGTTGTCAATCTGATGCTGCCAATCTGCCTCTGCTTGTTCTGTTATAGTTGCTAATCTCACAGCCACTTGTCAGCCTTTCTGAATAGGAAAATCAAAGCAGATGGGATACCATGACAGGATACAGTGCACTCTTGTGTGCTGTTGCCTCCAGAAACAGGAGGCATGACTTGTCTGTTTTAATCTGAAGGAGGGATGCATACAGTTGAGTGAATTATCTGACTTCTAGTAGTGTCTAAAAACTGCAGTGAAGGGCTGATGTGTTGTTATATTGGTTGTTGTATATGAGTGAGTACAGCAAACTTTAATGTGTTATGTGACATTAATTTTGTCTTTGGCACCAGCTCAAAGCTCTGCTGGTGCAGGGCTTGTCACTGGTGCTAATGATTCATTACTGCTGTCCTGCTAAGTACAGAGTTTTCTTTTCAAATTGGGTTTTCTAGGTTACTTACATAAAGTTGTTCAGTGTTCAGAATTGGAACCAGAATTCACACACAGCTGGATCCTTTCCTTCAGTGGAGTTTGTGTCTAGATTGTAGGGCAAATTAAACTTCAGGCTGACTTTATGCTGGCAGAACATTGTTATCCAACTTGGTCTCTGTCCAGAGTAGCAGGGGTAAAGTGTATTATCCTCTTATGCCTGCCTGCTATTTCCTTCCTTCCCAGGTGGGAGTAACCTTGTGTGGGACTCTGATTAGCAGAGACGTGTCTGTTGTTTCACCCTTTCCTATGATCTCAACAGATGGAGTGGGCGCTCCAGTGTTAGGAGCTGCAAAGAACATGTGTATGCTTGGTCGAAGCAGCAGACAGTCACTCAAATATTTGTGGTGTTCTTCCTGTAGGAAAGATTAATGTTGAGATGAAAAGTGAAGAAAAAATTGCTACACTGCAGAAGTAACTGTGGTTTCCAGTGTGGAACTATTAACAGCTAAACTATGAAGCCTGATTTGTGAGAAACAATAAAAGGAGCAATTCTGCTGAACTCAGTTAAGTGATGACAACTCTCAGGTTATGATGAAGGCAAGCTACTATATAAAGTGAAGCAAAAGGACACAGACAAATTCAAGGGAAAAGAAATGAGTGTACATACAAAATGCTGGCTGAACATTGCAGAAATGTTCTGGGCAGTGAGATCTTTCTTCTGCTTCCTAAGGAGAGTGGGAGAGAGTCCCAGCACTCTGGATGAATTGGTTTTGTGGTGAATAAAACAGGGCTATGCTGTGTTAGAACCTGATCGCTGTAGAGAGATGTAGAAGGGAGGAAATGTGGACGGTTCACACCTCAGAACTAGCTGTGCAAAGGCAAGTTCTTGCTTCTCTGCTTTGGAGCAAGAGTGTGAAGAGCAGCAGGTAGACACTGAAATTATTTGTCCTAAAACTTCTCCCTCTCTTTGTTTCTTTTTATGAAATTGGGCTCCTTTGGCTCTTTCC
>NW_005054320.1:1748610-1766257 GCF_000277835.1 Geospiza fortis
CTCATTGCTGGAAACTTCTGAGGGGATTAATGTAATCTGGAACCAGCTGCTCAGACTTCCTTCACATGACAGATCTGCTTGGAGTTTTGCAAGGGAATGCATATGACACCAACTTTGGAAACAAATTCTAGGGATCTAGAGTCAGGTTACCCCATGCCTGCTTCTTTGAGATGGTAAAGATCATACTCCTTTAGCTCAGTCTCTGCTAGGAAATATCTCAAACCATTGGTTCTTTGGAATCAACTTGTTCCTTCTCACATTTTAATCAGTGCAGTCATATCAATTCGCTGAGTGAAATTGGCTTTGCAGCAGGTAATTTAAAACCCAGGTGGAAATCAGCAGCAGTACCAGTTAAATCAAAAGGTTATGAAGCTTGAAAGTGGTAGGAAAGTTAAATGAAACACAACCATTTAACAATTAAATATCTACGATTTATCAAATATTTCTTAAGAAGCAGCTTAGAGCAATACAGGATAGATCAAAAAAGAACAAAATTCCAGAGGATAACAAGGTGAAATTTCAAAGGATTATGTGCAATTCTCATCAACACAGGGCAATATTAGTCTTATTCAAATGCTTCTTTCATGTTTGGGGTTTTTTTTCCATTCCTCTACTGCAGCCCATCACCTAGTTTACATAATTCTGCCTTCTTGATAGTTTGGCTTCTTTTGATTAAACAAAGAGGAAGACAAACCCAGACATATTTCCATGTATCATTTTGGTCCCTTATTGATTCCTGCCAAGAAAGTACACCATTCACATTCAGCTTCCATGCAGAGATCTGCAGTTAGGTGCAATTTAGGACATACTTTCCTGGGGAACAGCAAAGACAGTGAGTGTTACTGAGTTCTGATTGTGCAAGTAGAGAAGCAGACTATGTATCCTGTGTGTGTTCTGGGGCTGCTGCACTAATCCATCGGGAGGAGTGGAACTGCTGTCTCCTACAGGGGCCAATGCATGTTCAGTAGAAGTAGGAATAAAAATCACTTAAATCACATCTCTGTTTAAGGGCTCAGGTTGAATTACTGAATAACATTTCTTCCATACTATCTGTGCAGAGCAGTTTTATTGTCTGAAGTAAGAGAACCAAAAACAAATTAGGATTTTATCTCTTGTGATTTCATTTAAATTTTGTTGGTTTTTATGAAGTTACTGTATTGTGTACCACAGCTGCATGCCATACCAATAGATTTTTGGTTTTCTCTTTTTGTCTTCCTGGAATCTCTAATGCATAAGGCTTCCTCCACTTTCTGCCCTTTCATCTGGACTTGGAGCCAGACAAAATGCCACCGTTTTAGCCTGTGGAGGATTTTGAATGTCCTATTGGTGAATTGGGCTTTTTCTTCAATTGCTCTGTAAAATGTTTTTCCAGGTTGCTTGTTTTCTCTTTCCTAGAGGGTGCTAGCACTTCATAAGGGAATTGTACAGTTAACAGGTCCTGGGACTGTGTACCCCTCTGCTCTTGATAATGCCACAAAATTTTGCAGCTGACCATTGCCAACTGAGGGGAGAGGATGGGGTACAAAGTATAGTATTGCAAGGCTAAGTAAATATTTATTTAAAGGAGGTTTCCTAGCCAAAGTGAGGCACCTAGAACATGGTTGTACACAGGGTTCTTATACCCTTCAAGTGTTCAGGTACAACAGAATTTGACTATTCACCATCTCTCACATTGCCATTTACTAATCATAGCCAAACTACAAAGCAGCTGTATTTCTGCAGCTCTGTTGCTGTTTATTTATCCAGATGTCCCTGGAGTCAGTTTTGCTGCAATTACTTATCTGTGATGCCAGACAATGCTGGGAGGGTTTCAAAGATGTTAGAGGGGCCAGGAGGCTGGTGTTATCTTAGTTATCCACAGGTATCTCTTGTCCTTCATGGACAGCTCTAAGCTTCTGAGAATCAAAGCCTTTATTTCCAGGGCCAGGCTGTACTTTACTTGTTTTACATAAGCATGAGCAGTACTAAAGCCTACATTAAAATTCCACTACTTCGTTACAATGCAGTGTATAATGTAAACTAATAAATATTAACTGTTATAGTAATACAACTGTTTGTTATTATAGTTAGGGAAGGGGATTTTTGTAACAGTGTAACAGTTTAGAATTATTTTGAAAACTTTTCTGGTGGTCTCTGAGTATGATTTAGTTTTTCTATCAATCAGTGTGGCAAATTTTTGTGACTTAATCCACAATGACAGTATTGAAAGTTCTTATTTTTCTACCAGCACTGACCAGAGTGTTTGTTTGTGGTTTTTATAATTATCTTGCTACCTAGCACCTAACGTGGTCTTTCCTCTTGTTACCTGAAAGGTAAAATGATCTACATCTTTACCTACGTTTAATGGGTACCTTTGGGACAATGCTAGCTATATGTTTTGTTCTACTGTTAATAATATGAGCTCTTTTATTAGGCTATTAGCAGGAGTCAGTCCTTCTTTTCAACAATGTATTGAATGGATCTTGGCAATCTTAAGATAGATTTTGGAATAATCGGTTATATTTCTTACTTGACTGTAACAGTCTTATATTCTATGGACTGTGACCCAGTGCATACAGAGTACAGTTATGTGAATTTGCTAAACTCCAGCTGTCACTGAAGACCACCGGCTGATGTTGCTCTCATCCCCAGCTCTACATTTGACAGTGTACATTTTGGTGGGGCTTGATTATTTTTGCTACTAATCCATAATACACTGTAGTCCTTCTGAGATCTGTCTCTTGTTACACACTTCTAAAGATCTTGTGGGAACTTAGCATTTTTTCCTGTGAGGTGTCTGCTGCTTTACACTTTGTTAGAAGTCAGAAAACACTGGTGGATTTGGCACATGAGCTTCCTGTTCTGAAATTTGCCTTTCTTCTGGATTTGGTGATCCTTTTTTATTTTTTTAATGATGGAGGACTGTGTGCCTTCCCTCAATATTACACTTAGGCAGGTCACCTGTCTTTGGCAGCTTTGCTATGAGGCTTCTTCCCCAGTGGCTTCTCTTTCTTGTTCTGTTTTCTTTCAAAGTGCAAGGAAACTCTGGAGGAATTTTCTATCACTTGCCTGAAGCACCTCTCCAGTAATGGATTCCTCTCCAGACACTTTTCTATTTTCAAATTTAATAATGGAGTTTCCATTCAGTGTTATAAATTAATTATACAGAAGCTCTAAATATTTTGGTCAATGTTACTGCTTTGCTGTTGTCTCTTTTGAGCCCTCTCTTGGTCTTGCATTGGAGGGAGAGAAAAAATGGTTTCTCTCTATCCTTTTGTTTCAGATATTTATGAAATCTGTCACTTATTTGGAGGATTATCACCCATTTGAAAAGTAATCAGCCATTTTAATCCCAAAGCTCCATGATAGAACCTTTATTAGTATTTGTAATCAGAAATATGAACTAATGATTGCAAAGATAGAGTCTTTTGTGCTGAAGTATTAAATTCATGACATAAGAATTTCCTGGAAGTAGAAATTTTAGGGACCTTGTTTCAGATGTAAATCACATATTCTTTGCAATTTTTTTGATGTACATTTGCTTGAGAAGCTGTGTGGTTTTGAGTCTTTATAAACTTGAGTCTTTATAAACTTCCTGAGTCTTCATAAACTTGGTAGTTTGGTCCAAATGAAAAAAGTAGGGTTGTTGGAGAATGGTTATTCTCCAGCTGAGATACATGGCTGTACTCTGTGTACTGCATGCCTTCAAACATGGATTGCAAGGTCATCACACTTGTTTAGAGCATGATTACTGTTGGTTATTGACTTGCCACAGTCAATTCCAGCAGCAGCATGTGTGGTTTAGCCATAAATTGAATTATGAATAAACTTTTTTTGTGCTGTTCCTATGCATGCATCTGATGCCTGGAGTCCTGTATACAGTTGCAGAGACAATGATGTGGAGTTTCTTTGTTTTTGTTTTGTTTCATCTCTTTGTATCCAAGAAATTCTGCTTCGTCTCAGTCCAAAGGCAAAGCTAAATAACAGCTAAATATTTACTGGAATATTTTGAGCACTGCTGATAGAATTTTTTGGCAGCCCATTGAGATAGATATTTGTCACGAGATGCCAAAGACATTTACTCAGCATTCAAGTCTGGCTGCTGTTCCAGACCCTTAAAGCTGACCTCATAGCTTCTAGCTTTACATGTCTCTGTATTTCTTTACAGTCTCTTTAGCAACTAGTAAAAAATAAAAGTCAAAGCAAATTTAAAATCTGATCAAAGGTTCAGAAGTCAAGAATAGCTGGCATTTTTTCTGAATTGTTGTACTGCACACTTAATCTGTTCTATGTGCGTTTTTTCCCCACTTCTTATGTCACAGCCTATAAGAAAGATTTGGCTGCTGGAAGGAATGTAGTTGATTTTTAATTCAACTGATGACCAAAGCAGAATGCAAGTCATTTCTTTCTCTCTGTTGTTCTGTGTCTCCTTTTGGTTAATTAGAGGATATCACAGAGGAAAAGCAGAGCTTTGCTCCCATTTCGACTTTACAGTGACTACAGAGTGATTCTTAAAATTTTTTTTCCCTGTGCTTTTTTTTTTAACCTGCCTGTGCTGTTGTTTCCAGCCTTTTCCACATTAAAAATGCTCAGGAGTGTGGTGCAGGACATCCAAAGCATGTTCCAGGCCCCAGCAGTGGCACAGATATGTTCAGCAAAGAGCTGCTTCCTTGGTCCCCGTTTGATGGGGCAGCACCGAGGAGCTGATTTTGGCCCCTGAAGACCTGTCTCTTTTCAGAGGCATTCAGACTCCTCCCCACTCAAAGAAAGTACCTTGTGCAGGAATAAGTACCCTTCCTCGCTGAGCGATTTCCCCCTTGGAAACCCGGGAAATGTATTTTTGAGGCGGGTTTAGCATACACACTGAGTGGGAGCTCTCTCTCCCCCGCTGGGCCGGGGCCGTGCCCTGTGCCAGGGTGTCCATCCGTGGAACACACTGAGCTGAAATCAGGTGTAACCCAGCAGCAGGGCTGCTAGCCTCAGTGTCAGGAGTATGGAATAGTTAGAAAACCCCTGAGCAACAGCTTCTGCCTTTGCCTTATGCCGATAAAAATGCACAGTCACAGGACTGGATTGTCCCTTTCTTGACACCTGCTCCCGTGGTTGCATCACACTTGTGGTTTCCATTGCGCTTGACTTTATCTGTCTCCCACTGCCCAGGCAGTGCCTCATCCTTTGTGTTGCTTTGTGATGAAAAGCATAATGATATTTGTCTCCTGTCCCTTCCTACTTAGAACAAAAGAAAACATCTCTGCCACCTCCCCTCTTTAACACTGGCCATCCAGTCTTGCCTTTCTGGGCACATTCTGTGCTTTGTACCTGTTATTCTCACAGAGACTTGATGTCTGTAGAGTGTTCTATGAAAGCAAATGGTGTGGGAGCAGCCTGAGTTACTGCATCTGTGCTGCTTGACAGGCAACCTCAAGCACAGTAACAGGTATCTGTTAAATTTGTCATGCTTTTGATTCTTCCTGTCTATAACAGCAATCCCTACATTATTTTCAATTATTTTGGAGAGCAAAAGACTTGAGAGATAACAATGGATTGATTTTGAATACCACCAAATCAAGTAATAGTCCTACTGATTATCTCTGTTTATTTAAAATAGAGTGGAGAAAAATAGCTGATATGAGGGTAGGGATGATAATTTCTGGCAGAATAATGGAGTGGAACTCTTCTTTGAGTGTAAGGTGAATGAAAAAAGGGGCAGTTGACTACTTTGGTTGGTGGTCAGGATAAGTCTGCCCTCAGCTGTTGTGCTGGACCTTAACCTGTCTGACAGGATGACTGAAGGCTCTGTGCATATTTTGAAAATCTTCTTTATGGCTTTGGGCATTGGGTGAGATGAGTACCAGCTGGCACCCTGATGCTGAGAGATTGACATCTCTGGCAAGCATGATGTAGTAGGACCACGGTGCTAAACAGCTTTTCTATGTGAGTGGGCTTCTGGAATTATTGTTAAATATCATGGGGTAATGTAAGGTGGGGTAGTCTTGGTTACTCTTGGGGGTAAGCCACAAGAACCACAAAACTAACCCAATCTATGGCTTGATTCTATTTGGTCAGGAAAACAACTCTATAGAACTCTGGAGCTCTTTCTTGCTTAAGAGAGCAAGAAAGATCTTTCTTGCTTAAGCAAGCTTGCTTAAGCTCTTTCTTGCTTCTTTGTAATGATAAATGGATGAGCTGAAGAAACAGCAAGGCATCCTTCAATGCTGGAAAACAACAGATCTTGGATGATATAAGGGGCAGTGCCAAAATGAAGCTGCCGTATCCTACATGGCGATTGGACTGTAACAAAAATAGCTTGCTAATCAGATCTAGAAAAAGGCTTTACTTCCTGGTGACTAGTACTGACTGGTTAGGGCTTCCTGAGCTTGGGGGCTTCGTCAGAGGTAAGTTTCACATGAGAAGGGTGATGTGGTTGTTTTCACAGCCTCTCTGAAGAAGTTCTGTTTCAAATGTGTGACCACAGCACCACTCACCTGGGAAACAAATGGGAAAACTGAGGTGTGCTGAGCAACAGAAAGTCAGCTCCCATTCTTGGCTGTGTGTATAGGTTCCATATAGAGTGGAGCATTTTTATACAAGCATATGTAGTTATCCAGGAGAAATTAAAGTAATCCTTAATGGAAAAGGCTCTGTGAATTGTAAGGTATGCAGTGGATTGTAAAATCTGAGTTGGGCCAAAGACACAGAAGTGCTCTTGGACTGCTGCTCTGAGACACTGAATTGAGAAAGAAACCAGAAGAGGATAACAAAGGGCTGGGTAGAAGGGGAGAAAAGTGACTCCAAGCCACTTCTGTTTCTTCCGCTGAGTGGCTTATTTAATCAGGCAAGTTTACCACAGGTTGTCTTTTCTTGGTCTAAATACGAGCGCTGATAGTTCAGTTCACTGTGTTGTTGAACTTGCTCCTTCATGGCAAAAAAAAGTAGGATTTTTGGGAAAATCATGGCTTCCTGAGGCATTTTCCATTTGTTTGTCTCTTGAGATGCCTCTATTCAGACATGAGATAGCTGGCAAGAAAAGCCTCATCCAGAATCATGTTATGACAGCTTTGCACTAAGGTGGTATTTAGTTTCATCTCTCTGGAAGTGGATGGAGAATTGCAGAGAAATAACCACCTAATTCAGAGCCACATCATTTGGATACCTGCAACCCCAAATGCATTAATGTATTTGTGGGTATCAATTCCTGTTAATTCCTTTCAATCCAGTTATTCTAGTTAGTCACCCACTGGGCTTGCAGCTCTCCACAGCAAAGCCAGCAAGACACAAAACAAGGTACACTTCTAATCTTTCATTTTTTTTTCCCTTTTGCATCCTTCTGCATCACATGACATACTTGAATCTAGCAGCTTGAATAGTCTTCAATATGAAGCTAAGTCAAGTGTGTGTGTAGGATCTGATCAGCAGAGCAATGTGAGTCTAGCCAGGGGTGCTCTCTATCCCCATCAGCAGCGTGGGGAAGGAGCAACAGAGCAAGCTAGGGAATTTAGCCTGTCGCGATAATTTGTTTCAGTTGGTGAAAGCTGTTGAGGTTTGTTAGATGCTCCACAGGATTTAAACATCTTGGCAGTGCAGTGAGAGGAGAAATTTGACATGGATAAAGGCACAATAATGCCCATTGGCAAAAGTAATCCAAGTTTCTCCTCACTTGCCTGGGCTCTGAATTTGCAATCTGCTGTGAAGGCAGAATATTTGGGTAGATGCTATCACAGATAGCTTAATGAAGTATAGAGCTACAGTTTTAAAAGGGAACTGAGCTGCTTGTGTGTTTGGAAAACTAATACAGTAACACACAGGGAACTCTAATACATGGACATTTTGATTTAAAAGTTAACTGTGAGCACACAGTGCAAAATTGATGCTATGGTTGCCTCCTGCTGAGAACCAGAGCTCAGTGGGTCAAAAAGAATTATGTGCTTGCATGGGTATTAAAAGCACCCCAGATTAAATGATATGAGAAATACTTAAAAGGCTGTTCCATCTGAATTCTTCAGAGGCACAAGTGAACTGCTCTTTGAGGCATGGAAGAAGCATTAAGGACATGGGTATTGTTTCTCAGAGATTTTTTTAACATCTTTCCTTTGAAGCATTAGTACTGGCTGCTGCCAGTGGGACAAAACACCAGAATGGACTCAGGTCTGATCCAACCAGGAAAAAAGTTATATTTTTGTCTAACATTACAGTGATACATAGTACAGTGCTTTGTTACATCAATTAGCTCTCAAATATTTTGTCATCCCTCCTCTAAAGAAATGTACTGTCATCTCATTAAATGCTAGATCTATGAAATTTTCTGCTGAGTTGGACAACATTTCATTCATCAGGACATAGCTTCAGAAGTCTAAAAACTCACATGCAGGAGGTGAACTTCTAAAAGAGTCCGGAAGACTGCATTTCTGACAGGAGCAGGCTTTTGGCTACCAGGTTGTCTTCTCAGGAGCAAGGCACAGAAGAGCATATGAAAAGCATTTTGATCTCTAAAGGTGTGGAGTGTAAGGATGTACCAAGGAATACCAGGTGAACCAAGGGCAGGAACTACATTTAGAGGTTGCATAATGTTCTTAATATTTACCATGAGTGGTTTAAAACACATAAAAGTAGGAAATACAAACACTTTTAAAATGTAGTTCTCCTTTTTCAAATGCACAGGATAGACTATACTGCCTTTTCATAAAGTGATCAAATGACACTATGCTTTATGTACTTTACTCCCAATTTGCCTTTTCAGTGCCAGGTTACAACCCAAATGCTTTTTCCTGGAGCCATGTAATTTAGAGCCATTATTGCACCAGATGGCACAACTTGAGTTTCTATTTTTTCCTCAATTTGCCAGTCTGGATTTGTTTGGTTGGTTTTTTGCAAGCATTATTATGCTGGGAAACGTGTTGTTCTGGCAATCTAATGGTATTATTCTCCTCCTTGCAGGATGTAGCAGTAGAGGAAGAGCCAAACTAAATTTCCAGGGAGCACACATGATGCCTGGGCATGGCCAGTCCTTGGGCTGCTCCTGATGTATAATGGGGATTGCAGTGTGACAGATTTTCATTGTAGACCCCCAGACATCAAACTGAAGCCCAATATCACAAGAGCCCTTCGAGGCTCAAACATTTCCCATCACAGATCTGAGGTCTGTTCCTGCAGAGTACCAAGGTGAATATGTCAGGTCTTTTGCTTTCAGCCTGGAGGTACCAGTGCTGTGCAAACACGTTCTGGTTGGTGTGACGGTGTTCACAGGGGTTTTCAGGTGAGGGAAGAGATGAGAATGTTGACTCCATGTTCAGAAGGCTTGATTTATTATTTTATGATATATATATTACATTATAACTATACTAAAAAGAATAGAAGGAAAAGTTTCATCTCAGAAGGTTAGCTAAGCTAAGAATAGAAAGGAATGAATAATAAAGGTTTGTGTCTCGGACAGAGAGTCCAAGCTAACTGGGCTGTGGTTGGCCATTAATTGTAAACATCCAAGATGGGCCAATCACAGATGCACCTGTTTCATTCCACAGCAGCAGATAACCACTGTTGACATTTTGTTGCTGAAGCGGTTGGGAATTTGAGACACCTTGTGTCATTTCTTCAAAGCTTTGCATGCATCCAGTTGTCTGGCTGGGTGCTCAGATGGCTTTACCTCAAGGTTTGTGCAAAACATTCTAGGGTAATATTGTGCAAAAAAATCTCATGCCAGCCTGTTCCCAAAGGGGGCAGTGGGATTTATTGGCTAGTGAGCATTTTCATTGAGTGACACCGCTAATACCCGCGCTGTGTGGTACAGACCTTCTATCCATCCAGTTAATGAGACATTAGTCTGATGTATTTACATGTTATTTAGTTATTTTCTTTGAAGAAGGAAAACAGAAGAAACTTGTTTTCCCAAAGTCTTTTTATGTGCATTAATCCCTTTAATTGGCACACAGCATGCCTTCTCAAAAGCAGCTGCATGGTATGTTCCCTGAGCCTAGGCCATCACTTGTTGAGGAAACAAATCAAAGACTGACTAGGTCCTCAGCTGATGAAAAATGGAATTGGAAGCTAATCAGTTTTTGCCAGCTAAGGGCTTGAATCCTGCTTCTTAAGACCGCCTTCTTCCCGGTTTTAAGAATTTTTGTCATGACAAGCAATTGTAGAGTAAAAGGTGAAAAGGTATCCAAAACTGTTCTCATGAGTGACTCTTCCAAAATACAGTTGAAGGATGAGAAGGAAGCCTGAATAGTGTTTGTATAGGGAAGCAATAAATCTTTGTCATGCAGCTATTGGCTATTTTGCTGTAATAAAGCACGGGCTTTGGAATCTGCTACTGCCATAAAGGGGTTTTGTTCCTCTAGGCAGGAATAGCTGTTGTCTTGTCACCATAGAGTGGGGTAGGCTCTGGCTATTTTCTCAACCATTCATATGACAGTCACTGAGTACAGGATACTCAGCACTGCATTCAAAGCTGCCCATGCTGCAAGCAGTGCCTAGTCCTTAGTGACTCCCTCAAAGCAATTGAATTCTGACTGGCTGCTGGTTTTGAAAAAAACATTTAATTATTTGAAAACATAATAGTACCAACCTTTATTGATTTGCAGTCTGTGCTCTGCACTTGCGGCAAACTGCTATTTTCAGCTGCCTGTGTGGTTAACCCATGGGAGTGGAGGTAAAGAGCCACAGCTGTGCCTCTGAGCATAGAGAGGAGTTAAACTTACATTAACCATGTATTTTCTGCTGAGAGTCTTGGAAGTTTAAAGATGGATGGGCTCTAGTCAGGCAGTGTATTGCAAATACACCTCATTGCCTCTGAGTCAGTAGGCTCCCCAGTTCACTATTGTGTGTTGATACAGCCCAGCACTGTGCTGTACTTCAGTACTGGACTGAGCAGATGTGGTAGAAACTTGACTGCTTTCAGCATTACCTGTCTTCCTAGCCCTGCCACAGGGCTCTGGCTTATCTAGTAAATTTGAAGACACTGATTTCTAGATTTCATTTCCTTTTTCTCTTTGTACAACTCATGCTGTTCAGGCCTGGTGCCTCACAAGCTGTCCTAGTGTCCTATGACCAAATGAATGAATTTTTTCCCCCTTCCTTATACCCTTTGGCTCATAGGGGAAAGAAAAGGCTGGCTTGACACATAGGCATCCACTGCAGACTTTTGGGGTGAGCTGCTGTGACCAGTGTAAAGGTTTGCCTCCATTACAGAACCCCAGCACAGAGCCAGTCCTGATTATTTTGTGTTTACCATTCCCATTTGTAAAGTGCAAGGAGTCATCCTGCCACAGGTTGTGAAGTCCTCAGAGGCAGTGACAGGCACAGGCCTATCAGTGATGTAGGGCACCACTGATATGATGGTGGAAGAATCTTGGTTACTACTGCCTTTTTTGGGGTCATCTTTCCAAAGTGAAATTATTTCATTTATGAAATTATTCCACCAAGTAATGTTTCAGGTCTGAATATCTTGCTGCTTACGCCTTGTTCTTTTTCTGCTCATCAGCAGAGGATTTTAGTTTCTAAAATGTGTCATTCTAACTACAGTTCACTCAGCCTATGACCAGCTCTCCTGGCATCATGGAGATAGATCCCAAGGGCAGATCCATGTGCACTGGCCACTAATACTCACAGAAATGTGTTCTTGTAACAGAAGTGGCAGTCCCAGGAAGGTTTGAGTCTCACAAGTGAAAGTATGGCTTGCTAAAGAGAACAGTGGTCTTGTGGCCAGGAAATAATGTCTTTTCATGGTGTGAAACACGTGGTAAGGTGGGGGAAAATATGTGTGTGATGCTGCTTACTTGGAAGGGAAATGTTAGCAGAGGGGAGGGATAGGGTGTGTGGGGAAACATCTGTGTGAAGTGCAGTGGTAGGAAAGGGTTTGTGTGCGAGGAGGTTCATGAGTCTGGTGTGAGTGAAGGAAAGAGCGGGCTTTGCTGGTGACAGCTCTGTGTGCTTAATGATTCTTTGGCTTGCACAGGAGTAGAAATGTGGGGAAAAGACTAGTGTCATATGGCTCTTTTGAAGTAATGAATAACCTGTGGGTTCAAAAGATTTATCTATAGCTATGGGTGGCTGTCTGAATGGTTAAAGTGAAGAATGTTCCTATGGGTTCTGTTTCCTTCCCTCTCATTAGTGTCTGGAGTTTTTAAGAGGTTGCCTTGGGGAAAGGCCTTTCTGGTGAAGGATCGTGGAGAGATTAAATACACTGACCCCAAACCATACACCCTCCTTCCTCAGTATTTGACCTGTAGAGCATAGTCTCTAGAGTGTGGGGTTTCCAGAGCTTACAGCTCAACTTCCAAGAGGCTGCTATGTCTCTTCTCTGGTGGTTGTGAGCATTAGAGAGCAAGTCATTCAGACAGTGTTTGAATGTTTAACTAATCCCAGTTTCTGAATCCTGGGACGGACTGCAGAGAACTCAAACTTTTTGGCTAAAACCCTTCTGATTCTCTATCTTGCAGATATTCTTTGTGTGGTATAGTTGATAGGGCTATGTTCTTCCTCTAGGTCAGCTATGCCTCACTGAATTTGGACAATGATCTGTCACTGTGATTTACCTCCTTGTTTAGAGATATCTGTTTTAAAGTTAATTATGTCATATCCAGAGTGCAGTTCAAAAGCCAAGTCTAGTGCCAACAGTCTTTAAGTGCTACCTGAGGTCATTCTATCCCTGAAACTGTGGGCTAAAAGGCAAACAGCAAATTTAATTGATGGTAATAGCAATGTTTGTTTCCATTTCTTTATGGAGGGAGATCTAAGCATAAGTTAAGATGCCTGTAAGGTTTTAGTTTTAGTTGAAAATAAACAAGTAATCTGTACCTGTTCAGGTTAAATCCAGTAGCTTGACAAGGAATGGCTTGTTCTTACAAGGATATAGGCATACATGTTTACCTGCAATGTATTCACAGACATCTGTGCTGCCTGGTGCTCTGTGATATTTACCATGTTGCAGGCCTCCAAAACACAACCTGTGAAAGCCAGCTTGTAAGCTGAAATTCTTCTAATTTCAGGCTGATAGCTCAGCTAAAAGAAATGGCTTTGCACTGAGAGAGGTATTGACACTCCATGGTGGTGAGGTAAACTCAGGTCTCCTGTTCAAGGACAGGTTATATGATGCTGCTAGCTTCTGAGTGATGACTGTCATGACAACCCTTGTCTGCACCTGTGGCCTTCTTTCTCCCTAACTTTTCAGCCTCTGGTTCCAGGTAGGTCTGTGACAGCTTTTACCTCAGCTTTTACCTGGTGTTGCACACAGAACTTTTCAAAACAGCAATAAAGTTTTCAAAGGATGATTATATGGAGGAATGTGTGAGAGTTTTGCATGAGTATATCATAGAAGCACACAGAGAGAATGAGTGACAGCTCAGTTGCTAACTGTGAATTGTGTGAAAGCAGGATTTCAGTGTGACATTGAGATATTGGTATAGACACTTGCAAGCCCTTATTTCTAGAGCACCTTGCCGGATTTGGAGGATGAAGGAGTGATTCGAAGTGAAGTTGAAACATAACTTCCCAGACAATAGAGTGCTTTCTGTTTTACTGATTTCTTTATGATGAGGAACTGGTAAATTCTGCTACTGTTTCAGGTATAGCTAGTTATATAAAATTATAATTGTATTGTTAGTGGTTATTATTGTTGGCATGGAAGGCCAGGGAGCAGATGCAACCCTTGTTTGCTCTGATTTTGAATTTAGCTTTTGGCAAAGGCAATTTTGTGTCCATGATCAGTCACTTCTTTTCCATCTATTTGTTATAAAACCAAATGAATGAAAGTCTGTCAGCACAGAAGTTGAAGGAAAGAAGTCAAACCAGAATGGAAAGCCAAAGAGAATGACATGAACTAGATACTTAGATACACTATCACATCATAATTGATGGAGGATATTTCCTGCCTTGAGGTAGAAATGGATTGTGTTTCTTTGTCACATAAAGCATTGTCATCTTCTTAAGGCTAAGGCTGGATAGAAAAGTGTGGTTTAGTTCTTATGAGGAAAAAACCCTTCTTCTCTTACTCCCCAGGTTCTGCTCATGAAGCTGGAGACCAGCAAAAGAGAAGGGCTAGAAAACCATTCCCAGGCTGCATCTGAGAGAGAAAAAGGATAAATTGAGGACCAATTGTACTGTCACTTGTGTGCACTTCTTTTTTGGAGTGGAAGAGGGATGGAATAAAGAATTAGTGGAATGAATACGTAATGGTTTTAGGACTAGCAGCAAGCTTTTTAGAGCTTTGCTGGAAATGGCCTGAGTTGAATTTTGACCAGCTAGAATATTATTAAGCTAATTGTCTGTTCATCTGACTGCATCTTGGAAGTACTTAACTGTAAGGTGTATTGTGACTTTCCTATCGGTGCATTCCCACTTGAAAGGGAAATGGTTCTCTATGAATATTTCTGTTTATGGTAATATATTCTGCACTGTGAGAAGGTAAAGGAAAGGCAGATAATTCACAATATGGATTTGGCCCATTAAGCCCCATTTAGATCCACAATGAATTGTTTCAATTTTGCGCTATCTTAAAAGAGTAAGTCTTGTAACAGGTTTTTCCATTTTCAGTCTTGTCATAGGCATTTTGACATATCTTAGGCACACTCTAAGCAATGTGTTTTTGTACCTTTTTTGTGCTATCTCTGTGAATACTCAGCTGTGTTTGTTTGGTGTTTCAAGCCTATTTAAATTCAAACTAATGACTTCACAGAATATTACCGAGGGCCACGGGAAGATTTGCTGTATTTGAATCAGTTGACTTTAGTAACCAGAAGGGAGAATAAGTATGGATCATAGATTCAGTATAAGAATAGTTATAGAAGGTAGTTACTTTCTTCTAGGAAGTGTGTGCTGGAAACCTTCTGCTTTGGTAAAAAGCTATTTCTTTGAAAGCCCCAGTTTGAAGAATTCCTGAGAATACCTCCAAAATTAAATGGGATTTACTCTCTTACACTGAACAGCCTGTAATAAAACATAATTAAAATTTGTCCTTAAGGAACATTCTATAACCAACGTGTACAGTATGGACAAGTAATAGCTTAGAAATATCTAGCCATGATGCTCAACTGAACATTGCTGAAAATCTGACCCAGACCTGGGTTATCACCTCACAGGATCTTCCAAGTCTAGAAATTTCTTTAATTTTCATTTGCTGAAACAGTTAAAAGTTGAGTTGACTCCAAAGCAGATGTCACATGTCAATGGCAGTTTCTGCAGATGAATAACAAAGCTATTCAGGAGTACTAAAAATAGACATAAACTATAGTTGGGAAGAGTCAATCCCAACCACCTAATCTATAAGTAAACAAGCTATTGACTGCTAAGATGGGTTTATATCTTTCATGTATCTTAAGCACTTTGGAAAGCAGAGATAACATGGTGTGGATGTTAAAACCATGAACTAGGAAGTGAGGACTTCTGACACATGGTTTTGGTGACTTGCAATAATAACAGCTGTAGGTTTTTTGGGATCCTGCAGAGCAGTGGCACTGTTTTTCAACCTGTTTTTCACCAGTTTCAAAATGTAGTGTGATAAGATGGGTGGGACATTTTTAAATGTAATCCTACCTCTAGATGGGGGGCAGTAGTTATCTTGACAGTACTTTACAGTCCCTCTTATTGCAAACAAAACACAAAAGGCTTTACTGCACACGCTTCTTCTATACCCAGTATGCTGCTTTTAAGCACAGTTGGTCTGACACAGCCCAACTGTGGGGTGCTTGCAGTCTGAGCAGGTCGCTTGGACTCTATATACAAGAGAGAACAATCGACACATCAGCAGTTCATTTTCTCTTTTTCTAAAGTAAATCTCTAAACAGATAGGCAGTTGGATGGCATGGTAAAAGGGCTTGTTTTCTCTGTCCTGGGCTATAAAGGGATCCTAAGTGGTCTCTCATCTCTGATGGAGGCATCTTCATTGTAGGTGTCAAAAAGTGGATGAAGCAAGCCCCACAACTTTCTTCACTATTTGCAGGTGCTGCCTTTCACAGTCTTCCTTTCTGGGAAAGCACTTCTGTCCATTGGACTGAAAGATTAGGAAAGGACCTCATATGTCTTTGTAATCTGAAAGGTTTGTGAGAAGTCTGTTTCACCATCTGTCTCCTCTAAAACAGAGGAACTCAGGGGTATGTAGTTATTTTGCTTATGTCATGGGGAACCCAACGTGGCCAGGGCTCCTGCACACTGCAGGCTGCTTGTTCTATCTCATCAGTGTCACGCATGCTCCAGCTCTCTGGTTAGAGCTGAGGGAGTCTTAAAGTAATTTCCACACCTACTTCTTTCTCCAAACAGCTTTCACTTTAATTCATGAAAATGTACAAATATTGGGGGAAGGGGCTTAAATATGGATTTCTAGAGGCAGTGCTCAGTTTTGTGAGACTTATGCCTGGTATACTTAAGCCAAGCTGAAAATATCCCCTCAGGTTCACCTTTAAAGAGGCAATTCTGAAAGACTTAGGTCTGATTCAGTCCACAGAGAACATTAATAGCAAAATTGTTCTGAGTTTCACTGGCAATGGATAAGGCACAGGATTCAGTCAACGCATCCAGATGGGTTCCCATATTCAA
The DNA here is from genome assembly GCF_000277835.1 of Geospiza fortis. Taxonomy (NCBI): domain Eukaryota; kingdom Metazoa; phylum Chordata; class Aves; order Passeriformes; family Thraupidae; genus Geospiza; species Geospiza fortis. The sequence goes on from NW_005054320.1 coordinate 1,765,114, forward strand.
TTTTTCCAGCAAAAGTGCTAGCAATTATAGCTTCATTGAAAGCTGTTACATTTGAAAAAGCAGTAAAATCTCCCAACATGTACCTCTCAAGGCTGTCCAACTTATCTATGTCCTTGATCTCTTTGTTCCTGCTAAATTAAAAGGACACAAATTATTGTGACCTGGCTTGCTGATAGTTTAGCTTCATCTTTCTTCCTACCTTCAGAAAGAGACTTACATGAGAACAGACATAATATACCTGCCAGTAACTTTTAAATTTTGCTGAGGCTTCCTGCTTCCTTTCTAACATGTGAAAATGTGGCTTACTTGTAAGCGGTTAATGATGAGAAAATTTAAGAGTCATGCACCTTTTTATTTAGATAATGTTTTGTTTTCAGTACTCCTTTTTTGTCCTTAGAAGTGATTGGTCCTGTAGTCTTTTAGTGAAGATCAGTTTAATAGCTATGTATGTACATATGCACACAAAAAATGCATCCAAAGTGTTGCTTGGCTCTTACCAAAGTGGTGTTCTTTGGGATGAATAGAACTTCAAAAATAGCTTATTTGGATGCATACATATTTTTAAAAATTAAATAAATTAATTGCTTCTGTTTAGAAGGTGATTCTTTCAAATTATCCTTTCAAAATGAAAACCTTGGATCTTTAATTTTGCAGATTTCAAGCCAGAATAGTTCTGTTTTCTGAGCACTAAAGAAAGTAATATATTTTAATTGAAGTGCATTGTGTGATTTTGCAAATATTATTGCCTGTCTTGAAGACTGCTATTCTGGGGAGAATAAGTACTTAAGAGAGTGGATAAAAGCCCCAGCAGGTCTTCCAATATAATGAGCAGTCTAATCAGAAAAATCATGTACAGGTGTAATGGAAAAAGGGTAGTCTTCAGATACAGCCTCAGATACAGCTAAGGCAGGGAATATTTGGTTGCTAAGGCTGATAACCTTGACTTGCATTGCCATTTTAACTGATTTTCTTTTTATACAAGTTCCAGTTGAGAACCTGGATGGTTTTTTTTCTATAATTACAGGTCCAGCTGAGAAGCTTGTAGTACCTTTCCCATCCTCTTGAACCTGGAATTCTGAACAGGAATTCTGTCTGGATAACATGAAGGAGTAGTTTTCCATCACTTTTCAGTTCTAGTAATATC
>NW_005054320.1:1766313-1774629 GCF_000277835.1 Geospiza fortis
AAATGTTCTGCATTTTCATGATAAGATTGTTTTTCTACCTAAGCTATGATATAACACTATATTTAAGCTTTCTATCGTCCATCTCCTAGCCAGGATAAAAAATGCTCTTTGAGGCATAAGTTCCTTTGTTCTGCTAGGAAGGCTCTGAATGAGGAGAGAGCATAATTTAGGAGCTGAGCTGATAACCAGGAGAGCTACATTGAATCCCTTGGACTGTCAGCCTCAGCAAGTCACTCCTTGGCTTTAAGCCACCCATAAAATGGGATGAGCAATGCGTTCCCTTGCTGTTTGTCTTGCCTCTGTAGATTGTAGAACATATGGTGCACAAATTGTCTTTCCCTTGGTGCCAAGGACAGCAGGGACCCAGATTGCAGTTGTGGCTTCCAAGACAAGCCATAAACAATAACAGGAAAAGAGATTTGTCTTGACCCTGTTTTAGACAGACCTCATTAAGAATTTCTTTGTGTTCTTCCACTTAATGTGTAAAGATAACCAGCTGCTTCCAATGGGGAACTACACACTGAAAAAGTGAAAGAATCAAAGTCTCCTTGCCATGACAAAACTCCTCCACACCTCCCCCTGCCCTCCTTCTGCTTATTCTTGCTGGGAGTGAATTTTGACTTGTGAATCAGTGAAGATGGAGGTACTTTATGGCAAAGAGAGGAGCCAGCCCGTGGGTGTGGTGAGAGTAGAAAGATGGGATGCATAGAGCAGCATAAATGTTGGTACCATGAGGAAGATGCTGAGCAGTGTGGGAACACGAATAGGACAGACAGGAGTTTTGTGTAGACGAGAAGGATTTGGGTAAAGCGTAGGCGTGTATTATGTTAGTTCTGTACAGGGTGAATTAAGAGCTGCAAAATCCTCTGGCTCATTCTGCTACAGGCAACAGTGATTTTCCTGAAAATTTCCACAGGAAAATACTATCCTTAAATAAGAACCTGATATTTCCTTTGAGTAAAAACAACCTGAAAAATATAAGGTTAAATCAGTATTTTGAAGGGAAGCAAGTATTTTCATTTGTCTTTTTCTTAAGATGCTTTTGTCTATTCCTTGTTTATGAATAAAAAATATATAAAATGCAATTCTGTTTTAAATTGGCATGAAGCAAAAGTAATTGTTTTATATCAAACCAGAAGAGTAAGCATGAAAGGGGGTTTTTCTTTTCATGGGTTAATAGTTGTGAATAAAGGGTTTTTTCACATTTTCAGGTGGTTTTTAACTATCACTAGCTTGTACTGTGCTGTTTAGTGTTTGTTTCTTGCCAGTTAAGAGAAAATGCTTTGTTGGGAAGGAATAGCTGCAGTGTTACACACTTCTGACTCCCTTCTTGGGTAATTGTGACTTATATGATCTCTCTCCTGCTGGATTTGGAGGCGTAGACAAGGTGCAGCAGGACCACCACGTAAACGGCACTAGAAGACAGGGAAATGAGTGGCCTCAAAGCTGTACAGAAATCCTTCTGCTTTGTCATCTAACCATATCTGCAGTGCCAGTTATTGGTATATAAGAGGTGGAGGCTGCTGTGGGTAGTGGGAGAGCTGCCTGCCTGGCCTGTGCCAAGGCCCTGACAGAGATGTGTGAGCCCTAGGGAGCTGTGGCTGGCCCCGCCTCACACCACAGCCTTGGCCACCCTGCCACAGGCAATTCAGCTGGGACTTCGTGTCCCATAGCTCTTCATCCCAAGTTTTTGTCTTTCACCACGGTGAGAGCAAGGTGAAATCTTGTCCCTGGTGTCTCATCCCTTGGCATCCACACTGACTCGGTGCATACAGACGATCAGCCTTGAGCTGGTTCTGCTTGGCTGGGCAACAAATGCGCTCTGAGTCTGCTTCCCACTGCACTAGGCAGTGCTGAAACATTCATCACCTGCAGCTGTTGATCAAAGAAGGAGACTTTGCTGGGAAAATGCTTCTCTACAGATTAAACTGTGCACATTGCCCGAGTCAATCTGATTTTTAGCAGACTGCCACAAATCTATGCATGTCTTTCTCTATTTAGAATAGGATCTTCAGCTTTCCTTATAAGATAAAAAGCCAGAAGAAAGGCAAGCTGACAGTAAAAGTAATTCTTTATGTGTGTATACTGTTTGCATAAAATACAGCTCAGGAATGTTTGCTGTGTCAGCTGAAGTACAGAATTGTTTTTTGAGTTCTGAAATATCAGCAGCTGTGGAAGAGCCTAGTGTCAGCCTAGTTGTGTACTGGTTGAAGCAATGGTTCCAATTTTGATGTGCATCTAACATGAGAATTAATGTTTTTGAGTTGTAAGAGAAGAAGCTAATTATGAACTTGAGTTTTGAACTGCTACCCTGTATTGACAAATGTCATGTGTAATTGGATGCAGAAGACTAAGCTGTGCGCTCTAATCTTGTTAGGGAAAAAAGGGCATCCATTAGCAAGTAAATATTACCTCTTGCCAAATGACTGTTCAAATGAGAGTTGCATACTCTAACATTTGCTGTGGACTGTATGGAAATAGTAATCCAGAGCAAAATGTGTTATTGTGCTGGCATTTTTTACATACAGAAAGCTGGAAATCAAGTATCAGGGGAAAGGAATTAGAATTGAAAAAGTAGAGCAGCATTTGAAACTCATGATGGATTATTTTGATCTCCTAGTGGTCTGGAACAAAGGCCATGTATTTTAATGTTAAAAACTATCTGATGTGTACTTGGATAGGAGCCTTTTCACTGGCATCCAAACTTTCCAAATTGCAGTGATAGCAATTTATTTTCTCTCTCAACCAACCCCAGATTGATGGAACAGGGAGTTTGTAGACTTCTAGTAGCAGGAAACAACTATCTTTTAAGTGACATGTAAAATTGAAGACTTAGCCTTATTTTTGATAATTTCAATCCACTCATTTCTTCAAAGCTTTACTTTTGCTGTAATTTTATGTCTTGTCTCTTGCTGTGGTAAGGTCTGATTTGTCTGGTATTTCTTCTTATCTGACTTCACTCTATGTTTTGGATGCGAATTAAGCTTGAATCCCTTTTACTTCAAGCTTCTCTTCCTGATACTCTTAATTCTGTATTAAGCTGAAGCTTGTCCACTTAAAGAAGTCCCTTTTGGAATTGAATGCAACAAGAGCTTTGGATGTCACAGTCACTTTGTGTTTGTCAGTGCTTTCTAGAAGATGGCTTCAACTGAAGCAGAGTACTATTTAATTCCATATATTTGTCATTGTTCTTGGTTGCATAAAGTTGCCACATGGGGATCTGAGCCTTATTGCATCTTCTCAATATTCAGAAGTAGTTGTGAGAGAGTCCTCAGTCTGATCTATGAATTTAAAGGCTGTCTTGAGGTAGTATTTTTGTAATATATCATACTTTCTGGTCAAAAGCACTAGGAAGGAATGGACTTTTGATGATCCACTGAAATCAACTAGGAAAATTTCTGACTCATTTTTTTTTTTTGGTGGAAAAAAAGGTATTTGTGACAGTTTTTATGGTATGACTGCTTTTATCATACTTGTTTGTTTTTCATACAAATTATACGCATGGTGCTGCTTCTATCTCTGGTTGAATTCATAAGACTAGCCTTTTAAAAACACTGAATATTGAGCCAAAAGTCAAGTCTTAGAAGTGTGCCCAGAAATGCAATTTGCATTTGTGTTTAGGGTGGTACAGTTTTTTGTTTGTTTGTTGTTGCTGTTTAAAATTTTTCCCCCAACCCTCATGGCTGTAACAAAGGGGTTTGGGGCAGTAGATTGCCAGCCTTGCTGATTTGTTTCTGTCTTTCTGGGCTCTAGCAGAAAATCTCTGAGAAATCATACTGCAGCAATTTGAAATGTCAGAATGCTGCATTTCATGAGCGTGTACCAGTACTGGCAGATCTTGGTGTCTTGGCTATCCCAGCTTGCTGTATGAGTCTGGTCTATTAATTTGCATTGTAATGAAAACAGGCCTGCACTGCTTTGCTGGGTTGAGAACTGGAGTGTCAAGCAGACAGAAGAATTCCTATACCAGAATTCTTAACTGGTATAAAATTGGTGGGATAACAGCAAAATTGGAATAGGCCAACTCTGTTGCTCCTACCTCAGACTCAGTATGCTTGAGCAGGCTGAAGGTGCAAACGCTGTCAGGTGCTGGGCAGAGTTGGCTTGAGTATTTGTGCAGTTTTATGTCAAAGCAGAAAAATTTCTGCTCAAGTGTTTGTGTTTCAAAACCGTCACTTTTAATCTGAGTAGGGGCTAGATACTTAAGACAGAATCTTAGAAAAATACTAATCTGAAAATGAAAAAACTACTTTAAAAGAAAATAAGCACAATACTCCCTGCCCCCTAAGTGTTACTCGTGCATTTTGCTGGTCCTGTTATAAAGCAGAAGACAGTTTGAAAAATGTCATGTTTAAGTTATATCATAGTCCATGTATCCCATTTTTCTATTATACTAAAGCTAATATTGCTTAAGTCTAGACTTAGTTCACTCTGTACTCTTCCCTTGATCCAAATTCTTTCTGACTTTGGGGAAGCAGGCTTGATTTATTACTTATGCTGCGGTATTATTCTGTCCCTCCCTGCCAAATAAAGATTTACTTTTTTTTCTGATAAGATTGTAATTTTGTAGTCTCCAATCATGTTCATATTTCTCTGGATATCAGAGGAATATCTCTGGTGATTGAGGCCCAGAGCTTTAAAGTTGTTTCTGGGATCTCTGTTGTATAACTCTGTCTCTGGAGGCTTGAATGTGGCCAGATATCCTTCAAGTATATGCCAAACTTTCATCAGCCTCAATAAAGGTATAGAGCTGGAGAAAAAAGCTGCTTAAGTAGATTTCTTCTGGGAGTCCTGAGGTAGCACTGTTTTTTTTTAGTCTCAGCTGGCATAAACCTAAAGCTACCAAGAACCACTGAGTGGTTTTGGCAAGCATGAAAGAGAGCAAACGTATTTAAATTTACAATTGGCTGGTTGTATCCTCAGCCCTAGGCTTGTTCTTCACCAAGTCAAACATGAAGAACAGAACAAAGAGCTATTGATAGTCCACGCTCTGCTGGTTTCTCATACTGCTGCTTTTGAGTTTTTCCCCCCTTCCCCCCCCCTCCATTAACCATTGTAGATTAGATCCTTTCAGCTTCTCTGACCACCTCAGAATGCTTTCCGTAGAGATGTTTCATTAATGCAATGACTACATTTTGCATACAGAGTGTGTTTTACTAGGTTTAATAGTTAATATTTATTTTAATATTTTAACTATTTTACCAATTTTATCTGTCCATCCTTCCCTCTGTAGGATTTCTCAAAGAAAGTAGCAAGCATAACACTTTTTTGTTGAAACTGAATCCAGTGTCTGATTCAGGGATGTGCTCACCTGCTCAGTCTTGTATCTGGCTCTGCTGAGATCGATGGGTTCACATTTCATGCAACTGGCACACACTATGATTGCTCTTCCAAAAACCTCTCCAAACCCTCTTTCCTATGGGTATTGTGTTTGTGTATGTAGCTTCAGTAACAAATAACCTTGGTACAGCACATGGGCTGCTGCAGGATTCACTGCTTTCACACAGACAAAGCAATTTACACATGGCTGAGATCTGCGATAGGTACCCAACATCAGCAGGGACCAGCTTTTAGCCATTCTCTTTAGAAGGCTGGCTTTGCCTTTGGCTCATACCTATAGTCCTGGCAGTGTGGGTGTCTGTGCCCTCCCCAGCTCATCTAGGGCTGTACTCCCTTGCAGGGAGTTATATTATCTGAGGGAACCTTGTCGTTCAGGACAAGTATTCCTGCAGCACAGACGTGTCTCTGCCTTTTCCTTAGATTAGAGTTTTAACAGGCTTGTCCTAATCTCTTAGGGGCAAGGGGGAAGGCACATTGTACAGGCACGTTGGGGCCTGGATACAAACAGGACATTGGGCCTCAATCCAGCTATGAGGTGTTTTGTGGAGCTAAGCACCCCTTTCTGCCCTGTGCTTTGAGCAGAGCTTGTGAGAAGGCCTGAGCTACCGCTGTATTTATTTCTCCTCCTTCTTTCTTCTGGTTTAACTGTTCTCTGACATCACACTGGCTCACACAGAAAGCCAGAGTGACCTGTGAAGCACAGGGACTCTGGTGAGGGCTGAGCAGCAAACACTAAGAAAAGATCTTAGAGTTTGGCTGGAAGATTTGTTTGTATGTTGGCTTTTGCCTTGGGCAAAGCACATTGTGAAAAGAAATTGATCTAAAAATGTTTATATGAAATGAGAATAACTAAAAAGGGGGTGACAGGAAAAGCAGCAGAAATATATAGGATAACAGCACTAGTTAGAAACAGAAGGTGGGGTAGGAAAACTAAGGTGAAAGCAATCAAGTCCCCTCTTCCTACATCCTCTTACATGTAGTTGTACACGAGGCTCACCTTGTGTTCACACAAAACACAGCCTGCTCCTGTGGGGTTTTGTGTAGGTGTGGAGATCCACCCTCAGAGCTGCTTGCCACTTAGCTAGCTCTACTTGAGGAAAAGGAGAGTTGCCAGGAGGGTACTAGGGACAGATAGAAAACTAATACTGGATTGCAGACATATTTGCATCATCCCAGCACCAGCAGAAGGCAAACAGCTCTTGTAAGAGAAAATGAGATTGCTCCTCAGGTGATTGAAGAGGTGTTGGTCTCTGGTATAAACCAGAGGTTTGGCAAAGGAAAAGTACCAATTCAGCACTGGGAACTCATGCTGGGTTTTTTTGACACCATTAAAATATCTAAACCCATTTTATTAGTGGAAAAATACCTGACTTTTTAAATAAGATTATAAAAGGTTTCACGGAATATCTGCTGCATCTGGGAGAGTAGGAGGGCTAACCTTCAGGTTTCAAGAGTCTGGAATGAGGAATCTGCTGACAGGGCTTTCAAGTAAGTCACAGAAGACCAGGCTGTCCTGTGAACCTGAGATAGACTGTTCCTGGCCTACTCCCTGGAAAAGCTCAGAATAAAAAGAGTGAAAAGTCACTGTGCAGTTGAGGAACCCATTCAACTCCTTGGTGGAAAGTTATGCTGGAATGTCAGAAATGTGGGGGTCTTCTCTAGCTAAATCTGTATTTAATGATAGACCTATTGTATAGGTACATACTGTGGGATGATTTAGAGTTACCAGGAGGCTGCTCTTCTTTCTGGCATTGTACAGTGCTAAGAATATTACTCCCTGTATGTGAATGCATGTAAAATGTGTCTGTAGCTATTTATATAAAATGAGGCGGAGGATGAAACGGTGCTGGTTATTTCTGAAAACTCCTCTACGACAAATCACCCATGTTTCTGTCTAGATAGTATGTACATGTTGGTCTAATACACAGTATATTTCAAAAATAAATTTATTTCTTCAGAAATAGCTGTCATTCTAAAAACACTGCCCTCCCTGAGGATGGGGCTGTTGTCTTTTTTTGGAGCCACCATTTACCAATGTTTTGGTTGTTATTTGGTTATGTCATCTGAGACAGGATGTTCAGTTACTTAAGGGATAGAGGAGGAGAGGTACTTTGGTGCTGCAATGTACTTGGTAATATTTCTTTTAATTTTTCAGAAGCAACATAGTAGAACTTGCTGTTAAGTAACTCTTAACAGCTTCTGAAAACTTCCTTTAAGTCATGGATTTCCATTTGGTTTGCCACCTTAGAAAAATAGAGAGTGGTTAGCCATCCATTACCAGAGGTAATCTGCATGTTTAGTCAATGCAACAATGGTATAATGAAAAAGTCAATTTATCATGTTTTTGTGACTTTTTTTTTCTTTTTGAATCTTAAAGCTAAAAAAATCATTCACATAGAGAGATAAACACTCTAAAGGAACAAGCTTCGAAAAAACCTCCCCTATTCCAAGTTTTGGCTTTCCCTTCTATATCAGCTCACATTCAAACTGAGTATTAGACACCACTGAGTCAGGACAGTTTTATGACTAATTCACATGGAACCCCAATTCTGCATACAGCATTCACTGTCTTTTGGGTAGTGTGATGAACCAAAGAACAGAACAATGGAGAATCAACTCCATTGTCAGTCTCATGCAGTCAAACAAACTTTGTCCTTCTTCCTAATGTTACACGTGTTTGCTCATCACATATTTTTTCAATTTAGAAAATAAGTCTATGCTGTGATGTGGATGTGCATAAAAAACTGTTGGAAAAAAATACATAAAACTCGTATATGGATGGACTGCAGTATGTTCTTGCATTACACATTAGAGGCCTCTCCTCATCAGATCTTATCTGGAAATGACTGAACTTGATGTATATTTAAAGAATCCACTATATAGTAGGCAAGCAAGTGACAATTTACACTAATTGAAATTCATATGTAGTACTTAGGAGATTTTTAATCAGCTCCATGTTTTTTCCAAGACTCAGGA
>NW_005054320.1:1774642-1874413 GCF_000277835.1 Geospiza fortis
ATGCCTTGGAATGAAGATTTTTTGCTCTGTTCTTTGGTCTAACACTTACTAGTAGTTTAACAACAGATGTGGCACTCAGTTTCTGTGTCAGTTTACTCATTATGTGATGATATGTAAGATTTATCAATACCTAGTTTCTGGGGTTATCATAAAGTTTTAAAAATGATCACTACCAGACACTCTCAGGTAGGAAAGGCAATCTAAATGATAGGTTTTGACAGCTAGAGGTAGCAAAACTCAAGGTTATTGACCCTTGGAAATGTCAAAATTCCGTAAAAAGAAGGTGTTTCCACTTGGTAACAGGAAAAAAAGCAGAACTTTCTATACAACAGATTTTTTTTCCCATTTTGAGGGGGGAAAAAAGTTCAACTATTTTGTTTATTTAAAACACATACCAGTTTATCTGGGCATTTTGTTTCTAGAAATTTTCCAGGCTACATCCAAGCATTTAAGAATAGTTGTTTACCCTTGGTACAGAGAGTAGATTTGGTAAACCATGATTCTGCCACCTTGAGCAAGGGTTCTTTGGCCTTTCTGACTCCTAAAAAAGATGTGTTCATACAATTGCTTTGGAGCTGTGCAATGATATCTGCTTCCTTTTGGGTTAGGGACCCCAAGGCTTTCCTAATCTGAAATGACAGAACACATGATCTGTCCTGGGGCCAGGCCGCGCAGTTCGTGCACGGTCTGCAGATCCAGATAGAGTGGTGCCTGGAGGTGTCACCCTTTGCCCTGCTGGCCCCATAGCAGGGGCAGCAGAAGCCCTGAGAAACCAGATTAAAATCACAGCTGTCAGCACTTCTCCTCTCCTTGACAGAGCAGATACCTCTGACATCTTAATGCTGTGTGGTGTCCTGTTGAAGTCTTGAGGCATTCTCAGCTTGCAGGAGTTTTGTGGGAGCCTGTTGGAGTTCTCATGCAGTCTCCTGAGGCTTTGTTTGGCCAGGAGGAATGAAATGGGCCCAGAATCAAGACAAGCTCTTGGGAACTGTGACACTTCTATATTGAATTTTTGTCTGAGGGGATCACAGTTGTCTTGGTTGGGAGAGAAGTGTCAAGCTGTAATTTCAGTTTTGGGATGGTGCATCTTTGAGTCGTTGTGCAAATCTCTGTTGGACTGATTTCAGGACAGCTCTGCCAGCACTGCCCAGTTCAGCAGCAGGCCCTTAGCATTTGTGTCTTCATGCTGAATTATTGAAGAGTGTTGCTAGAGAACAGTGTCACAGAGCTCCTGAATTTCAGTGCTCACTGATTCTCTGTGCATCTGTGTTGAAGTAAAAGCCCCTGCGTTTACATCATAAGCCTTCCAAATTCTCCCCTTGCTGGGAGACACTTTGTGTGAAAGATACCCAGGTGATTCAAACAACAGTCTTAGAGATCTCTTGTACCAGAACTCACAGCAGCTCATAGCAAACCCATTTGGTTCTAACAATGTTCTTTGCTTTCCTGTACCCTGTTAAAAAATTGATAATATAAGGATATGAAGAAGAGCAGCGACTAACTTATACTGAAAATGAGAGAAAAACAAGCTTATCTTAGCATTGATTACATAAATAAACATGGAGGAGAGTCTTAAAGATTGGCAAACTGGCAAACAGAAGAAATTAGTATTTCAAATAAGATCTGTCTTTGTGCTCAGTGGAAAGCATCTTATTTACCCTCATTGTCTGGTTCAGAAGGGAGAGGAAATTGTTTCCAGTCTCCTGATCTGAGCTGTGAAGGTACATGAGACAAGGCAAGCACAGACTGAATTTCTGACCTTGCATATGGCACCCTACTTTCTCCACTGTGAAAGTGATAAGGATTGTGAAGATGGATATAGAAACTCTCTTGATGTCTTTACTGTTCCAGCCTTTGGCTACTTTTCCTTTGCTTTTATTCACCAGCTGGTGACCACAGAGGCTATTCCTGTGCAAACAGTAATTTGGTTTTATTACCAAATATAGTGGTATTCAGATGATCTAGACTGAGAGGTCTGCAACCTGATGTCCTCTCCCTACAGAGTGATTCCATCCTGAACACCTTCAAAACTAGATTTTCCTCTCAGGATTTACTTCACTTCTAATGGGTACCAGCAGAGAAAGCAAGCAGGGAAATTAATTGTGATTCTTATTACCTGAAATGTGGCTTAGGAAAGCACACAGAGGAGTTTATGAAGCACAGGAGAAGCTGAGTGATTGGCATTTCAGTTCATCCAGAGAGTGATTGGGTAGGGAGGCCAGTTTTGGCCCCTTAGTTGGGTCTAGGACTTCCAGTGAGGTCCAAAAGTTTTGGCCTGGGTCTATTGGCTGGCCTAAAGCACTCCTTTCATGTTGAACAGTTGGACAGATGTTTTCATAACTCCCTGATGCTACTACTCTACAGATGGTATGGGAGTGGTACAGGCTTTTTTTTTTTTTTGGCCATGTATCAGTTTCTTGGCCATTAGCAGAATTCTTCATCATTTCAGATGTAGATTGCATAGTGTCAATTGCTACAAAGGATTCTTTTACATCACTAGCAGTAGTCCAAGATGTTTTAAAGTCTAAATCATTTGTAATCAGCGTGCAGCATGCTTGGATACACATTCTGTGTTTTCCCCATCATATCACATGTGGGATCTACTGCTGTTTCAGTGGAAAACTCCCCTGCCAAACAGTTAACAAAAAGCAAAACTGTGCTTTTGATGATGCAAGGACCATTTGTATTGTGTAGTTAAGGAGAATTTTGCTTACACTCATCTTAGCAAGTAAAGTTGGCAGATAATTTCTTCTGGTGTAATGGCTTTGTAGAGACCCATAAGGAAAGGACTGTGCAGCTCTGCATCCCATAGAAACGCAGGAGACCCAAATAGTCACTGTGCCTGTCCTAGCAAGGCTGAGCTTCACTAGCTATTTCAAGTGATCAAGCACGCCTGCAGCCATTTGTTTGGGTGCTCGGACTTTCTTCTTGAAACCTTTTAATTTAAAATCAGTTAGACAAATGTTTTCAGAACTAAAACCAAAGCAATTGAACAGACAATATTGTGAGTTAACCTGTGAGTTTAAACTTCAGGAATATGTCCATTAGCTAAAACAAAAGTTAATAGAGCATTTGTATTATATTAGAGAATCTGGCCTACTGTAAGGAGGAACATTCCTTTGCGTGTCTGGAAAGAGTTTATAACAGGATTACAGTTAGCTCTGTAGCTGATTTGAGAGGCCAGGAAAGAGAGATGGAGCAGATCACATAAAAATGCAATCTCATACAGTATTGTTTCATTCTTGGCACTTCTTTTGCCTTCTTGTCTTACCTAACTGTATGTGGAGGATCAGTGACTCCACTCTGACTGTACCAGCTTGTATTTGGAGTCTTGGAAGAATGACATTATGAATCTTGTGCAGTACTGGTTCCTTGGCCCCCCAGGAGCAGAAGCAGAAAGGCAGTAATTCATCGACCGCTGAATAAATCCAGGAGAGACCTTGGCAGAGGAAAAGAGTTAAAGGTTAGTTGATCTGAACAATCTCAAATTAACACACACCACCTACCTGCTCTCCCCTCCCCCTATCAGATTTGAATCAGCTCTTCTGAAGCCTAGAAGTACTTTCCAGTAACCCACATTATCAACAACAACAAAAAAATCCTATGGGCATAAATAGCTAAAGCAACCATGATTTTGTCAGTCAAAACTACTGGGCCCAATTCTGCATATCCTCCATCTCTATTCCGTTAAATTACTCTTGGCATCAAAAGCAATAATGTTGCTTGAGTCAAAGGATAGTGATGGCATGGTGCTGCTGGGCTGAGTGAGCATGTCTGGATAGGTTTGCTACTTGACTGTGAGAGGACCATCAACACTTGTCTGTCACATCAGTGAGAAAGGAGCCATGACTTGTACTTGCCAAGTGAAAAAAATCACTCAAAATGAATAGCCAGCAGGACCCCAAATCACAGCTGAACTGTCAGACAAGAATTGGAGAAATAAACAGGACTGCATGATTTGTTTGTACGATCTACATTTTTAGAAGACAGTCGGGCGGCATTTTTAAGAATGTTAGGAGACTTGGAAGATGTGAGTTTTTGTCTGTGTTCACTGTACTCTGGGAAGCTCTCACCAGCCTCCCTCCTCTTTCAGAGCTGCCTGTGAGGACCCAAATCACAAACTTTGGGTAAGAAGAGCAAGCCCCAGATGGCAGCAGGTTGATGGGGATAGCCTGGCAGAAAGGGAGCCTTCATGGAGCCCTTAGAAGTAGCATTGCTTATTCCAGCAGAAGTACAGGATAAGGCTTCTTTTGTTTATTTTGGAACCCTGAAGGTAGATGGGTACTGTCCATGGTAAATTTAATCTGAAATAATAGAAGAGAGGAGAGAAACTCTAGCATAAGGCTGCAAATTTTTGATAAATTGAAATAATGCTCTACTTCAAGTGTCTTTATCTGATGGCAGGCTTAGACTACAGTAGGACAGACTGCCCATCCCTCCTTTGATGCTCTTCTATATATAAAGGGAGTTTAGATCCCCCCAAAAGATCTTAGTATGTTTGGCAGCTTTTTCAAAGTTGTAAGAAAAAAGTTGTAGTTTAGTTGATTTATAAAATATATGCTTTTAATTGACTGCTAGAATTGCAAGCTTCCTAGATTTTAAAGTGTCCTTTCTTATTTTGCTTTCTGAGTTCTCTGAGCTAATTATGTTACAGCCCATTCAAAGCAGCCATGTATATATCCTTAAACCTGTGCAGCTCTTAAACATTTGCTGAAAGGTATAACAGGTGGTTGGGTGGCAAGTGGTCATAAATAATCCTTTACTGTATTAAGTTAGGATTCAAACATGCAGCTAAATTGTTCTCTGTCTCATTTCCCTGCTCTTCTGTGAAGGTGGTGTCTGTGGGTTTTTCTGAGGGCAGCGCGTGGTGGGCATGATGATATTGTGAACAGTGAAGCAAGCAAGATAATTTCCACAATTGTTATCTGAGTAAAAATGAGGTTTTGTTGGACCTTCCCCCAATCACCTTTTGTTCATTGTGGCTTCCCTGTTCTGTATTTTCCCCTCCATTAGCCCCATTTAACCAGCTCACAACTTTGTCATATGTGTAAATGTCAAGTGGCTTTAAAAATGAATCAGATAACCCTGGGGTATCTGATTTTCTCCATCTCTGTATTTGCTCTCTAAAATGCTCTCTGTAATTACTTGGTATGGGCTAAGTTGAACTAATTGTAACATATAAGTGTAAATTGAATTACTGGAACTTACTCGGTTCCTCAGCCAGATTTCAGACTTCTCACATATTTTTTTCTTAGTTGTAACAACTAATATGTTTAGTACCTCCTCCAACACTATATTAGCATCATTGCCAGGATTTATGGGGGTTTCCAAGAGTACTAATTTCTCATTTGGTCTCAAATTAGAGCAAAATGCAAACTTTATAAGAACAAATTTTATTTCATTTTCCAGGAAATTAGTCTTTTTAATTTATTTAATTTTCAAACATTTAAGGATATTTTATGTTTAAGGTTGTATTATATATGTGTTATATTAAATTATACAAACACAATAGAAATTTAAAGGTAAATATTTTAAAATTTAAATATGAACTATAAATACAAATGCAGACAGATGAAACAATTAAACCTTTCAGGATTTCTGTGGGATTTACTATTGATATTGCTAACCCAATAGTTTGCCAAGGTAAAAATTAATTTGTAAAATGTTTTGGTCTACCTGAGACTTCTTTTTTTAATTTCAGCAAAATCTCAACTATCAAAGTCATCTTCAGTTGTATGAGCAGGAGTCCTTACTGGAGTGAAATAATATAATTTTGTGGCTTCAAGGAGCTGTTTTGTTTTATTCAATAAGCTTGAGATTTACTCAAAGGGCTCTGGAGCCTCAGACAATTCAAACCCCCTTTTTCCATATAATTAGCAATGGCCAGTATGATAGACACATCCCTCCTCACATGATGTGGTTACAGCTGGATGTCTCTGAACCTCATTCAGTTGTTAATTCCCAGAAAACACAAGCAGAGGTGTAGGGTTGAATGGAGCCAATGTTTGTTCAGAAACTTCCTTCCTGTCTAGTGATTTACAGCTTCAAGTAGTTTGTGTGCACATGGTGAGCTTGCTGTTTTTTGCTGTATTTGGTGCTCTGTTTAGTCACTTGCTGGAGGGTTGTTTTGTCACTTATGAATAGGTTTAAGAGTGACCGTGGCACTCAGAGTGCCATTGGGATTGGGGATAACTTAAGGAATATGAGTTGCCTTGGGAATTGGTTTAGGAGGGATCATGGCCCTGAGGGTACATTTGAGGAAGCCTCTGTAACTGGGCCAGAGAGTGGGAGTGGGGTGCTCATGGAGCCTTGTGAATCCATCTGGAAGATAATGCGGTCTTGGGACAAGTTTTCAGGAGTGGGCATGGTCTCTGGAAAAAATGCATTCTTTGATGCATTTGTCTAGCCCCTTGTGTATGTTGGGAATGACATACACTGCTCTGCTGGAAGGTCTTTTTTTTTGACCTCTCATCTGATATTTTCTTGGCAGCTTGCTCCCACTGGAGATTAGTCCTCACATAGTTCTTGTGCTGTGCTGGGTAAGGAACCTGCACAGAGAAGTGAGGCCAGGCCGCCATTGCGCTTCTGATTCCTAATCCAAGATTTGCTACAAATACTTTAATGGGACCTTTTAAATACATTTGTCATCACACATTCCATACAAAATCAGACAGCAATATTAACTTTTCATACACTGAGCACAACTATAATTATTGATATTATGAGCATATATAATTATGGTCATGCAGTATCTGAACAGTTGGTGTTGCTGCACACAACTGAACTACTCTGGGAGGTCTCATATACAGAAAATAACTGGAGAAGTGCTGGTAAAAGGGTAACTAAGCTGTAGGGTAAAAGTACCTGGCAAAAAGCAGTATTTGTGCTTAGTAAACAAGTATGTTTGTGAAGAAGCAGTAAGAACTGCTGGTAGGAACATCTCAAAATGTTCTCCCAATGACAGACCAATGTTTACATAGAATGAAATCTGTGCTCTTTTTTCTCCAAGTGTAAAAACTGCTGTGGTTTTATTTTTGGTGCCAACTTCTAGTATTGTACAACACCTATAACTTGTGTATGCACAGCAGCTCAGCTCCAGAAAGAAAGGTTGGTTCATCTTAAGGTAGGTATCCAAAAATAGAAGCCATCCCCTCCTTTCCTTGGGATGCAGTATTGAAAAGAATGAAGTGTGACTGTCAGAAGACCAACAGCTTTGTTCTGAGAGCTGGGGAAGTAATGGTGACATCAACCATTATTCCTCTCTTCCCCATACAGGTGTACAGGTTCCTTCCTGCAGAGGGAACTCACTATGGCAGAGATGAGAGTCTGGGCAGCTCTTACCAAGAAACTCAGGGTATCTGTGAACATGTTCTCAGCTCACACTGCAGGAATCAGGCTTCTAAGAGAGGCTGGGAAATGACATGAGCACCATGGTCCACATCTATAATTTCTTTTCTCTTCTTTTTTCCTCCTGTCATTAACTTCTCGGATTTTTTGTTTTTTCACCCTCTATCTGCCTCCCACACTCCTTTGGCACTACTGTTCTTCCCTGTTGTTCCCTTTCCATTTCTTCTTTTCATGACAGGACCAATCCATCTTCCCTCTTTTTACTCCTTGCAGTTATTTTCCCTCTTAAAAGCTATTGTTGCCTGCTGTGCCTTTAACACTGGCTTTTTAGAAAAAAACCCAAACTTGCCTCCAACAGCAAATTCCTTGAAAAGTATCCTCACAACATAATCTCCTAGGCATGTTTTTATGTCACTCACTTTTCCACTCAATTTTTGGCAAAACCTCTCTTCTTTAGTGTGTTAGTCAACAGAACTATTAGCTACCTTGGTTACACTTCTAAGCCTTGTCGCCTCTGCATAGCTCTGGTACTTAGCAACAAAAAAAGAGTATTTTTCTACAGACTTTCTCTTGCACCTCTCTCCTCACATGAGAATGTTTATAGTAAATTATCCCTACGCCAAACCAGAATTATTTGGCTCTGAAAAACTACTAACAATGCTGCAAACAAGGAAGATCAGATACAGAACTCTTTGGGACAACACTGTGAATAAGCAGCAGCAAAAACAGTGCCAGTAACTTCAGTTACTCATAAGCTCAGAGTACAAGGGTCACCTCGTGAAAAGTTAGAGGTGTCCTTTGGTTTGGCTTGTCCATGTTGTGTGAATTTGTATTTTTTTGTCCATTAATCTGAGTCTATACAAAAGGTTTTTTCCTGTTTTCTGTTATGTACATTCCATGAGAGCTTCAGCAGAAGGTGTGGTCTCTGGATTTGAGGTTGTATCTCCACTGTGAATAGTAGGCAACAGTGGTCTAAAGGTATTAACTGTACAAAGTCAGGAATAAGACTTCGTTATATAAATCACTTGTACTCATTTGTCTTGAATGCTGTTTTTGTTTCCAAAGCCAACAAATTTTGTGTGTCCTCACATCTATAACACATGTAGCAATAAGATAAAATACCATAAAGAGGTAAGATACATTGCCAGAAAGTTGACAGACTGATAAAGGAGGTTACTGGAAGATTAGGTCTATATAGACAAGAAAATGGTAAGTAAGAGGTGAAACACAAGTATGCAAGGCAAAAAGGGAAAGACTATCTGAAACTGGCTTGGTAATGTTCATAAAATGCCATTAACCCATGCAGCTCATTGCCATAAGGCATCACTGACATTAGAAGACATTATATATATGGCTTCCAGATGTCACAGTTACAGGAGAGAGAATAAGAGATTTCTGAGGTGCAGGAACTCTCCTTGCATTAAGTTGGAAGCCCACCACTAAAATGAATATTTAATTTGACAAGTTATGCTGTAGCTGCCTTCAACAGAATTTCTTGCTGTTTTGATCAGAGGAATCAGCTCTGTGTGAGAATGAATTCTAAGCTCACCAGACTGCAGGTGCAACATGGTTGGGAATTCCTGCCTTCCTATTGGACTGGAAATTTGCATCTCACTATGTGCTCAGTGACTGTGGTGTGAGTCTCACTGCTTGTGGCTTCTGTGTTAAGACAGAAAAGAAAGTGGTAAAAATGAGCCTCGTTTCATTGACTTTGTGTACTGTTGTTCATTTTTAAGATCCTGGTTTTGGCAAAAACGTAAGTGGAGTAGTGGGCACTGGCCATGTGTAGATGATTTAGATTCTGGTGACAAAGAATTTTGTGTCTTTCCTGTCTGTTATTTTTTAGTAGCCACCATGTGAAAGCATTTCCTGTTCAAGTCCTGTTGTGGCTGAAGTTCTCTGAAATACATTTCATTTTAGCCAGTTTTAATTTCACTGCTTTTCTGCTTACTGTGCTGTCTACGTTTTGAATGTGGTACATGAAGGGCCCCACAGAAGCACAGAATGGCACTTTCTGCCTGACAGACCACTGACAAGATCACACATCAAAGGAAAGGCCACTTTTATTAATGGGAATAAGGTACCCCAGTCATAATAGCTGTGTATTCCAGTGATTGCTCTCCAGTACTTTAGAAGTGGCTCTAGAAGAGGTACCACACATCCCTTCTGTGGGGTGGAGCTTGTCCAAAGTTTAATACTTCCTCCTGACTCCAGGGAGCCCTGGCTGGTACCACAGCATGCTTGGGCTGGCTGAGGGAAAGCATGGAAGACATATTCTCTCCTGCAGAACATAACCATCACCACAAGCCACCTCATGAATCCTGCTTTTGAACAGGGGCTCTGCTGGGCAGCCACAGGGAAGTCTGTGGGCTTCGAAGCAAAACACATTTTAAGAGTTTCCAAATATGTTCATGTAATTCCAGACTGTCATCTGAAGTCCTGAGAGCTCTTAAATGGTTTTTAAGATGGAAAATGCCACCCAGCTATAGTTCTACTAAAACCTTTAGCTGTAAACATAAAGTTTCTTGCAGGGTTTTCTGAGTGATAACTGTTACTTATGTCTCTAGTTTAAAAGACACATTTTTGTAATTTTCATTCACTACAAGTAGTCACAGTAGGGAGGAATCAACCAATTTGAGTTTAAAGAGTGAAGTTTACCCCAGCTATTTTTCTCCAATTGGATGATATTTTTATTTTAAAAGTTAAATCTGTATCCGTAAAAAATATGCCTTAGAGCAACTTTTTGATAATTATATAATGAACTGTATCCAGTAAGTAATTACCACTTCACTTTTTTCTAGGGGGGTCTAATAAAAATCTTGAAATGGAGATCTGCAATATTTTGCCGGATTAGTTGCTTAACTCATTTGGTATTATTACTAGTCCTTCTGAGCAGGCAAGGTCTCCCTCATGAGAGATACTGATGCTAGAAGGCCTTTATAAATGAAACCTGAACCAGACAGCAGCTCATGAAAAGCACCAAGGCTAGTGCCAGGTGAATTGGTGACTCATTGCATGGGAATTCCTGTTCAGGGTTTATTTATAGGCAGGTTTTAACCTTGGAGGTTGACTGGAGCCCTAACAGTCATTTTCTTCTCACGTTGCACAGGAAGACACTGAGCACTTATCACTTGAGGTGTTCTGTGTGAGTCAGTGTTGTTCCACTGGGAAACAGCACAGTAATCTTCTAATGGCTTCAGAGCAGTGGGCATGTTAGAGCTGACAACACAGTGGAGGTTACATGGCAGAGGGTGGGAAACAAGTAGGTATTTTTCTCCACTGAGGAGTTTATAAAAAACTTGCCTTGAACACGTGTCCACTTGTGTGCATTCATGTTCTCGTGCACTCATCACTCTTGTCAACCCCAATCTCTCAGAGACACTCAAAGTCTTAATGCTTAGTCTTATGACAATAATTGTTCTTGAGAAAACTGTAGCCCCAGAATGGAATCAAAAGGCTCAGAAACCTAGAGGGAACGAAAGAGTTATCGGATTTGTTTCAAGTGTTGTCATTTCTAAGTAGCTTTTGAGGTGTTTTTTCCTTGAGTTTTTAAGGACTTAATGCAAGAAATATTCAATATGATACATAACACACAGCCTAAATCAAATAACAGACAAAAATGCACAATAAATCATTAGGAGAGCAGGACATGAGTTTGTATTTTTTGGAGTCCTTTCCTTGTGCCTTGGTGACAGAACCAGCCACCTACTTTGCATACCAAACATGTAATAATTTGGTCTAGGCTCTTTTGTCCTATGCCACACAGGTGGGAAGGAAAACCAAAACTTTTCCATGAAGGAGCCTGCTGTGCACCCCCATTTTTCTGTTTTTCCTTTAAAAGATCTAAGAGTAGAGGCTATAGGCAGGCCTTGAACCAGAAATGCAAATATCTCAAGTGAGCCTCATGAAGTTAAAAGGTTCATTTAAATTGCAATCCCATACTTGGTTTGGAATAGTTATTTACTGTTTCAACAATACATAATAACAGTACATAACAGTACAACAGTAAATGGAAGGGAAAGTAAACCATGACATAACATTAGAATACTTTTTAAATCTTCTGTGCAGTGTCTGTAGGAGTTGTCTTGGTGAGTCTCTTCCCTTCTTCTCAGATCTTCTAACCAAACTAAAACTTGTGGATGGATAGATAGCTAGAGGTGGCAAAAGACAGACAGAAATAGCTCTCAATATGAGAAAGGGCCATCGTGGCCATGGACACCCACTGGCAGTAAGAGCAGTCAGAGGTGCCCTTGGAACAGGCCAGGTGCACCTGCAGGAAATACCTTGGAATTACCTGTTCCCTGGGACATGCAACAGTGATGGTGCTGGCCACAGAACACTCTGTAGAGAGCTTTATAGTGCCCTACAAATCATGCCCAGATAAAATTTGTGTTTTGAATTACATTGACAAGCATCTGCAGATTAGTAATTTCAGATGTTTCCAGTTTGTTCACACCCACATCTTTGCTAGTGGAAGAGTGTAGTTGAGGGCTTCCAGGTTTATGGCACTTCTTTTAAGCTTCTTCTTCTGAGGTGAAGAGACACTTAGTGCACATGCAGTGCAGAGATGGAAACTCAATGGAGCTCCTAAAAGACTATGATTTATTAAGGACTTAATGGCAGATACTTCATAGCTCTTTCTGCTGAAATGATTCCTTGTCACCCCTTTTCTATTTTTACCCTCTTTCCCTATTCCTGTACTCACTTGCCATAGAATTTGACTTACCATATTCTGTAGCAAATACCAACAGTTTGGGTTAAGTAATCAATTAATTTGCAATTTAGAATATAAGTTTTAGCTTTCCAAAATGCATGCACTGCATTTTTCCATGGGAATGAGAGAAGAAAATATTTGTGTTTGCTAAATTAACATGTCTTGCTTTTTATATCATGCACCAGTATTTGTACCTCTGTACATCACTGATGCTACTTCGAATAGCATAACTGATGTACAGAGGTACCCAGTCCTCTTCCATTTTCTTCTTCCCATTAAGGGTCTCAAGCAATCTGTTAAAATAGCTGGTCTGCTGATGAAAACCTCCAGCATAAAGCAAAGCACAAAAGGTAGTCAGAAGTTATGTAAAAAACCAAGCCAAAACAAAACCAAGAAACTCCAAAAATCAAGGAATATACCTAACTGGGGTCCAGGGGTTGAATGATGCGTTAGCAGTTTCCAGGAAAGCTGATGGTCATTGTAAACCTTTAACTTTCTGGTTCCTTAATTATAAATAAATAGTGAAAAGAATACAGCAGCAGCTATGCAAAGTCATTGTCTAGGAAGAATTACTGGTTTTGTGCCAAAAAGCCAGCGGGCCCAAAGGGGTGGGTAATTGCCCTGTCTGCCTCTGCTGAAGTGAGGGAAAGTGTGAATACTTACACAGGCTGAGGGTTTGTCCATTGTGATTTCTGCTGCCTTTCCTTTGTGCCAAAGATCCAAAGAGAGTGCATCTCTTAAGTCTCTGTGGAAACTTAAGTGGTGTGAGACAGGAAAGCCATAGTTGATTTGTTTCAAATATTGAAGCCTACTGGTCTGCCCATGTGTATCTGTAGAGTCCTTTGTGGTATTACAAAAGGAGTCAAAGAAAATCAGCTGAAATCTAGCAAAGGTTGAGCAAGAAGGGAAATGGCGACCCCCTGCTCTCTAAGTCACTTGGAAAAGAAATGTTGGGTAGCCAGGACCTGGGAGAACATCTGTTCAACCACTACCCCAAATCTTCAAATGTACCTTAGACCCTAAGCTTAATTTTTGTGGGTTTTGTGTGTTTTGCTGTTTTCTAAGTGTAGGTGTTTTCTAAGATGTTGGAAAAACCAAGACTATGGTTCCTACTTGCCTCCAACACAAGAGCAGCGCTCTGGCTCTTCATTTTGCATTTTCTTTTTGCACTTGTGTGTATGAAAAGGAGGTTTAATCATGTTTTCCATTCTTTCTTTTGAGAGTCTTAGGGAATAGTGCTAGGGAAAACAGTGCTATTACAGATAAACTTCCAGATTATCCACAGCTAGAGTTGACAAAAATAGCACACAACTGGAACTGCAGCAAGGACTGAGGTAAGGAATAGTCAGGGAAAGACAGAGAAGCTCCTGGAGTTTAATGTTGGAGTAGAAAGAGATACTGAGAGCCCTGATCACCAATAGTAATTAAATGTCAAGGACTGTCCAAGGATGTGTACAGATCTTGCAAGGTATAATAAACAAGGAGTAATTACTAAGTAGGATGATTCACTCTTAAAAATTATTAATCATTCTATGAATTTTGATTAGGATGAACAGATATAAAGTGTTAATTGCTATGTGATGGTTAATCTATCCTCAGGTTGGGAAAGTCCTAATTAAAAAAAAATTATATTCACTTTAGCAAGATTTGTTCCAGGATATGATATGATACTATTAAGTATGAGAATAGGCATTAAAATTCTGCCTGTAAAAAGCATGCTAGATAGTTCGGGTGCTGGATGAATTTGATCTGTCACTTGATGGTATTTATCTGCAAGTGTTTATCATAAAAATGGTTTTATAGGGGACCTGGTTTATAGCCTACAAATACTCTGGTGATGCTGAAGGGAACAGAAGTGTTTCTGTTGTCTATAATATGAGGATCTGGGCCCCTTGAGATCAGTAATTCAAAATTATTGAACTCAGTTTATACAGCGTGATACTCCAGTAACATCTTGCTGTCAACATTTCTTTCTAACTGTAAAACTCTCCTTGCAAAGTTTGTCACAACAACTATTTTTCTCTAGTCTTGTTGATATTGAGAAGTAAGGAAGCAAAACTCCCTATAACAGAGACTCAATAGCCTGTCTTGGTCTGTTCTGTAGAGTAATACATATGGTCATCCTTCTTTTCCCTGCCTCAGCAGTGACGCTATTTAAAACCTGTCCTGGACAGTGAAAACTAAATCTGTTGCTCTGCACAGGACTGAGCTCTGACAAAATGTGAGCCATGAGAGACAAATTCTGTCTAAAGTCTTGACCAGAGCAGTGAACTGTAAAAACTGTCATTTAGAGTAGTCTGACCTTATTTCTATGGTGCAGTTTGGAAGTGCTGCAGTCCCATGAGTATCACTAAGAGTTTATGTAGGATGAAAAGCCCATAGATTAGCAGCACTGCAGGCTCTGTCCATGTGGTAATATGAGGGGAATTTTATTCCAGAAGCATCTCTGCCTATACCTCTCCTCTACCCCTCAAAGTCCTCAAATGCCATCTTTTCTCTCTCCGAGCACAGAGCTCTTCAATTTCTGCTTCTGATAACATGGGGACCAACCAAGGATGGTATGAACTTTGTTTCTGAAGTATGTGAGCTTTTGAAGAGGTATGGTCTGAAATGTGAGCTAAAATATGATGCAGAAAGCTTGGAATCAGCTCATTTCAAAGCCATCTGAGTAATGAGTTAGCAATAGTTTCAGCTCTAGCGCAACTAGCCCATGAGTTCCCAGATTTGTGTTGTCATCCTGGGACCTGTTTCAGCAGTATCCATCTGCATTATAATCCTGCAAACAAACTTGCAATTTGATTCAGGTTTATAGTAAGTTTATTAAAATTCAAAGCCTTCTGCGAGTAATATGTATAATTTTAAAGATATTTCTTTGTAAATAGTTCTCTAGGGCAGGGAGTTCCTATGAGTTTGTGAAATACAGATTCCAGTGATGGCTTGTTCTTATTCAGAGAAAAGCAATGGGAAAAGCAAAACAATTGTTTCATGTTTGTTTCACATGAAGGCAAAACTGAAGTAACTTCACAGATGGTATTGGTAGGATAAGGCTTCCCCAGGGCAAGACCGAGCAGGGTTCCATTCACTGAGTTACATCGAATTATTCCACATCATCCCTTGGTGAGAATATTCACACACCTTTGTGAACTGAGCTAATAGTGCAATACTGTGCGTAAAAATGGAAGACTCAAGGATCATCTTCTGAATATGGCACTGATCAGGTGATAGACTGAAGCATGAAATCAGTTTGTATAGGTTATATAGGTGTGACTGACTAACTTAGCACCTTCTTAAAACCAGCACTCAATACAGAATGCTCTGGTCTCCATCAGCATGGAGGTCTGCACTCTCACAGCTCTGTGGGTGGTCATCCTCACTACACTGTGTTAAACTATCAGTCATTCACCATTAAATGCCATCCTGGTCAGGACAGCAAGGTTGAGATAATATCTACATTCAGCTGTAAATACATATTAGCAAGCATTTCAGAAAATAAACAAACTAATAGAGTTCAATCAAAAAATGAAGTCTGCAGGCATTCAACCAGTGATGAATAGATTTTGGTGAGTTTGTGATTGTTCCAAGATTTTATTGCCACTTAATAAATAGGAAATAAGCAGATAGTAAGGTTTTCTTCCTTGTTACTTGCAGCACTGATGATGATTCCCGCTGGTTGGCCTTAGATGCTTGGATTATTTGCGTTTGGCAGCACGGCTTTCATCTATTCTCTTTATAGCAGCCTGAACCCATTTCTGATTAGGACTTACACAGATCCTGATACCTCCTGCAGTGATGAACCTATCAAAAAAGGATAAAAAAAACAGCTGGGCATTAAATTCCAGTCTCTAAACACAGGTCTCTTCTTGGTTTTGATGCACAACATGAGGAAAAAAGTTGTAAAACAACATCAAATGCTGGAGATTGTAGGTGTTAGTTGGAATAACAGCAGTTAGAAACATTATGTCCTTGTTTATGATACAGGTAACATACATGGTCATATACATACAAACTGATATAAAAAAAAGAAGCATGCATGCTATTCTGGGATTTTACATTCAGTCATTATGAACATTTATCTCCCAGGAGCAGATCCCAGATGCGATAAAAATGCATGCATCTGAGGTCAGAGGACCAAACACAGCTCCTGGCAAGACTCAGAGCTACCCCATATTCTTTCACATGATTTTTCCCCTTGACTCAGTTCATGCACGGAGCCTCTGACTGCTCTGCCCTTGTTGAGATTTTTCCCCACTCACTGGGCACAAAGATGTGAGCTGGTCAGTGAGCTTCCTGCCATTATTTATGAGCAGCACACATCTCTCAGCTCTCTGAGGCCTGCTCCTCTCTCCTCATTCCCTCAGGTGCCATGTGGCATGGATGAACTGGAAGGGTGACCTGGACTAGCCAGATTTAGTGAGTTGGGCCAGCAGAATTGTCTTCTGCTGCCCCTTCCCTATTTGATGGTTTTGTGTTTGCATAAGGAAGTCTGAAAGGTGCATGAGATACTTACATGATGGCATCTATTGGTACTTGTTTCTTTTCATAGTTCACAAAATTTCGGATGTTCCACTGCTTTGTAGACAGTTTTACACAACTGAATTTGCGCATGGGCTGACTGCTAACGCTCCCTAGAAGGGAAAAATAGATAAATTACAAAGGTACTTAATATTAATATTTAGCCATAATTACTTCATAAATTATGAATTCCAGAAGATTTCCAATTGTGGTTAGACCATGAGAGTCTCCTGATGTACAACCACAATACCAGTTATGCCAGAGAGACTAAGCTATTTTTGTGATGCATCCTACCATCGCTAAAATTTTGTCTATCCCTATGGAGTCACTGCTTCCATAGTAGTAGAAGAATTTGACATAATTTATAATTAGGTCTACATCATCTACAAGTAAGTACCCTTATGGAGGTAACATTTAGAACTGGCATTTTATTGGGTGGATTTCCACATATCTTTTGAATATGGATCAGTAATTCCTCCTCTTTTCAAAGTGAAGAAAAGGAAAGTGAGCCTACTTTCCTCAGTGTAGACATCCAAAAGTAGTATGAACAAAAATTGTTAACAGAAAGGGAGATATACCTGCCAGAAGCATAAGTGCTTATATCCTCTGGCTAAAACTCTGATTTCACAGGCAGTGAGTGAGCTGCTTCTTAATTCTTGCATTCCTCCAAGATTTTGATACAATTCAGAGAAATGCAGTGGTGATTAAGAAAGAGGATCACAATATTGGTATAAAATTTTCTGGGTGCTTGTTATCTTACATGATGATAAGTAAAAATGGGAGCTCACTCAAATACAATGGAGTTTATGTTAGTGTTAATCTCCGCTTGCCAGTTTCTGGTTTACTTCTGTTCATAGAAGACAAGTTTGGGAACACATGCAGGGGACAAAAAGTACACTGCTCTACTCTGTGGTTTGTTTATAAAGAATTTGGAGAGGTACTGGCTTGAGACATGTCCAAGAGCTGTTGTGGTGCACCTTGCTAAATGTAAAAGCTGCTGCACACAGTCTCACTATTGAAATAATTGGAATAGCTGACACAAACGCACAGCAGTCTTTAGAGAAGGTGTGGGATAGCCAGTGCACAGATACTGGCAGATCTGCTAATTCCTGAGATTTTGTTTGCCTGAAGGAATATCTCTCTTGATCTTGCTTTAGTAATGAGCAACACAGCATAGTTTTTTTTAATGTCTCATGACACATTTCTTACTGCCTCAGACTGGCTTTCAAAATGTGGCATTAAAAGAGCTCAAAGACGGTCAAGCAATTGTTACGAGTCCTGGAAATATTTCTTCTGCTACTACACAACCTTCATGGAATGGATGCAGGGAATAGCAGCAAAGTTTCTCAAGACTGGGAACAAACCCCCAACTGCTCTGCACCTAGAACTACCCTTTTCCCCAGGCATTTTTGGTCCTTTTTTTCATTCTTTCTAGTCCTTTTTTCTCTCTCTTGTAGACCATCTCAGTGTGCTTTTTTCAAACTTGGTGATGCTTAGGGCCAGTTACACAGCCTGGACAATGACATTGTCATCTGTGATATGAAGCCACTGTTGCCCGGATGAAGCAGTGTCACCAATGAAAATAGGAGATGTAGTGGGATGTAGCTGGAGAGGCAGTGGGTCAGCATGAAGGCTGTGTACCTTCATAGTCCTGTGAATACTTAGCAGGTCTCAGTTTGGGTTTGGTGTGGTTTTGTAAGGATACTTTTTCTCTGTGTTTCTGAGTGCATATTTGTGGGTTTGCATATGGCTTGCATATCTGTGGTTTGTGTGAATTCTCCCTGTGATGAGATGATGTTTGTAATGGGTCTATGTTCATGTTTCTCCATGATCTATGCAACCTAATCTAAAAGTCCCTTACCTAACCAGCACTGCAGACAAATTTATTTAAAACATGGCTAATAAACATGGCTCATCTCAGTGTTCATAACTGGTTTGAAAGAAGATGTTCCGTTGTATGGTGCAGTGAAACAAGAGAAGATATTATATAAATCTATTACTCCCCTTCTTACTTATTGTTCTTATTTTCCCTGCCTGTTCTAAAAGGTTTATCTAAAAACAAGTGAATAAACAATAAGGAACTTATTTATAAGTTCCATATTGTTTAATAAATAAGAATAAATTCTTAATAAATAAGAATAAGCAATGAAGAACTTCTCAAAATGTAGATATTAGAAAGATTAAGACTATATAGTTAGAGGGAGAGATATAACAATTAATGCAATAAAGTTCATGTAAAAGTAATCTATCTGGAAAAAGGAAAATGTATGTCTTAACCAAGAAAGATTTTTTCATTAAATGTTATTAACCTATAGTGCGCACAGGTATGTGGAATCAGTGAGACTAAAAGACATTGTGCCTTCAAGATTTTTTTGATTTTAAGAGAGAGACCATTGCACAGAAACCCTATAAGGGCTGTCAGGCACAGAATCTCTCCTTGCATTAAAGCAGAAACCAACCACCATCTGTCAGGATATCAGATGAAGTCCTGCATGAAGCTGACTTTCTTGCAGATTTCATCTGTATTTCTTGTGTGTTTTATCTTATAAATCAGCTGTCTGCAACAATAAATTTTGCTCATGAGACCACAGGTGCAATGTGGAGCAATTCTTGTCTTCCTCTTGAGTTGCAAACTTACCTTTGACTGTGTGCGCAGTGAAGACACCAAGCCAGAAGAGGAGCAGGATTGCTGCGGTGTGGAGCTTCATCGCTGTGGCTTCTGTTTCAAGGCAGAGCAGAAATTGTCTACTGTCAGCCCCCTTTCACTGGGTTTATATACTGTCATTCTGTGGTCCGTTCTTGTGTTCATTTTTATGGTGTCATGGAGGGCCTGACTGTAAGTGGAAAATTTGAGTTGGCAGTACTTTTTCTGGTGACAGAACCACCTCCTGTCCCCCCACCAGTCCTTCACTAGCCCTCCTGAGAAGGCTTTTCCTGCTCAAACCCACTGTGGTTGCGCTTGCTTCTGTGCTGTGACTTGGGTTTATTTAAAGCTGCAAAAAGTGAGAGCTCTTGTACAGTAGTGGAAACCTGTAATAAATGTTCCTGTCATTTAACACTTCAGTTTTGAGACCTTTAGCTAAGCCGCACTGCAGAGACACAGTGTGACATTGAGAATTACCTTGCTGGCCAACGAACCACTGGAAAGGGGAACTGTGAGCTAAAGAATGATGGAAACCTTGGCTCTTTCCAAGCAGCTGTGGCTGGTTTGTCACATTAACATGTAGCTGTGGAAGGGTATTGCTGCTATTTCCTATGAGCAGTGGATGTTGTCAGGACTCTTGTGTTTGCTCTGCGATTTGATATGGCCAAAGCTGATATCACTGTGCTGAAAGAAGCAAGATTGAACACACCTTTGCATACAGATCCAGGTCCAGTATGCCTCCTGCCAGTCATTGGTTGACTAGTCGGTTAACTGAAGTGTGGTGGTTTCAAAGAGGAATAAGAGTTTGTAAATGGTCGTGTCATGGTTTCTTTGCTTTGGTTTGGATTTTTTTTGTGGTGCGAACTTTCTAGTGCAAAGAATGGGGCCCAAGAAAGTAACCAGGCAATCAGGCACAATTTGTAGAAAAGACAAAAAATTAATTGCACTTTCATGTAAGCATGGCGCTGACAATAGGTCTGTGAGCTTGTTACATTTATACTTCTATCAAAAATGACCTTTTTTGCACAGTGTGCCAACTCTATCACCCAGATTTAGGTGTCCTTTCTATTGAACGTGGTCTGAATTACTGGACAGCAGTGCTACAAACCATTTGTTTTGAGCCTGTAAGTATTTGTCAGGCCAGTTGTTGACCTCCAGACCACACACAAAGGAGCACCTCAGTTGGCATCCTCTTCCAGAGCCTCACAGCACAAATCTTCTCATATGCTGTGAGAAAGGAAGCCCACTCTTCTTAAATTTTTAAGAGTTTTAATAAATCTTAATAAGGGACAATCATAAAGCAAAAGTTTGCAGTTACAGGCCTGGGTGCATGACAAGGCCAGACGCCCATCCACTTCTTCAGTCTGAAGTCTTTTATTGTTACAGTTGTTTTACTTCCTTGGATGATTTTGCAGGTTTATTTTGGGCTTGTTGATTACAATCTTGCTTCAGATTTTTGCAGCCTTTGCACAATTCAGTAGTTGCAGACGTTGTCAGTTTAGGGTCTTCTGACCCCACTTTAAACTTGTCCTCTTCCTTTTATGGTCTTCTGCTCTTCACTTATTCCATTTTGGATATACATTTTGCAATAGCAAGCATATCTTCACATGCAAGCCCGCTTGCATCTTATGAAAGCCTTCCTTCCCCTTTTACACTACCCACAAACAATTAAAAATTTTATCATACTTAAAAAGCAGTTTAGCACTTTCAATAATTAATTACAAACAATTACAGTTTTATAATTAACACAAATAAATTGTAGCAAAAGCCAACCATTACATAGCCATATATAACACTTTCCTTCTGCAGGCTGATAGAAAAACCCAGCTAGTTCTGGTATGAATAGGTAAACACCAGGCTGCTTGATGCTTGGGCTTATGAACAGCTGTCAGTGCAAGGACTGGAGAAATCATGAGAGTATCCTGGTTTTGGCTGAGATGGAGTAATTTTCTCTTTAGTTGATGATACTGTTCTGGGTTTTGGATTTAGCATGAGACTAATGTTGATAATACAGGTATTTCAGTTGTTGCTGAGTAACTATTACCTTGAACCAGGGACAACTGCTAAATGCAATAGTTTCCTTAATTTTTTACAAGGTCAAGAATTTTTAACTGTAATAATTGTGATATGTACCCTGTTTCATGACAGCAGCCCTGCTGAAGGAAGAGAAGTATGCAGTGAGCAGAGTTTTGCCTAGTACCAAGAGTTTACATATCAGGGTAAAGGGTTTGTAGTATTGGATTTTCTCATCATGTAGTCAGCTTTTAAAAAGAGAGGTCAAGATGTTCAGGAATATCTAAATTCCTATGCACTCCTAGAAATGAGTATCCCTAGGGGGTGTTCAGCAGTCCCTTGAAGTTGAATTTGCACCATCAGGTCACTTAATCACTTCAGAAGACTAAATAAGGGCATCAGTGACTTTTGGAGGGGACTTAAGAATCTCAGCTTAAACATGACTGTATCTCAGTTAACTGGTTTTAGGAGGGACTTTGTCTGCCTCAGGGGATAAATATCTGTTTCTATTATCTATAGAAACAATTTGTGTATGTGTTATGCAGGACACAGTAAGTGAAGTCTGGAATATATGGGACCCTAATGTATTTTGATTTTACATTGTTTCTTAACTCTTGGAGTACTGGTTGAAGAATTACCAGCAAGTGACATCCAGTTGTGATGTTTCCATTATTTTCTTCCCTTGATTTTCATCACTTTTGCTCTGTAGTTTTCATTCTGATTTCAAAACTAACTGAAATAGTAGTTGGTGTTTAGTATTTTAATTCATATTGTAATGGGGTAGAAGCAAACACATTCTCCATGCTCACATCTCAGCTGAGAGATGACTTCTAATCTAAATTGATGGCTTCAATTGCATTTTTAATAACTAGTTTGTTTTGTACTGCTTCTGGCAGAACTCCATCTTTAGAAATGTAACCCTATTAACAATACTTTCTCTTAATCATAATCGAGTTTTTGCTTGTAGACCATCTGTTTTCACTACTACACTGCCAGCCTTTTCCTGCCAGGTTTTCCCTGGTCCTGCCATCTTTCCTTGATGTATTATGTGCTCTTAAATAATAGTCAAAATTCAAGTCAATCAAAATCTTTTTTTAGTCATTCAACTGGAAATATTCAGATACATAAAATTACACTGGGAAGGATTTGGTTTGAAAGGCCCCAGAGATCCTTGATTTTTCTTTCATTCACTGTTACCTTGTTTTGGTTTAGTTCAATGAGCTTGTTTCGGTTTAGCTATACACACACCCAAGATCTACAAAAGGAATATTCATATTCTCATCTTTATATTCCTAGTCCTGTGAACCTTTTTTCTTTGAGAAATCCGTTGTGGGAAGTCAACTAAACCCCGTGCAATGCTATTGCTGCAGAAAAACACAGAGGTGAGTGTAGATCAGTTTTGTGAAGGTATATAATATTGCACAAGCAGTATTATATACAGGAGTCAAATACCTTTGGAACTTTGTGGAATACTCTCAGTCCATGTAGGGATACCTTCTAGCAGCCTTCCAGTACCTGAAGGGGGCTAATAGAGAGCTGGAGAGGGACTTTTTACAAGGATATATAGTTGTGGGACAAGGGGCAATGGCTTCAAACTGAACAAGGGTAGTCTTAGATTAGATATTAGAAAGAAATTCTTTACACAGAGGGTGGTGAGGCACTGGAACAGGTTGCTTACAGAAGCTGTGGATGCCCCATCCCTGGAAGGGTACAAGGCCAAGCTGCATGGAGCTTTGAGTGATCTGGTCTAGTGAAAGATGTCCCTGCCCCCAAAGTAGGGAAGATTGGATTAGATAAAGTCCCTTCCGACACAGGCCATTCTATGACTGTATGACATGAGTATCCTTTTTCTTCCTTGTTTTGTTGGAATTTTTTGTTATTTCTTTTTCCACTGCCTCAACTGTCACAAAAATAAGATAATGCAAATTTTGTTTAGTGCTTCTTTTTGTGTGTGCCATATCTGCAGGATCAAGGATGGGAACCAAATCTAACAGCATGGTGCTGCTAGTCTTCAGGAGAAGAATAAAGATGGTTTTGTGAAAAATAAATTACTTTAGCTGAACCATGGATAGTCAGTGCCTACAGCACTGGAAATGGATCAGAACCCATATGTTGTTTCTGAGTAAACCTGAGCTTTTCTCAGAAAAGTGAAGAAGTTCAGATACTTATGTTTCTCAGTAGGTAAGTTTTCTCAGTGGTACCTCATGCTTTGGAGAGAACTCCTTGGCCAATCTGTATATGTTTGGATTCCTTTGCTCCATGATAGTCATCACAGGGAATATGTTGAAGAGCTGAGATTATTAGTGGAAAGGGGGAGTTATAGGTACAGGAACACACATCAGTGATATCTGTATGCTTCAAACATACCAGTGTGTGCTGTTATTTACAAGTATACAGACTTTTTCTTATTACTGCCATTAAATACTTCTGCCATCATGTCTGTTGAAGGGCAGGCTGTATAATAGAGAATGACAATAAAGAACCAACTTCCAGGGAGCAGAGCAATAAGCAGAACCAGTAAGCCTGGATTCAACTTTGGGTCTTTCACCTGCTAACTTCTCTTCCCTCCACCCAGTAATTGTTCCAGCTCCTCAGCATATGTCTGCACATGCCAAAGGAAGCCATGCATCCACACTCGGCTGTCCAGGTCACTTGTGCTGTCAGACCTGCTGCATTGAATATCCTTTTCTGCTGGATTTTCCCCACACAGGAGGCAGCATCCACAGTCTTTTTGCTGTTGAGATGCTAGGTTTTGGAAAATCCATAGGGATTTTTGCCTTTTGTTTACCATAAATTGAAATTGGATTAAAATTAAAGATAGTGGATTGTCCTGGTTTGAAAAGGAAGTGAGTTTTTTGGGAGACTGGTGGTCAAACCAAAAGGTGCTCAGATTTGAATATTGGCACCTGGTGTGGCCACTGAGGACATGGATACGCCTCTGAGAGCACAGAGGGTTAAAAGCAGAGAATGCCCGGGAGGAAGCTCTCTTGGTTCTGGTCCATGAAACAGGTCAGAGCTCCCCTGCCCAGCTGTGGGCTGGGCGGGGGAGGCGAAGCCATGCGGCCGGGTGAGGTAGGCCGGGGCCTTGGACAGAGAGGGGAGGTGAAGGCCCCTGCAGGATGGAAGGATGGAGGAACATTGGAGAGTCATTGGGCAGCCTCCCCAGAGAAAGAGGAAGCTGGTGCCTGTGCTTGTGCCACCTTGAAATTTGATATCTTGTGCGGGCAGCACAGCCGGCTGAGAAGGAGAAGGGGGGAGGGTGCGGCAAGAAGGGGCACGGTAGCCTTGGGAGAGTTCTGGGCAGGCAGAGCCTGAGATTTTAACCCTTTTCTTGGATGATGGAAACCCTACAAATGCTGATCCTGCTGGTGCTGAATGAGAAGAGAGATAGAGATGAAATAGGAGTAAATGGGCCAGTGTGATGAAAGTTTGTGCAAATGAAAGGTGTCTGAAGAAGTTGAGAAGAATCCTAGGTGGGAGGAGATGATGGAGTGGCCTTTGGCTGGACTTTTCTTGTATAGCCATGGGCAGAACCATTTTTCCTGTGACACAGAGACTGCATTTAGGGGGAGGCAATGGCTTGGAGCCAAGAGAGTGCAGTGATGTTATGTGAAGGAGTGCATGAACAGAGATGACGTGAGGAGGGTGGTGGTTGGTGCCCTCTGTCTTCAGTGAAGGAGAAGATCTCTGTTCTCGAGACCCCTCCGCCCCAGAGGGTGAATTTGGGGAGGACAGGTGTCCCGAAAGTGAGAGACTGTGCTCTTTTTGGAACTGGGCAAAAGATCCTTAAAAGGGGAATCCTAGAAGCAGCTCAGCAGCTCTAGTCCGCGTGCAGTGAAAGCACTGTACATGGAAGGAAGGTGTCACGATGGCAAATGATCTCCTTGCAGTGCCACATCTGACATGGAAACCCAAGAGGTCTCAACTGTGTTTCCAGAGGAAGCCTATGGTACAGGAGGGACTCCTTTCTTCTTGATGAACTGAGAATTGATTATCTGAAGGGTAGTGATGGACTGAGAGTTGGTGATCTGAGGGGTGGTAACTGAATGAGAATCCAAGGTTTTGTCCTACTGTGATGCATTGGAAATTTGGTGGGGGGAGGAGGAATGTTTTTGGAAGGTTTTCAGTCTGAGTTCTGTGTGTGTTTCTTTTTACATACAGTTGTAGGTTAATAGCATGGTTTTTTTCCCTTTATTCCTTGTTGGAGCCTGCTTTGCTCTATTCCTGGTCACATCTCACAGCAGACACTAGGGAAAATATATTTTCATGGAGGCACTGGCATTGCGCCAGCGTCAAACTGTGACATGGATTAAAAAAAAATTAAGGACACATGAATAATGTGAAATACCTTTTTTGAAAAGGTCACCTTCTTGAACTTTCTAAAAGAGAATCATGGTATTTTTCTTCTGTTTTTTGTTTGGTTGGCCTTTTTTCCCCCCTTAAATAGCTGATTTATAATAAATGCATTTGTTTAAAACAATAATTATCCTTGTAAACATTTTAATAACCAAACCTTCATGAGGTCCTAACGCAGAATTTAAAAAGATATGACAAATTTTAACATATAATTGATTTTAACCCCTATGGCTTCAAGGAAAAAAACAAACAAAAACACCCCCAAACCAACCAACCAACCAACCAACCAAAACAAAGCCCCACCAAAACAACAAAAATCCCCCAAGCAAAACAATAAACCAAGAAAACATAAAACAAAATGAAAAAACCCAAACTAAAACAAACCAATCAACCAAAAAAACCAACCCCCCTGTCAACCAACCAACTACCACCAAACAAACTCTCCCCCCTCCATCCCCAAAACACAGAGAAGAAGATAGGAACAGATGACTCAAGAATTTTTGCAAAAGAAATCTATGGATTTTTTTCTTCCAAAGAGGGTACTTTTATCCTTCCTTCAAAGAGAATCACAGTAGCCTCTGGAATAGG
This sequence comes from Geospiza fortis, assembly GCF_000277835.1. Classification (NCBI taxonomy): domain Eukaryota; kingdom Metazoa; phylum Chordata; class Aves; order Passeriformes; family Thraupidae; genus Geospiza; species Geospiza fortis. The sequence goes on from NW_005054320.1 coordinate 1,800,817, forward strand.
TGCTTTTCTACTTAATCTCTGAAGATGAAGAACTGTCACACTTTCTAACCACACTACTGGTGAGATACCTTGTCTTGCTTCGCACTGGTGACTATAATCTGACAATTTTGGGCCACATCCTCTTCCACAAAGTATTTTAGAGCTTCTTAAAACTGATCACAGCACTTGATCCCCACTTTGCAATGAAGTGGAGCTTGGTTCTCTTGCAACTGTACCCTCAAACAAATACAGACTAAGAAGTAATGTTTTTCTATAAGCTGGATTCTGTATCAGCCATTTTCTCAGTGAGTCCCTAATAGCAGGAGAGTCACTGTGCAGATGAAGGCTTAAATGAGAGGGGCAAGGAAATAAGAGCTTACAGGGTGCTGTAGCAAGTACCCACACTTGAAAATGTTCCATTCTGAACTTTCCAAAAGAGAGTCCTTGGGGTTTATTTATTCTATGGTTTTTTCCTCCATTGTAATGACAGTGAGTATGAAACCACACGTTAGACAAGTGCATCAGTCTGTATTATTCACCTGAGTTCACTGCAGTAAGTGATGCAAGTGGGAGGCTAGGGGCATGGGAATATTCTCCCCCTCAAATTAGCATTAATTTTATTCTTTGTAGTTTCAGACTCTGAAATGCTGTTTCACTTCTCATTTGCAAACTACTTCCACCTCTCACTGAGGGCTGTAGAAACCCCCATCACGTCTAAGACAGCAATAAATTAAGAGCTCCCTGCCATAGTTATCACATTTCTTGCACCTAATTTGTCTGCATTCATTGTGGTGGTGGACCTCTATATTCCTCACCCATGGTTCAGCATGGCCCCATGTGCAGCTCTCAACCCCATGCAGCAAAGCTTACCAGGCATGGTGAATGCCTTCCTCCTCCTCTCTTCCACAAACCCAGCCCAAACCAGCCACATGTCCCCATGGCCAGTAAAGCTGCCTGCTTTTGCCAGGTCCAGTGTCAGATTATCTGTTTGCTCTCTGTGCACAGAGAGAGAACTGGTTCTTCCATTCCCTATACTACCTTCTTTAAGATAAATCAGTATTTTCCCTGTTTTGTACACAGAATGAAATGGACGCCATTACTCTCACGCTGTCAAAGACATAGGTGAGAGAAGATGACCTAATCTCTGCTTGATGGGGTAGTTTGTACTTCAGGGCTAAGCAGATATTGATGCAAGCCCAAATGAAATGGGATCAGAGTCACCTGATTGACACTAGTTGCAAGATTCGGGGACTGACCTGCCTATTTATCTCGGTCCTCACCATGCTCCATCTCTTCTCTGTCAGTCCAGCTGTGAGTTATTTTGCTTCCTTTTGCCACGTGTAACTAGCAGATTTATGTAAGCAAAGACACATCGCTTGCATAGCCCTTCTCTCCAGAGATTCTCAAAAGATTGTAAGAGTATTGGACAGTTTAATCCCAAAAGAGAAAAGGTCTGGGTCTATCAAAGAGGGAATTACTACTGCAACAGGGCACTGTTCCTCAAATTGTCTGTGAAGAGGGCACTGTAGTTTTCAGGCACCACTTGTCTTTGCTGGATTCCTGTGCTCTATCAATGGATAGAGATCTGTTTTTCTATTAGATGTAGAAGAAACTGTATGGCCCAGGTCTCAAAGACATTAGAAAATAGCTAAATAGGAGCTGGACTCTGCCTTTGGTTAGCAGTAGCAATTTTCAGTAGCAATTTGCTACAATTATTAGTGTTCAGGTAAGATTTGTGTGTGTGTTGTATTGTCTGGCAGTGAAACCTGCGGGAAGTGTGCAGATCTGGTGCTCCTTGCAGAACTGCAGGAGTTCCCTCATAGAGAACTGGAACTGGGAAGTTTGCAAACTCTTCAGTTCTGTCTCTAAATTTGTGCCTCAATCCTTTCATCACAGGCTTGATTGACCTCACAACTGGGATTTAGTCTTCATCTTTGAAGAACTCTCATGCTCTTACTTGTTCTCTTCTATGTCCTGTGACTAAATATATTCCATTCCTGTGCATTTTCTTTGTGAGGGAGCATAGCTCTCATTGCAGATCAACAGCTTACCAGCTGGATCACACCCCAAAGCTCTGTCTAACTCCTCTAGGCTGTGTCCATTGCTTCTCCTCTGAGTGGGGTGATAGCTGGGTCATGGAGGATGCTCCCCCTTTCTCCAGACCTTGGCCTGTCATGTAGGTGGCTTGTGCAGAGTAATGAACCTTGTCACAGTGCTACTGTGCCATCCTCCTACAAGCACTCACCAGCTTGTAGGGAGGAAATTTAGAACTTCCAGAGAATGTTGTACGGGGAAGTGGACAGAGGTAGCTGCAGTCTAAACCCTCTAAGTCATAGCTTTAATAGCTCATCTACTTCCTTATTGCCTAATATCTGTTTTGTGATTTAAGCTTTACCTTGGGGGGAGAAAAGGTTTGAAAGGTGTGCCATGAACCCAAGGCCTTAAACGTGGGAGAGCTGGCTAGCCTGAGGAGCCAGGGGAAAAGAGAGATTGAAAAGAGAAGAAACTGGCAGGCAAGTGTTAAGCCTCTTCTCCCTAGTCAGAGCTGTTGAAGGCACGAGAGGAGGAAATGTCAAGGATTTAGAGGCTTGTTTGCCTTGGGGACATGGAATCTAATAAAATGAATTTCAAGGGCAAACTGAGCTGACTTATTTTATTGAGAGGAAAGAAACTGAATGACGTGTGCCATATTGTGAACAACCTCATTTTTCTCAGTTAGGGGCTGGAGACACTGATCTTAGACTTGCCTTGGCCTCACTCCAGGTTAGAAAGAGGTGCCTTTTCCCAGCAGCTCTTCTCTGCAGCAGCCTTTGTCAAGCAGGTCAGACTCTGTGGTCTGCTGGTCCTTTCTGGCCTGAAAAACTGCTGAAAGCCACTTCCCATCGGCAGAAGTTACCTTGCAGCAGTTCAGTTTCAGATGACTTTGGGTATGACCTTGTTTAGGCTTGTTCCCAGTAGGTGAAAAGAGGATCCAGTTCAAACAGGTGAGAATGAGGTTTAGTGCCTTCATGGTCCTGGTGTGCCTTGGAGGCTCCCTGCATTCTGATTGCTCTGGATGGATAAAAGCAGGAAGCTGGTGAGGCAGAACAGAGGTGGTTAAAAATCAACAGGGTGTACCAGCCAGGGATAATGTGCTGTGGTCTCAGAAAGGGAGAGAAATTACTCTTAGGGCTTTTTTATTGATGTGAAAATGTCTTCATGTGAAGCACCCTCATTTAGAAGCTGACTGTTGAGGAACATCTACTTTTAAGTTTTGTTTTCTAGGCTGTGTGTTAAGTCTATTTACAAACAAATCACTGCACTAATGATTCTAATTTCCAGGCCAAAACACAGGCAAGTAATCTGACTTGTGCAGAAAATAAAAACAATACAGTATTTTCCTTGGTCAGCTACATCATGATCTTAATTCTGAATTAACTGTATGACCTATACTGTCTTCTAAAAACTTCTAAAGCCCCTTTCAGCATAGACTTGACCTGCTCTAGAGGAATTTTTTCTTATTCTCCTCCATATGATTGTAAGATATTGGACCTGCTTGGTGCAGCATGAACAAGTAAACACATGAAAAGCACAAAAGTTCACAGAGGGTCACGTGTATTTTTTCATATTCTCTGCGTGGTGTGTGGTATTGTTCCAATTTTACCTGACTAATAAAGGAATTGGAACTCTACAAACAAACAAACAAACAAACAAACACCCCCCACCCCACCCCAGAAAACCCCACAAACAAGCAAAAAACAAACAAAACCCCAGCTGAAACAGAGCAGAGCAGCCAAATGTAATTATCCTTCATTTCCATCCTCTTTGGTGCCTTTGTTAAATAGTGACCCTTCCCCACACCTGGATCAAGCAGACTTCTCAGCTGGTAATCTTTGTGTGTTCAGAAATATGAAGTATTAGCTTATGAAAGTGTTTAAGCACATCCAGAACCTGATTTGGATTAAGCTGCGGGAGTTTTCCAGAAATCTGCTATACTCTCTGTTATGAAAAGTGAATAATATTCCCTACTGGATTTATGAAATTGTAAGTGAACCTCCTGACTTTGTAAGGATCACTTAGAACATTTCTAAAGGCTACCTGCCTTTGTTCCCTCTGTTTCATACCTGGGGATTCAGCTTGTGTGCAGATGTACCACCTCTCTGCCCTTCTAAATGGGATTGCCTAGCAGGTTCCTTCCACAGCAGGTTTTGGTTTTCCTTCCTGTCTGTTGGTGGCTTCAATTAAGAGATGCTGCGCCAAGACATCATAGTGGTTCTTTATGCAAAAGAGGAGCCTCACTTTTTCAGAAAACTCTACAAAAATATTCTAAAGTCTGGATTTGTCTTGCAAGCTACTTATTTCCTCCTGTAAACTTTTGCATGTGGCTTACGTGTAAAATGTTACTATGCCTACCCAGCCAGAATATTGTTGATTTCCTCCTCTTTATCTAAAATATGTGCTTTTAAGAGATTTGGATTTATGATAACCAACTTTTTGAATCTGAAACTCCTAGAAACTGAAGCTTCCCAAAACATGAGGTTAGATTGAAACACCATTGCACTTTATCAAAAGAAGGGTTTGCTTTTCTGTGGTGAGAATTTTGAGTATTTAGGGATATGGTCATGTCAAATTGTCAATATTTTCTTAAATATCTTGAGGGAAAATTTTATTTACTCTAGAAGTTGAAACAAATAAAAAGCTGCTCTTTCATGAAGCAGGTGTGCCATTTACTGAGTTGGGAGGCAAAGTTAGGGAATGTAACTGTCCTCATTGCACTGGGAATTCTGGCAACGTTGAATGTCAGATGACAAGTCCCTTGGGCACTGCTCTAAAATAATGCTGGTATTATTGTTTCCCTGCTTCTTCCGTTGGGCATATGGTTCCAAATAATAAAAGAAATGAGATGAGTGTTAGCCCGGCATGTGAAACCAAACCTTTACCTTCTCCTGCTGCTCGTTCCTCTGACTCACTTTGAAACGAGATGCTGAGCATAGGTCTCCTTCATAAAAACAACCAAGTGGCTTGAAATATATAAAAGCCCTCTGGAGCAAAAATGCTCTCAGCTGGTAAGAGCCGGACAGGCTTCACAGTTTTTTCTTTCATCTTGGAGAGCTCTGACTGAGCCCAGCCTTCTCTGTGGGGCTGTTGGCAAGTAGTGTGTGCTCAAACACACCCCTGATTTAGCAGCCTGCCTTGGTGCCGCCTGTTTTGCCTGCACCTCTACTGTTGTAGAGCAGCAGTTCCAGAAGGCACAGACAGCTGGGTTTTTTTCTTCTGCTTTCTTTATAAGACTGGACTCCAGAGAAGCTTTGATCAAGGTCAGTTTTGCTTCCTGTCCCTGCCTGTGTATCTTTTCCACACAGTCACAGACAGGGGGTCACAGACAAGCCTCTGCAGGCTTGCCAGGTTGTAAGCTGACCCAATAGGTGACATCAAAATCCCAAATGCTGTCAAAACTGGGTTCCAGCCCCACCTGAAACTGGCTGTCCCTGTTTTCCCTTATAATAAGCAGTGTGGTAGTTGGTGAGTGCAGTCTTGGGGCTGTTCTTACTGGAGGGTGCAGACCTTGCCAGTGAATTTTGCGATCCTATTCTCCAAATATGAAAGGCTGTCAGCTTATATAAAGTCTTATGCAAGGAATTATTCTAGGGAGAATTCAAAGCTGATTTTTCCTCCCACCTGTGGCTATCCATTACATTTTGCCTACGTGTTCTTTCCATGCCTTTTTTATTCTTTACTGAACTTAATACCTAAGCTACTGAGCACATTAGTAATGCTTGATTGCAGGTCCTAGTGCCTATGCTGCAATGCTGTAGCTCTGTTATGGAAGTGGGAATGTCCTTGGCCTCTTACTCAGCTGCTCTATGAGCCGGAAAAACAGCACCTTATCAGTATGAGGTTGGAGTCATTGGAGTGAGTCCTGAGGAATCCACCAAGATGATTAGAGGGATAGAGCACCTCTCCTATGAGGAAAGGCTGAGAGAGTTGGGATTGTTCAGTCTGGAACAGAGAAGGCTTCAGGGTGACCTAATTGTGCCCTTCTGGTACCTGAAGGGAGCCTACAAGAAAGATGGAGGAGACTATTTACAAGAGCATGTAGGGATACGACAAGGGGGAATTGCTTCAAACTAAAAGAAAGTAGGTTTAGATTAGGTATTAGGGGGTAGCTGCTTACTGTGATGTTCTTTTATGGTATTTAGCCTATCTTCTGGCTATTTAGAGGTCTGCTTTGCCTATAAATGTGTGTAGAATTGTCTCAGTGCAATTTATTGATGGACTTATTATTGTGCCTGCTTGGTCTCTATCCTGAGCTATTGCAGACTTGCCTGGCTGGGTGTGGTCTGGGGGCCAGCTGCACTGCCAGTGGGGACACTGGGTGTAGGGAGCTTGGGGGCAGTGGTGCTTCCATCGCACAAGGAGAGCCCCATGGAACACACCATCAGAGCCTTGGGTGCACAGGGCAGCACCTTGGAGCACCTCCAGTGAGGAGCAGCCTTGTGCTGATACAAACTGTAGGAACTGATACTGTGCTCTACAAGTTTTCACCTCCCTCATGTGCTGCACATTAGAATAAGTTGAGCATGTAATGGAAATTCCTGTCTTTTTTGGTATGTTTTTTCTCTGTGAAGAAACCAAATGGTGCTGTACTGTAACATTTGAGCATAGAAGTATGGATACAAGTTTTTGTGTATGGGGAGAGAACATAGTCTAATTTACATTTACTGTCCTGCATATTTCAGATCTCTGCAGAACAGATTTAGTTGAATAGTGAGTTTCTTTCACTGATGCATCTGTTAAGAAGGGCCTTCCTTGTGGGGTGATTAGTGACAGGACACTGTAACCTGCTTCATCCTGCACTTTACTCTGAAAACTGCTGATATTTCTGTACTAATTGTGTCCAAATATTGCACTGCTGTTGGGGACAGGCAGCTGCCTCTGAATTCAGTATATTCTACTAGTCAGAAGGGATTTACACTTACATTTTCCAATTTGATATTAAAACATTGTTCCAGATGTGTTTTGAAAGGGAGAGACTCAAGTTCCTATAATATTATTTCTGCTGCTTGTTAGAGATCTCCTATGTGGGTGTTTGTCAGAGGCCTACTGAAGACGTACCAAAGGAAAGGTAGAGAACACAAGTGGGAAAAATTTCAGGCACTCAAGCATTTCTGCTCAAAAACCAAACCTAAAAATTGTGCTTGTCTGACATAGAAGTGGAAGATTGTTTGTGATTTGTACAATGTAAACAACTGAGGCTGAGAAAATTCAAGTCAAAATTTCAGTTTTGGATTCTCAGAGGAAAAATTATCTATTGATAACCTATTGCTGACCCACAGTTATTTGGTAAATAATATTAATGATAATAATTATACTTCATACAATAAATTATTTCAGAAGTTTTTTCACAATTGGTTTTCAAATTAGAATGAAGGAAACTTCATCAGATTAAATAATTTTCTAGCAGTCAAGATCTCACTCAACAAGATCTACTAAGGACTGATTTTAAGTCACGTCAATTTTAAAACAATAGGCTTAAAACTGTCTTTTAATTCAGTGACATTGGTACTCACATTTTCCAAAATCAAGAATTGTGGCACTAACTATAAAATATTTTATTTTGATCGTTGACATCAAATTAAAATCTTTACACAGTGTAGCTGGGGGTCTTTTTATCTGATAAAGATATTCTGTGTATTCTTAAGAAATTATAAAATATTTATTTTCATTCTAATATTCCCACTATAGTAGGTTTAGGAAAAGGGGAATGAAATGTTTCATTTCTGGCTCAATTACCTTTCTGTTTACTCTTTGTATCAAATTAATCTTGGAAGAAGACTGAAATGCAGATTTATACATTGAACACCAGCATTCTAAATAATTTCTAATATGACTTAATAGATTTTCCACACTGAACAAGTTTCAAAATATTCAGTAAAAGCTGCACTTTAAAGAATTCTGAATAACAGCAGTGAATATGCCAATATAGAAAATCTGTAGGTGATGGCATTTGGATGAACAGAGTTTCTCAATTCAGGAAATGATTTGTTGTACTTTATAAATAAAGAAGACTATGATAATTTAGTTAAAGGTATTTCACCCTATTCTTTCAATTAAAAAGATTAACTACTGTAACTACTTACAAAAGCTCAATGAGTCAATAAATTATAGTTTAAAATTGCTGAATTTATAGTATTATAATTATTAACATTTCTTGTTTTAATTTCATTTGAAACACAAAATAGGTTCATTTCTATAAGCACAATAATATAATCAGAGAAAAACTTGAAACCTCTTTTCTAATAGTTTGAATAAATGATTTTTCTCTACCTTGTTTACTTTTTACAAATTGACGTTAAAAAAAAGATAAAGCTACCTTATTAAATATAAAGATGGCTGAAACAAAAGAAAATAATAAGTAGTCAGTAGTGATTACAGAAAATTGCTGTGGGTGATTTTGAGTAGGAGCTCAGGATTCTAATGTCAATAGAAATGTAGTTTTCCCTCCTATTGAAACTAATTTAAGAGGTTTATTTCTTGTCTGTCTGTACTTTAAATTACCAGCCTGTCTTTAAACTCAGTGCTGGAGATGGGTGTTTGACTGGTGCTGTTAAATGGCTGTTCTGGATGAGGACTTCAGGTGCCAGTAGGTCCTCTCCCTCCCCACATGGCCTTGAGCTTATTTAGGCCATGAAACTGTACCAATGGGATGCAAATTCCTGGCGGCAAATCCACACCTGCTTACTTCCTTGTAAGGACTCATCCTGTGAACTTCAAAGTTATGCTTCCTTTATGTTGAGCCACTTGGATATGTAAACATCTTATAAACTGGAGAGCAATAACTCAAAACTCTGATTTTTAAAAAAGTGTATTTTATAAGCCAATCTATATTCTGCCCCATTTTTGGTAGTGGGAGGTTTAATTGGCAGGCAGAAGTTGTGGAATATTGTTTTGTTTGCTTAATTTTATTGTTTCCGTTGCTGTTTCTAATGTCAGTCTTTAAGGCTTTGATCAAAGAAAGCTTTGAATTCTTTCTTCTTCAGCTCTTAAGAAACTCTAACTTTACATCAACCAATTCCACAAACACAGAGGCCAACTCCCTCTTGTATAAAGAAAGTCAGCCCTTCTCAGTGCGGTAAAATGCACCTCTTCAATGAGGAATCTAAATAGAGAATTAGAAGTTTTGGTTCATCCAGAAGAATTCTGCAAAGTAACTTTGCAAAATGATGTCATTAAAGATGTGTGGTTTAAAAAGCCCTTTCATGTACATTTAACAGAGATGAAACTTGACTTTCTTTGCACGCTCTTATTAATGTAGTCTAAATGGAAATATGAAATTCCATTGTAAAAAACAGGAGATAAACACAAGTATAAAATGTGAAATAAACACATTAAGTCCATCTCAGACTGACTGAAGTGCAGAAAGTAAGCAGATTCACTAATGGAACCATTTTATTGCCTTAACTCTTGTAATTTATCCTGAATCAGGCTATGCTGTTTCACCAGTTGCTTTCATTTTATCCCTTGCAAGCAAAATAATGTGCATCTAACATCTCTGACAGTGATGCAACCCAAACTATATCTGTCTGTCTTTGCGGTTTGTTACAGGATGATAGCATTTGTGCTGTCTTCTTTCCTTCTCCAAATCATCAATCTTGACTCTTCTACTCTTATTGTTTCAGGTTGGAGTCATACGACAAACCAAAAAAAAACAACAAAAAAAGTTTCTACAAGATAAAAGGAATATACATGTGGAGTATTTGGTTGCACATATTTTGCCTTTTTTACTCAAGTTGTGAACTCCTATTTCAATAGAATTATTATAGAATAAGATACTGTGGTCATTGACATGCTGTCTTGGGCTCAGCAAGATAATTATATCAAGGTTCTATCAGATTAATAAATTGTCTTATAAATTAAAGATTGAATACTGGCACAAATATTCAAGCTAGGTCATGTATTGTATTTCTTCTTTTTCATCTTGTTCCCAGTGTTGTCAAGACGAACAACTGAATATCTGAATTGTGAACAATATTTTGTCCACCAATTCATCACCTCATGCACAAGGAGTTATAAGGTGTTTTTGTAAGTCCTTCAAATCAAACATTTGTTGGCTGCTGTGGAGGGTAGGGTCAGCTGGCTACTCCTGATTCCAAAGGAGATTGCATTGGCTGTGTAAGCTTGAAAATGGGATGCATCTTTTCTTTTGTACAACCTGCATCATAGGTGATCCTTTAATAGCATTGCACATCTTGTCTCTTTTGGTGGTTTCATCAATTATTCAGAGCTATTGACCCCACATAAGTGTAGTAATCATTTCAGTTGAAAGCTTTAGGACAGATATTTTTGGCCCAAGGAAGAATTTTATCATCAAAATAAGATCCAGAAACTCCAGTCCTGCACCAAGAAACATCATGGCAGGTAATAAACAAATATGTAACAAAAGAATACTCTGTGAAGGACAAATCCACAACCTAAGTAAACAGCTGAAAGGTCTAAGCCAAACAGGCACCCAGAGCCATGTCTGAAGGAAGATTCCTCAGTCTGGCATGAAGATGTCATTATGGCAAATGATTTCAGGTCGTGTTGAGGTCTATCTAACCACATAAACATTTATTTGTAAATGTTGCAGACATTATATCAGATTTTTTGTTTCAGATTAGATTTCTCATTTCATATCAGATTTTTATATAGAGATATTAAGTCACATCTGTGTGACTGTTAAGATACACAATATTAATAGCACATTGTAATAGCACCATTTAGGTTGTTTGCAAGCTGGAAAAGCTAGCCCACTTCTCCTCTCTGCCTGTCAGATACACAGGCAGGTGGGAAAATGTTTTCTTTTCAGGGAATTTCTATTACAGAAGTTTCAGTGGTCAATGCTGACCTGAGCAAGAGTTGATTGACTTCCCCTGTGTTTCCTCCTGTGTGCTTTTGCTGCTCACACATACGAGAAAGGGAATAAAGAAATAGAAAGGTATCTCCAAATCTATCGATACAGAATTGGAGAAGAATTCAGAGAGGTTCTTCTTGGAGAAGGCAGAGCTCAGCTATATAATCTTTGCACAACAAAAGAGCTGGGGATTTTCAGTTACATTCATAAATCTGCTCTCCCAGCTGAAATTGATTTAAAGATTAAATGAATACATTTTTCTACATGACAATTAAAAGAGAGTACATACTCATGTTGATAGCGATGGCAAGTGCTAAGCTAAAAAAGAGGAAGTGTCTTTATTAAGAATTAAATTAAAGATGGTAATGCCAACAATATGATTAATAATCAAATATCTAAAAATGCATAGTAGTATGGACAGCAAGGTAAATGTTATGCCTTTTTTTACAGCTGAAATACCTACAGATATGACCCACAGAAATGCTATTTATGGAAGCTGTAACAAAAACATCCCCATGTTATTAATGTTGGTTTGGTCACAAATCCCAAATATAACACCATGCAAGTTATTACACTGAAAATCACCAGCCCAAACCAGGAAAGGATAAAATATCCCTTGTCTTTTGAAAATATAGAAGACTAAGAGCTATGGCCTGCAGCATTAGATGAGCCTGGAATTGTTATTTGAAATTAAAAATCTTGATATGAGTCTTTGAGCAAGGGAACTCCTGAGCACTTAACTAACTTAATTTTATCTCCTTTTTTTTTCTTTCTCTACATTGACATGTGTTTTGTTTGTTGGTCTTTTTTGTTTTGTTAATGTTGCTTTGTGGCATAATATTGCATGTTTCATTAGGCATATTTCCAGATATGCTGTCACTGGCCATGTTGTACAGCTGTGAATAATTAGTATCTGAAATCTCCACTGGCAGATGTGAGAAGTGTGAGGAAAGGATCTCAGGAAGCAGGTGTAGAAGCAGGATATCATCTCTAATGTTTCAGTCACTGGGTTTGTGCTCATGACCCCTTAGTGTCAGAGAGGGCAGAGGTTTTGAAGGAATTGGTAACATCTTTCCTTATACCAGTTGAAATATTCACAATATGGAAAGAGTATCAGGATCATGAGAGACTTAAGGAGTTACCTTATCTTCAGTCTCTCAGGTACAGAAGCAAAACCCACAAAAATATTCAAATTATAGATCATCCTGCATGGAGTCCCTTCCTTTCCCCGTGCTTTCTTATTTTGTTTCAATGAGTTTATATTTGGAAATTGTTTCTCCTTTTCTTTTTTTTGATAGTTACTTCATGAATATGCAGTCATAAGGTGTTTTTGTAAGGTGTTCTGAAGGTCCAAGACTGCAAAACTGGCCGTGCATGAGACCAAGGGAGCATGGTTTGCTCATAAAGAGGCAAAAGAAAGTGTAAACAGATGGATGGCAAACGTACTCAGAATTTTTAAATCCTGCTGATTGTTCCTTTCTGAAGACTTATCTACTCCTACACCTCAGTGTGTCAGTGACACAAGCTTTGACTGTCAGCACCAAAATTTGAAGTAATGGGGTATGAGAGGGCTGGTAGATATGTGTAGCTTGTGAGTGAGACCAATCAGTATTTGACTTAACATTATTTACTGGATGCATTTGTCACAGACATTTCTTTTATGAAAAATCCTCTCTTAGGATTTCCCTGCTGAAGCTGAGAAGTTCAGCAACCAGACATAAACAATAGGTTATCTGCTTCTGTGGAATGCAACAGGTCAGTTCTGGATTGGCCCAGATTGAGTGTTTGGAGGTAATGGCCAATCCGGAACTGAGCTCTCTCGGACACAGTCCGAGAGAGCAAGGTTTGTTATCATTCTTTACTTTCTATTCTTAGGTAGCTAGCAGCTTCTGGAAACTCTCCTTTTCTTTTTCTTTTTAGTATAGTTAAAATAGATGTTTATATCATAACTTAATAAATCAAGCCTTCTGATCATGGAGCCCATCTCGTCTCTTCCTTCACCCCGAAAACCTTGTGGCCAACCGGCGACATGCATTGAGGGAAAAGACAGACAATTTTGGTTTCCTTATTTTAAATTCAGTGACTGTATCTGTGCTAATAAACAGTCCCAGAGATTGTTTCCATATGCTGAGTATGATTTTATTTTTTTTAATACTGTCACATGAAAAGGGGAGATTTGCTCCACCTCTTAGTGTTTGATTAGTCTGTTAGCTCCCCAGAAAAACTGGGACCCTTGTGCCCAAGCAGTCTATCAGTGTCTTTTTATGAGGGCCCTTCACTGAGCAGTTCACTACATTGAAGGCAGTTTGGTGGACCTGTTTAGGGTCACATGCCCGAGAAACCTCCTCCTGGGTCTCCACACCTTTACTACTGCCAGCATGTTTGAAGGACTCTCATTAACAGCTGATGGAATAACACTCTTTATTAATATAATTTCAACAGATTTAAGGGCTGCTCGTGGTGGTATCTCACTTCAAAAATGTATCCAAAACAATAGAATAACAAGCAATATAATTCAACACAGCATACTAACAAGATCTAATCCCTAACAAAAGTTAGCTCAAGATAATCCTTCAGTGTGCACGGAGTACAGTTCTTACCCAATAGGGGTCCCTGTGGGGGGAGAAGACAGATTCAGCCTGTCAGCTGATCCCAGAAGTTATGATGGAGTCTTCCCCAACTTCTTCCCAATCTTGACTCACTTCTGTACTATTTCCTTACATTTATGTTAAGCTTGCGTGACTTCAGTCATGCATTTGAGTTACTGAGGGGTGATCATACCTTGGGGCAGATATCTCAGCATGGCACTCAAGAAAAGTGTTGCATGGGCACATGGGTCAGTCCAAGGAGAGTGATTTCACTACTGCTGCTGATTCAACAGCAGGACATATTCCTCTGTTTCCCTAGGTTTTCAGCAGTTGTGCATCTTACTGGCTAGAAAGTACCACTGAGTTCCCTCCTCTACAAGGGTTTTGATAGAGTGTGGCCATGGTGTTTCCACCCTGCTCCACCCTGTGTTTAGCCCCCCCTTAGACTGTACTGTGTGTAGGAGGTTGGGTGTACTGACCAAGTTCTATCCCACTTTATTTTCCTCTGTAATTTTGGCCCCAGTCATCTTCCCACAAGTGCTTAACTACTGTCACTGACCTGTTTTGGCACCAGCCAAATAATATGCTCTCAGACAATTCACAGGCACAGCTTGAAAGTTAACAAGGACCAAAATGTTTTGGGCTATAAAGGAGTTGGGCTATAGAAGTATGCGAAAAAATGTCCAGTCTGTACTAGAGAATAAGTGCTGGGGGTGCATTTACCTTCCCAGTATGGACATTAGGTATCCAGTGAATAATGTACTTTTGTCAGCAGTCTGCAGTAAAATAGTTGTGCAGCTGTCACTTGGCATGGATTAGCCAAGGCTGAATCTAGTGTGGACTCCTAAAAGGGTGTTTTTCCTCCTTATGTTTGAGTCTGATAAGAAAAATTGGTGGATCCCAACAACATTTTCATTTTAGAACAAGTGATCTCCTCCACTGTGTAGTTTGTGTATCATCATCATCATCTGTATGAAGATGAAATAACTAAATTACTGGTGGTTTGATTTGTTTTCCTATTAAAGAATAATTTTTCACATGGAAGATGATCTGACTCATAGCCCTGTTTCATATTGGTGAACACTGTAGGTAAATGAGAATAATAATGGAAAAATGGGACTCTGTAAAGTTTTGACAAAACCTACCCCTTACGCTTCTGAAATGCCATCTTAATTCCTGAAAAAAAATTTAATTCCTATCAACTGCTTCCATTGTGGGGTCACCTCCTTGCACTACATCTCCCATGATTCACCCACAGCCTCGGTCTGCTGCCTCTGGCACTCTCCTGCCTTTGCTGATTCATGAGTGTTGGCACCTGCTAGGAAACATCTTTTCAAGCAGTCAGGTGTTTTCCGGCATAGCATTTTGTCAAAATCCTGTCTTTCAAATCTTCCCAGGCTTTTGTGATTTTTGAAAGAGAAGCCAGGGCAATGGTTTTAACTCGTCACTGTGCTCTGAAAATGCTCCGCAGCACAGGGGAAATTCTGCCACCCGCAGATGAAAGACAGGAAAATAGAGGCATGGTGACTAATCCACAGTGAATAGCACATCTTAGGGAACAGAGTCCAGGTCATGTGCCCCCTGCCAACTATGCTAGAATAGTGACTTTGGTGACTTAAAGGTGAAAGGCTGCAACTGTGAGACGAGTGGCCCTCCTTTTTTAGCAGCGATTAACATTCCTGAAAAGCCTTCCCAGGCTTATGGCAGGTAGTCATTATTTACTGCCTCTGAGGATCTTTATGCAAGGATTTACATGCCAGCTGTAACAAGCTCAGATGCCTGAAAGCTTGAAATTTGACTTGCACTATTTTAAATTCTCTCCTTAATTCAAATAAGGAATATTCCTAAATGTTTTTACGGTAATAATATGGAGGTATGTAATTTCTTCGGGAGGAAGTGAACTACTGGAAAACCTCACTGAGGCATTTAACAGATTTATTAAAAAACATAAACCTAGAACTGAACTTTCTAATTCAATTCCTTTGTGCACTGGCACAACAGTGCAGTGGCTGTTACTGCATCACCCAAGTTTCCCTGCCTGCAGTGGTTTAGCTTTTCTGCCTCCAGTAATGAGGTACCTCCCCTTCTAACGCAGCAAAGCTAAATTTAGGCCCTGCAGAGTGCACTATTCCTATATTTAGTGCTGTGAAAGTACGACTTCACCAAGGAACTGGCTAAACTATGAGGTGTTCTGCAGTCCAGGAGACAGAAATAGAAACACAGCAAAGTGCCTCTTTGGATTTTTCCCCTGTGGCCAGGCCGCAGTGACAACGGAGGTCTCTGTGCAGGGACAGCATTTAAAAAATATTATCTATCCCAGCAGTTATCATGGAATTCCTGAACGTGAGCAGACAAAGAGCTGCAGAGCCCAATGGCACTGGGAGGCCACCGAGCAAGGCTGCTGGCTTTGTGACGAAGGGAGGCTGCGGGCAGCTAGCTGGGGGCACAGCGGCTCTGCAGCTTCCCCGGGCGCCAGCAGCACTGCAGGGCTGGCTCCAGCTGTGTTTTACTCCTCTGCCCTACGGCTGGGGATCTGCTCACACACGGTATGCATAGAAATACGCCGGTGCTCATGTGGACCATCAGGGTCCGATTCTCATGTACCCAAACTTGCCATGTGTCAGCTTGGTGTGATTTGTAAGACAATATAATACTGTTTGTTAAGCCAGGTGAAGTACTTGGGAGGGAAACAGGAAATTTGGGGGTACTTTCCTTTGGGTTTTCCATCAAAGCAGGAAAATGCACGCCACAGACGCGCCGTGGCGATGGAAATTGTTGTGGCTTTTTCTCGTGAGGCTCTGAGGGGGTAGAGGGGTGGGGTGGGGGCGGCACCCCCCGCCCCGATGGTGGCCCGGCTCTGCCCGGCCCACAAGCACGGACGGCACCGCTAGAGGGCTCGCAGGACGGGGATTGCCACGTCTGGAAGAAAGCTAATTAGAACTCTAAGATGTGCTGGCACCGAGCCCTTTTTCTGCTACTGGCAGAGGTTAACAGAGTTATTATAAACGGGTACTCAATGATCACTTCAGATTGCCTCTTGGGGACTGCCAGCCATATGATTTAATTCCGGTGTGAATCAGAAAGCATCTTTTGGACAGACATCGGATTGATTTGGTCCAGCAAATCACTTTTGGTTTTTTTATTCAATTCTGCAGAGTCTGTATCTCAAATAAGAATGGATTAAAGTTTGATGAAAAAGACTTACTTATTGTATCATAAAACCCTTGGGAGACAACTGTTTTCAGAAGAAATGAAAATGGTCAAGAAAGATAAGTATATAGAGCTAGAAGATTCCTGAAATGATCCTCTGCTTTCATAGCCATCAGGCCACACAGTGATAAAACTTTCCTAAACTAATGTTGTTATTTTCTAAAAATAGCCATGATTTTTCTTCCCCATTGTTCTCTTCCTGGGGGGTTCTTCCAGAACAGTACAGGTAGAATTGTTTACTAATTCCAGCCTAATTTGGCTCACTTATTCCCATTTGCTCTTGTGCCATTTTTTCTTCATTAGGTCTTCTTCCTCCCCAATGTATCCTCCCTATAAATACACCTGGGATAATTATATTTGTGCCAGCCTTTGCTTGGCTGGGCTAAACAAGCAGAGTTCTTAAAATTGCACATTCTAAAATAGGCCATCAAGCTTCAGGACTGTTGCCACAAGGCATAAGGACCTCTTTTTTAATCTTCTTTTACCCCTTTGTCCATTAGAGAACATTGCACAAGTGGGGGTACTGTGACATGGGGAAAATTTGCCATTATGTCTGTGTGGCAACAGAGTAGTTTTCTGAGACAGAATATTGCTCTGAGAGACCCACTTTATGATGCAAATTGGCAGGTACTGGTCTAGATGAGCTATTTGCCTTTGATTTCTAATTTTTAAATGTAGAACAGCTTAGTTGCTATAGAGAAAATCATACTGGTATAAACCAAGGAATATGACCTCGGAAAAGTTGAAAATAAAGAGAGCAGAGACTTGAAACACCTCAAATTTTCCTGAATTTTCTGTGAGATTCAGGAGCATATTAAAAACATTCAGGACAGCATTCACATATTAGTATCTTCTCCCTTAATGGCTGGTTCTTGGAAACCAGAAAACCTTTCTAGCTTTGCCACAGTATCCCAGACTGCAGTGAGACCTCTGCTCCTTTTGTCTTGTCTCCTGGCTGAGCTTCCATGCATGTAATGAGTTGCCAATGATGGCTTTTCACAGAATCACTATATTAGAAGAGACCTTTAAGATCATTGAGTACAACCCATGCCATAACACCTCAACTAAACCACGGCACTGAATGCCACATGCAATCTTTATTTAAACACATCCAGGGATGGTGACTCCACCACCTCCCTGGGAAGACCATTCCAGTACTTGGCAGATGATTCCAGTACTTTTGACCACTCCTTTCAGCTTTGTGCCAGGAGCATGGACCTGGCAGGCAGTGAAAACTGACTCTGTTCTAATAGGAATGAGAAGAGGGAAGCATCTCCGAAGGACAAGGTTGAGTCCATGCAGTGCTCAGTCTGTGTAGCAAAGCTTATGGCTGGGAACAGTCAGTCAATGACCACTGCGGACTATGGAATCACAAACCCTGAACTGTCCTGAGGCAGGAATGACAGGCACAAAGAGTAGGACAATGCCAAGCGTCTCAAGTTCCTATTAACTTGTCTGTTGCTCATAAAGCATGCTCTCTCCTGAGTATTCACTCATTTACACAAGCATTAAGTGTATCTGCAAAAGTATATCTATCTTGACATTTTTTGGCTCTGTGATCAGGGCAATGCTTTGATAAAAAAGGGGAGTGAAAGGGCCTTCTTTTAGCTGGAGACCAAAAGCTGCTTGAAAGGAATGGAAAGGGAGGGGGATTCCATGCTGAAGATGATGAAAGAAGATGAAGTTCTTAAGTAAAGTGAATGCTTCACTGCGCAGAGTTAATGCTGAATTTCACTGGTCTGGGAAAAGAAGCTGAAATGTTGCTGCTCAGATTTGTCTTACTAATTTTCTTACATGCTACTGAATGACCCAACTCACTTTGTTGTGGGAACAGAATATGATCCAACCAATGCCCAAAAGACTTTAGGAAAAACTCATTATAAAGAAAGCTAATCCTGTGCTGTGACAAGACAATGTGTAAATGTTTTAATATTATCTCCTGGTAGATCCAGGAGTTAAAGGAAATGGAGGCCTTGTTGCACAAACAGTGCCCAAGAGATGGAGTCACTGCTCCAGTAACTTGTAGTCTTAACAGATGTAAGGGAAAAACAAGGGAGGTAAGAAGCAAGAGCTGCATGATCTGATGTGGGAACGTGCCAGTCCAGTGAGCATTAATGGCTCACAAGCAAATTTATCCTCTCCTCACAGTCAGTCTGGACTGAAAGAAAGGTGATGGGAATTTAATAAAATACAGATGCCACTCTAGCAGAGAGTCTAGCAGCAGAGTGACTGCAGGCAACTCCCTATGGGCTGGCTGTGTGGCAATTGCCAAGGTGATGTCTAGAAGTTCAGCTCCCAGAGCCCGTATATCCCTGTCAGCACATTGATTTGCCTCAGCTGCAGGACCCAGGCACAACCTGGCGTGAAGCCCCTCTGCCCAGCACTGGGCACCATTGGAGCAGAGGTGCTTGGGGAGATCTGGCCTGGCTGCACCCATGTAGCCAGCAATGCAGCTCAGCCTTTGCCTGGACCTTGAGCCTTGGTTGTTTCTCAGTATAACATGGCATTAAAGCTGTGTTGAAAACCAGATTTGCTCACATCTGTTGCCAGATCTCCAGTGATTCTGAGGCCAGGATTTCAGCCTGGCAAGCTATTCAGCAATGCTATCCTCACAGCTGTAACTCAATTAACCAAGGCATGCAAAACTCTTTGTGATTTTCCCCTTCTTCTTTCTAGTTCATTTTCTAAATAGCTACACATACCAGTTGGCCTGTTCCTGTTTCTCAGGTGCTTTCTTCTGTTGCCAAAACATCTCTCTCTCTGGCAGGCAACATGAGGGAGGACAGCACCACTCTCCTTCCCCAGATGGTCAGTGCTGTCTCCTCCTCAGTCACCAACTGCTGAATGCGAAAGGATTCATGACACGAGTGTTCACATAGTGAGAGGCTGAGAAATTCCCTGGCTTGTAGTACTGTCCTCAGCCCGACCTTCCTCTTCATCTATATTTTCATTTGCCACTCAGGATGAAGGAGAGCAGCCATGAGTCATCCTAGGGTCTGATGACTCATAATTTCAGTCAGAAGACTCAGTGTGCTGAGGGTTTCTCAAGGCTCTGCCCAATCTTCATGCCCAGAAGCTCAGTGGAGGGTTTGTGCATGGATTTCCCTACCTATGATTTCTAGCCCCCAGTTGGTTTTTCTCTCTGTTTCATTGTTTTCTCCTTGCCAGTAGCTTTTCCCTACCCCCACAATCCACCTTGAGCTTTCCAGTTCCAGACTGAATCTGCCTTCTTCATATATGCTAACGTTTCCCTCTAACATCCTGTATGCTTTTGCTGCTTGGAGAGAGCCCACTTATATTTGCTCTCTGTGTGAGATGCTGCTATATCATGGCTTGGACAGCCTGTGGCAGTGCGCTTGAGTGCTAAGAAACACCACATTCTTTTCAAAGCTAAGTTGCTAAGCTGTACATGTTGATGTATGCCACCCCTTGCAGCTGGTATCAGCACAGAATCCTAGAATGGTTTGGGTTGAAAGAGACCTTAGATCATCCAGCTCCAAGGGCCCTGCCATGGGGGGCCACTAAACCAGGTTGCTCAGGGTGCCATCCAGCCTGGCCTTGAATACCACCAAGGATAGGACATCCACAACTTCTCTGGGCAACCAGTGTCTCACTACTCTCATAATGAAGAATGTCTTCCTTATATCTAATCCACAGGCTTTTGTAACAAGCCCCTTTCCCCTTTTTTAGATACTGAAAGGCTGTTCTAACCTCTACCTGGAGCCCTCTATTCTCCATGCTGAACGACCTTAACTCTCTCAGCCTGTTGCCATACGAGAGGTGCTCCATCCCTCTCTAACCATCTTCCTGGCCCTCATCTGGACCTGCTCCAGCAGGTCCTCATCTTTCTTATGTTGGGGACCCCAGAATTAGATGCAGAACTCCAAGTGGGTCTCACCAGAGCAGAGAAGAAAAAAGGCATTTCCATTTTGACCCAGAGTAGGACAAAATAATTTCCCCTGACCTGCTGCCCATGCTGCTTTTGATGCAGCCCAAGATGTGTCTGGCTTTTTGGGCTGTGTGCCCTGCCCTCAGTATCGGGTCATGTTGAGCTTCTTGTCCACCAACACCTGTCAAGTCCTTCTCCTTAGGACTGCTCTCAGTCTGTTCTCCACCCAGCCTGTGTTTGTGCTTGGGATTGCCCTGGTCCAGGTGCAGGACCTTGTGCTTGGCCTTGTTGAATTTCATGAGGTCTGTGCAGGCCCAGCCCTCAGGCCTGTCCAGGTCCCTCTGGATGGCATCCCTTCCCTCCAGCGTGTTGACTGCACCTCACAGCTTGGTGTTGTGGGCAAACTCACTGAGGGAGAGCTCAGTCCCACTGTCCCTGTCACCAACAAAAGTGTTAAACTGCCCCTGTCCCGGCCCCAGCTCCTGAGGAATGGCACTCATTGCTGGTCTCCACTGGGATATTGAGCCAGTGACTGCACTGAATGTGACCATCCAGCCAAATCCTTCTCCACTGTGGTGTGGTCTGGGCCTCTCCACTTCAGAGATGGGGGTGTTGTGTGGGACAGTGTCATGTGCTTTGCTTGTACAAGGCCAGGTAGATTATATCAGTTACTCTTTCTTCATCCACCAATGCCCTCACCCACCATGGAAAGCCATGAGTATTTTCGGGAACAATTTGCCCTTAGTGAAGCAATGATGGCTGTCACCAATCCGCTCCTTATTTTCCATGTACTTTAGTATAGTTTCCAGGAAGATCTGCTCCATGATCTTAACGATGGGTTAAACGGGTGACTTTCCAGCTGTGCATCTGTGGATCATAAAATACTCATCTGATCCCAAGTTAAGGTTTGCGTATGAGCCATGGTGAGTGGCTGAAACAGCTGCTAGGCCCAAGCATTACTTGTCACTTCTTGTTTGAGGTTCACCTTCACATCAGATTACAGCACCCAGAAGAAGCACAAATCGGTTCTCAGGGAGCAATGGCAAGTTAGGAGGTTAGCCACACAGCAATGAGATTGTTCATTAGAAGCTGTAGGAAGAATTCTGCTTGATGTGTAAGCCAGTGGTGATACTAGGAGGGGATCTGAATGAGAAGGGCATATGAGAGGTGCAATATGCTGGGAAAACTGGAAAAGAGGGCAGCATTAAAGTGTAACAAATAAGTAATCGAAGTAATCCTTCCCAGCTTCTTTGAACTGACAAATATTCTTATGTTCAAAGATAAGCACACACAGAAAAAGAACTTATTTTTATTGTACAGTGCATGACTGATGTGTTGGCAGTATTTTGTTGTTACTCTGCATGGCTTTTAATTGAGGTTACCTAGAAACAGCAAGGGACAAAAGTGTTTCACCATGACTGAGTCCTAATTACGGGAGAGTTTATAGAAAACCTAAACTGTATCATGGGAAAAAATGGAAAGCCAAATTAAGTTGTTCTCAATCTTTTCAGCTTCTCTTTGATTTACAGACTTTTTAAGTAAAAAAATATAGATAAGAGTTATGTGAACCAGTTATGGTTTGATCCATTATGTTTCTCTGTTTTCTTTTCCCAGCTTGAAAGGGAGAGAGGGAAATGAAAACTAACTTAGTTTAGGGCTCTGAGTCAAGAGTCCTAAGTGGAAGTTAAATTTTTTATCTCAGTACAAACTTCCTTCACAATATCATTTTTTTTAAGAAAGTCAAAATTTTTGTGTTTGTTGGAGAAGCAAACCAAACCAATATGCATTGAAACTACAAACCACACTGTACTTGGTAGAATGGACTATTGGCTCATGGTCTCTCAATACATCTTTTCTTCAATAGATTTAAAGGTGCAGGCTATGTAAAGAAATCATAGAAACTATACCATTTACCAAATTGCAGTGAATGTCATATTTATGTGGAAGGTTAAAAAACTTGTATTGCATCTGAACAAGCTCATTCATGGATAATAAATAAATGAGCTGCTAAAAGGCTATCAAGAATGTGAAACTACTCTGTCCCCTTTTTTCTAATTATAAAATCTCAAGGATACCAGCCTAGGCAGCACATTTACATAGAAATTCCTAGATCAAAGTGCTCCCAGAACAAAAGATTTGCTGGAATAAAGTAGCTTCCAAAAAACTCTGGATAATTGCAGTCTTGGTGGAGCCAAGCCCCCTGGAAGCTGCCAGCCGTGTTGTGTGTCTTTTGGCACCTCTGCAACATATATAAATAGCTGGAGCCCTTTCTGCAGCCAGGAACAAGTGAGATGAGAAAAGGCTCTGTTTCTAAATTTGAAAAGAAAGCTGTAAACAACAGGCATGCTGATTTTAGGTGTGCCAGGGGACTTTGGGAGTCTGCCCTTTGGTCCTCTCAGCAGGCAAGGTCAACTTCCCCTCCATTTTGTTTAGTAAACACAGACAGAACATGACCACAGTCTGGGACTGCTCTTTTTGAGAACCAGATCTCAAACTGAGAAGATGAAACTTATCCTGTTGTGATCACAAGCCCCACACTGAAACCTTTACTTTAATAAGCTTTGCTAACCAATTGTCCAGAGTGGCTACCTTAACAATGTTGCTGTGCAGTTCCTCTGCTTAATCTAGCCTTTGAAGGTGTCAGTCAGGGTTATTTATAGGGAAAATGCAAGGAATAAATAAAGATCTTGGGCCACAGAAAATAGCACCACATTAAGTAAATGGCAATTCATGACAGTTTGAGCCGTGGAAAAGTTCATATCCTTCCTCTGTTCAGGACCACCCGTAAATTCATGTGGCATCTGGCCACATGAATTTGTAACAGGCCTTCAATGTCTTTGCTGTTCCCTAGTCCTATTGAAATGCCAGCCATATTTCAAACACCCATGAACTCTGCACACTTCACACAGTGAGCTGGATATTCTGTTGATGGTACAGTTTTAACCACTTCTGATCCAGTTGGGACAGAGCAACATGGTCTACTGAAAAGCAAAGATGGATGTTAAGCTGTGTTTTCACAGATTTCCATTATCTAAAGACTCAAGGTCTCATTTCAAATGTTTTAGTTTATCCTTAACTGAAAATTTTGCTATGTTATTTTTGCAGAAGTGTTTGCATAATTTCATAGAATCTTAGGACCATTTAGCTTGGAAAAGACCCAAAGGTCCACATCTGCACATTCTTGTATTTGAAGAGAAATATAATCCAACAAGACAACTGAGGTTTTTCCAACTATGGTGTTAGGTCAGTGACATTTTACTACCTTTAGAAGAAAGGGTTGTATGCTGCACTAGGAGCACAACTGAAGGCAGCAGCTGCCTAGGTGGTATTGTGTGTTAGTGAAAGCAGTAGCTGAGCAGGCAGCTGCATGTGTCACATTTCACACCTCACCATAACCACTAGAATAACTTTTCATTTATTCCTTCCTACAGACAAGGTGGGGAACTCCAGAAAAAAATCCCCGCATAAAACAATTCCTAATTCCCCAGATTGCTCAGGGTGCTTCAGTTTATTAAGCCTTTTGGCTGCTTCTTGTATGCTCTTCTGATTCACTGAAGTGACCCTTCAAAGTTTGCAGCACGGGGGGCTCTGGCTAAAGCACTTTTTTAGCTTGTTTTGCTAGTATGTTTCAGATACTCTTCTTCAGAGTCATCATTTCACTTCTATCTTTGTAAAGCTAAATAGCTTTTTGTGCACCCTATTTTTACACCCCATTCTTTATTTTTGGGTCTAGACTTGATGTAGGAGAGAAAGGTTAGTTCTATGTGCCATGAAAATATTTGCCATGGCACTTTCTGTTGTGCTATTTGACAGGGTACTCCTTCTTCTATTTGGCCAGTTACTTTTACCCGACTCTTTTTTGCAGAATCCACAGCCCATTTATCACAAATGGTCCATGAAGTATTCAAACATTTGTGCAAAGCATGTTTTTCTCAGAGATCTTGTTCTGGTTTAACCACTGCTGGCAACTAAGCACCACACAGCCTCTCGCTCATTCCCCCTCCAGTGGGATGAGGGAGAGAATCTGAAGAGCAAAAGTGAGAAAATTTGTGGTTGAGATAAAGATAGTTTAATAAGTAAAGTAAAAGTGATGTGTGCAAGTAAATCAAAACATGGAGTTAATTTATTCCTTCATTCATAACTTCCCATGAGCAGGCAGGTGTTCAACCATCTCCAGGAAAGCAGGGCTTCATCATGTGTAATATGTGTCCCCCCTTCCTTCTTCTTCTACTACCTTTATATGCTGGGCATGATGCCACATGGTCTGGAATATCCCTGTGAGCAGTTGGGGTCAGCTGTCCCAGCTGTGTCCCTTTTCAACTTCTTGTACATTCCCAGCCCACTCACTGGTGGTATGAGAGGCAGAAATGGCCTTGGCTCTGTGCAAGCCTTGCTCAAAACATCCCTGTGATATCAACACTGTTTCCAGCACAAATTCAAAACACAGCCCCATACTAGGTACTATGAAGAAAATTAACCCTGTCTTAGCCAAAACCAGCATAGATATCTATTCTGTTACAGGTTTTGCTTTTTCTTATGTTTTCCACAACATTCTTGGGATGTCATGATGACACTGATTGCACCTGCCACCACAATAAACTCAGCTTTATTAGTAGCATGTAATAATATAGAGCAGAGTCTGGACACTACAAATGAGACCAATTTCTCTGTCTCACAAGGGAGCACTGTTCTTCCTGTTTTATGGGCAGTGAATAGAGCCTTAAAGAGTCTCATAAGAATACCATAGAGAAACCTGGTTTGTTTTCTGAAACCTTTTTTTTTTTATCCTAATCAGAGGACAATCCTGCCTTGCTGGCATTCCTCTGGTGTTGTGAATTACAATGTGTTTAATTACCAAGTAGTGTTGTTCTTCCATGCAAGAATATTTTGTTCCCAAATCTTCATCCCAGCTTCAAGACACAAGAAATATCTGTGTGGATGAAAGAGCTGTCACTTTAGAACAGCTGTTCAAATACACATAAACACCCTGCTGAAATGGCTGTTTTGCCTATGATTTACATTTGTAAGAGGTCTTAATAACTGTTTCTAGTATGAAATTTCAGCTCAAGCTTAGAGTTAACACTGGTACAAACTGCAGTAGTGCCAGAATGCTGTTCTGCTCTCATGCTGCTCTGCTTGCTTACCTGGTGAGAGTGGAGGAATGACTGAGGAAAAGCTGCTTCGGGGACATGCAATCGAGGAAACTTTTCACCTGATGCCTAATGGTATTTATGCATTTTGTCTCCGAGGTTCCTGCCTCTAAGAGCTTTCTAATGTCCTCTGTGGTGGGCATGAGGATGGCTGCAACTGGATTTCTGGTGAAGAGTTTCTGCATAGCTGATGCTCTGGGTTTGGGGTTATTTTTATTATCATAACAAGGAAGTATCAGGGCAGTGGGGACACGAAACTGCCCTGAGCGTGTAGCTAGGCTAAAAGCTCATTGTGAAGTGATGGAAACCTATTTGATGAGTGGAAAAACAGAGGTCTGCCATCTCTAAGACACTGTGGCCTTTCTGAAAGGAGGATACTTCATTTTTCTTCCCACATGATGAGTTCCTAAGTGACTGGCATGAAAATACAGAGAGACACCAACATGAGATATTGCTGCATTTCCAATATCCAGTATAACTGTAGGAAAAGCTGTATGTGGTGATGGTAGAAGCAGATATTTGCACACCCATGTTAATGGTAGATGCAGATAAGTAGGTAGAAATTTGCTCAGTGTGCTGTCTTTCATGGAGGCACACCACTTAGAAGTAGATTATGGTAGTGTTACTGTAGCAGCACAGCTCTACACAGTTGTCAACCGGTGTCATAGGTACAGGGTGAAAATTTAAAAATTTCTCACTTCCGAATGGTAATTTGTTGATTTTTTCTTTTTCCCAAATTTGAAAGTTTGTGATTAGAGAACAAATACTTCAGATTGAAGATTGACTTCAAACACCAGGAGATATGATGGCAACTAAAATGTAGTGATTTAGCCCTGAACCTACTGGATCAAGTCATCTCTCACTTTGCTGAAGGAGTGGATAATTGCCTTGCCTTGTCCCTGAGAGGGTTCTTTGAATATACCTGCTTGGTTGTGAAGAAGGCCAGCAGAGGGTCAGCCATGGAAATAAATAGTGAGTAATGTTAATATAGGTTGTTTGTATCTTTTCCTTATTAGTGTGCACATGTCACATGCCTTAGAACTGGTCATGGTGGGAGCTGATCATTTTCCCTCCAACACACACGGCTCACACTTGTTAGCTCTCAGTCATGGACCAGTCTCCAGTGAAAATTTATTGACAATACTGACTGTATTTGTTGCTGGCGTCAGGGTTTTGGCAGCAGGGATTGCAGAGTGGTCCCTGTGAGGAGAGGACAGAGGTGCCCCTTGCTAGGCACAGCTGGTTCCAGACAGCTCCAAACAATCACCTCACCGCAGGACACAGCTGAGCCCTGCAGCCAACAGGGAGAGGCTGTGGGATAAAGGACTAAATACTGTCCTGCAGGAGGAGTGAGGGAAAGAAGTGTGATAAACACTCTGAGCCCTGAGGTGAGGGCAGGAGGAGGGGGAGAAGGCACCCCAGCAGTCTGCAGATCTCAGCATTGCACCAAGGGCAGGGGTTTTCCATTGAGAAGGTGTTGTTGATGATCCTAAGAAATTGTGTTCTGAGATGCAGTGCTGCAATCCAAAAGAGTAAAATGCCACTTGGCGGTGTCTGGGGCTCATTTTTTTCATCCCAAACTGCTGCTATTGTCTTGAACTGAAGACTATTCCAGTTTAGAAACTGGGACTTAGTGAGGCTGAAGAATGATTTAAACGTAGGGAATGAGTGGGAAGCTGTAACTTAGGTGCTTGTTAGGTCATGGCATGGCTGCGTACAGACTGATACACTGGCAACATCATAATTGCAGCAGCTTGCTTACAGAACTTGCTTCTTAATTGACAGATGTCATGTTTCTAAACACAATTAGATCCCTAAGAATGCCCAGAAGTGCCTCATGGCATTTGCAAAAGTGTCTCCACATTCAACTTAAGAGAAATAAGTGAAGTAATTTTCATTTCCTTATTTGCATTTTGGATCCTTAATGTTTTTTAAAAAGCTATTGCTGGGAGGTCAGATATGTTGCAATTTATGTTTATTTCCTGACTAATTCATAACTGTGTTCACAAATTTTACTAACATTTTTGTTATATTTATACCTGTCACACAGGTATAAATATAAATAACCCTGTGCATGCCACAGGATTATTCTAAAATTGACTATATCTGTTTTAAAGGAATTCATAAAGGTTGTTTTCTCCCTACCATCTAGTTCTCACATAAAAGGCATAAACAATTACAGGGTATTGTAAAAATTATATGTAAACTGTTAATTATTCTGAATCAGGAATTACTTATCTCATGGAGCCTACTGTGCTTTCCTTTCAAAAGAATTATCCTTCTCTTCCAAAGAGATTTAGTTTCCCAGTGATTGCCTAATCATGCTTCTTATTATAAATATTATGTAGGCTAAGCAGAGAAATGAAATCTCACCTTTAACAGAGGTGACAAATCTAACTAACCACGTACGTTGCACACTGCTCAGATTGAAATGCATATCTATACAACCAAATTGTTAACCAAGCAGTTGTACTCTTTTCTCATTTCTATTTTCTTGGGTTTTTTCTCTTCCTTCTTCTTCTCCTTTTTATTTCCTCTTCCTTCTTTTTGCCTTCTTCCTTTCTTTTCCTTTTCTTAGGTCGGCTTAATAACAGGTGGAGAACTATAGTTTTAGACCTTGGTTCAGCCCTGAGGTCTTAACCACAAAACTTACACCTATTGCTAGGTCAGAGTGGTAGGTCTTAACCTCCCCTTAGATATGAAATTTAGTGAAAGGAATTGGAAAGAATATGAGTTACACTTAGACCAGAGGAAAAACCATCACTTTTTTTAGGCAACGATCAGGATTTGAGGAAGTTTTCTTTATGTAAACATGATATGAAATGCATTCAGTTACTGAAGGCAAGGAGGAAATCTGGTAAAAATTTCTGCTGACAATCTGTAGTACTGGATCAAAGAAGTACAACCCAGCATTGGTGCAACAATTGCACTGTTAGTGTGCATTTAATGAAGAGAAAAACAAACATCTTAGGGTGCTGAAAAAATACTTGTTCTAGTTCTTAATCTGCAGGCTAGTTTGGTTTGACCAAACCAAAGAAAGAAAGAAAATCCATCTGTCTGAGTTTTCTAGCCACGATCCCATTTTTTCTGCATAATTTAAATCAAAATACGGTATTGCCATGCTTGTTTAAAGGCTCTTCTTGCATTGCACTTGTTTTGTTCTGAGTTCATGATTTGAGGGGTTCTCATTCTCTTGCGTCCAGCCAAGGTTTCCCATATTGCAAGTCTAGATCATACTGAGAGATGTATATTTAAGTTTTAGCTCTGCTGTGAGGTTAAGTTGAAATGCTTGTTGCTGTCCCTCTCTGGCATGGTGAGGTTATGCAAACATATAAATCCTATTTGATAGAAGGAATATGATTGTGAAGTGTCCCATAAGCTTGTAGGTCAAGTTTGGATGTGTTCCCATTATTTATATTGTCCCCCAGTGCCAAATCATCTTATATTTATCTGTGCAACATCCACCAAGCCTCCAGGGTGGATTACTTGTATTACAGCAACATCTAGGCCATAAGAGCAGCCTAGCAAGGAACAAAATAACTGTAAAGCACAGAATAGGCATGGGAAGAGCTGGTTGGCTGCTGGGTGTTTCTGCAGCACTTGATCACGGACAGCTGTGTACAGCTGTAATTCAAAAAGCAGTGAACAAGCTGTTGCCATCAGAAAATGCCAAACTTGCAAGTAGGGATTTGTTTTTCTTCTTGGATACATTTGAGTGTTAGTTTGAACTATGGTAGAACCCGGTAGAATTAGCTCTCATCTGATCTCAGAAGAGTGTTTAGGAAAGAAACAAAGTAAAGTTTCCAGGAAACCAAGCAGGCAATTCACTTTACTTGTACAATACAGGGCGGTAGGTTCTGCGGGTAACTCATTTGCCCGCCTGCCTGCAGCGTGGAGACAAACCTCTGCAGCCTCTTTTTCTGCTGGAGCTGTGCCTGGTGTCATTTTGCCATCCTTCAGCCCCAGAACTGGTTCCAAGAACACTACAAGGCAGCCAGGGTAGCAGCAGCTCTGGGAGCTGCATTCCTGTTACAAAACCCTAGAGACTGCCTTTTCTAAGTTGCTAGAGGCACTAATAAAATAAGCAGCTCTTGACATGCCAACTGGATTGAAAGGCTGTCCTGCTGGTAGTAACCCCAGTGTCCATCAAATTACAATTCAGTGGAGAAGAAGAGTGGGAATTTGTGGTTGTGAGTCAGGCACCAGGACAAGCCTGGAATGAAGCAAATGAGCCCAAGAACAGGATTTGTATTATGATTAATGCTATTGAACAGTGCTGGCTAATACTTGTACTTTCCGTGAAGTCACTGCGAGTGATAGCTTGAAAATGCAAATGCTCTTTGGCTAACTGGCAAAAAGCCAGTTGATTCCAGTCAAGCCAGCTGCACTCCAGACAGGGCACAGCAGTACCTGCATGTGTTACTGCTGCTTCAGCTTTTGGAGGAGACTCATGGAAAAGCTGGGGAGACACGCAGAAATATGACTGAAAGCAGAGAATGGTAGGCAGCAGGTGCTGAGCCCTCTGTATGAAGGTTGCAGGGTTCCCCTTTGTGCCACAGGCATGGTCCTCACTGCTCTGTCCAGCTTTTGCCCTGGAAGCTTCTGCTCTGGAGAAGCTTCCACTGCTTTTCTAGATGAAGGCACCTACAAATATTTGGGGAGCAGCAGCCAGCCTGCAAATATGAGCTTGCCGAGAAGCTTGGAAACCTATGTCAAACAATCTGTGCTCTTGTGCTTGTTCCATAAAAAATTCCTGAATTTAACTCTTGATGAGAATCATTTAGAATGGATCATAAGGAGGGGTATGAAAGATCTGAGAAGCAAAGAAGGTGCAAAATTACATAGAGTGGAGCTACTTTCATTAAGTATTATAAGACTTCATTGTGTTATTCTACCTCCAATGCAAATTGGTTACAACAGCAAGTTTAAAGTTTCTCAGTAGAAGATCAATCTGAATGACAAATATCAGCAGGCTGTAGAAACATGGAGCTTTCTTCCATCCTTGCAGCAAATGTCCACTTCAATAGGTCTTTTCTTTCATGCTGCTGACTGCCCTTTGTGTAGCCTCACAGCACTATAAGAGGAATGTCTAGAAGCAGCAGTCCACAGTGGTGGCAGTGGTTGATTTGCACCTCACAGCACTGCCAGCACCTTGTTAGCAGCTGCTTTTGTGTGCATTCCCCTATAAAACTCCAATATACAATTTTACCAAATTAATAACTAGAGAAAAAAAATTTTACCATGGTTCTAGCTTTCCATGGGCTGAAGTTTTCATTGCTGATCTGGTGTCGTATGCAAAGTAAATGTTTCACTTCTGTCTTTTTTTTCCTTTGGCTCTCCCTATTTGAGGCAGGATGGGTACTAAAATATGAAGTAAGAGACGTGGTTGCTTTTCATTTCTGTTTCATTATGCGGAGGGTACAATTATGAAACTGAACTGGCTGCCTACACTGGGTGTATTAGCCATGGTAGCATAAATCAGGACACTGTTGAAAGGTCCTGGATATGAATGCCAGAGCAGGTGATTTTCAGGTGAAATGCCTGATACAACCTTTCCTTACCCACAGTTGCTGGGTAGTAAGGCTGGTTCTGTGACTGGCTTCTTCAGCAGGTTCTGGCTAAGTGGTGCAGGGGTGTGAGGGAGCCATTCTTCTCTGGCAAGTGAACATGGAGCTACTTCAGTGTGCAGGCTGGCTCGTGGGATGCATTCTGAGTCCCATGTGCATTGTAGTTTTGACAAACAGTATAAATATTTACAGATTGTGCTTCCTTCTAGCTCTCCAAATAGACTTCTTCATTAGAGAGGGAGCTGAATATTATGTGCTTCCCATGCAGCCAGCAAGATATGAACTGGGATTTAACCCTGTGATGGCCGTCCATCAGATTCAGAGGTTTACAGACAGCCATGACATGACCCTCATCTAAAGAGAGAGGGATCTGTGACTGTGTCACATCATGCAGGACTGCAGACTGCACTGACTGGTACCAGAAGAAAGACTTAATTTGCTGCTAAATGTGTGCTTGAGTTTGCAAAGCCAGCATGTGGGGAATGAAGGAAAGATTATTCTGGTTTTAGAGACTTTGTGTTTCATCTGGTGTTAATGAAAGGCAATAAATGTTGTATGAGAAAGTACCATATTTAGTGAATTTCCTCTCAGGGATAGGAAAAATGGCCTCTGAGTTGATTAGAAATGTTGTATATTTATTCTCTTTATTTGTATTCTTATTGTCTAACAGGGAAGAGAGATGTGTTACTACAGTTTCAGTACACAAATAATAGTCAGATGTGGCTCTGCAGTGTTCTGTTTGGTCAAGGTTCCCCTTAAGCTGTGATGAGAACAAATAAGCAAGAAAGGTTTAGCTTGGGCAAATAACAACGGGTCTTCTGAGCTTCCTGGGCAGTATCCTTACACTATCAACTTCTGCCCTCTGAGAAGAATTAGATTTAAACCATCAGCTGATTTCTACAGCCAACAAACATCACACTAGATTGTACCAGCTTTTGATCACTGTAAACTGGGCCAGATTTAGAATGGCCATGTGGACCTGGAATGTTACAGCCATGGTAAATCCCTCATTGCCACAGATAGGTTAACTCCCTATTCTCTCCTCATCTTTGCAAGTGCTTTCCCTCAGTTTAATTTTAGTTTGTGCAGTAATAGTAGCACTTACTAATTTCTGTGCAATTTAGTTTTCATGCCATCTTTGTTTTGCTTCTTTGCCTCTGCTATAGATTTTTTTTGTCATTATAAAATTATCAAGAAGGTTGGCACTTTAACAGTAAAATAGAAAATAGAAAGGACAAAAAGGAGTCCACAGGTACCAGCAAAATTATGGTCCAAGGGTAATTTTGCTAAAAACAGTTTCCAGTTTCATGAGATCAATTCTTAACTGAAAATCATTCCACCCTATCATTTTATACAAAGATTTATTAGGTCTAGAAAACAAACTGAGTGACTTTTCCCTTGTGTATCTACACACATCCACACACTTTTATAATTTATTTCTTCCTTTTTTTAACCTATAATAATGTGAGAAAAGTCCAAGTGAGAATTATGGCTTGGCAGAACTTTAGGTTATATTGAATAGATTTGATGTTGTTATGATGTAAAAACTATTCTTTGCTCCTGTGTCAGAAAGGGCTGTATAGATCATCTTTTACCCAATGACTCGCCTACTTTTCTTCCTTGATGAAAAAAAGTGATTTATTGTCATAAGCTAATTACATTTAATTCCAGTGTGCTGAGAGAATGTAATAGGATGCATGGGGCAAGTGACAAGGTTTGGTGGCTGACTAAGCCATTAGCTATTTTTAATGACCTGCTTGGCCTGTAGCAGTACCTGAGGTAGGAGTAATTGATTTTCCTAGCAGCTGAAGGGTAGGGACAGCTTCCCCTGACAAGACCTCATAGAACAAGGCATTTTTAAAATCTGTATGGTTTTGAGAGGCCATATGATTGCAATATATCTTTTCCAGACAGTGACTTTCCCAGTATAATTAAGCTGAAGCATTATGGCAATGTGTTTTTACAAATTAAATTGCTGGGTTGGCTCCCAAAATGTAAGAATATCAAAATATGGGAGTTCAACCTGTAAAAATAAGAATATATCAGAAAACTACACATTCTCTATCTTTGTTATCAACATATGTAGCTAAGATAGCTTTCTTGGTCACAGCAGAAAGGAAGAAGGGATTTTCTTGATACTCACTGCCATGTGACTGACTTAATACTGTCTTGGAGATCCCCACTGATGAAAAATTTGTACAAATACCTTCTCTGTTGGCTACATTTTTCGTATCTGAAGTAAAAATGCTGCAAGATTCAGGAAAGGAGGTAACAGATCCAAAGTACCTTGCCATTTCTGCATTCTAAGAACCTTGTGTTTACTGTTCTCATTTCTTTTTATTTGAAAAGCTACTTTGAGCTGAAAGAAATAAGTAAATTGTTCTGTAGGTGATTAGATTAAGAAAGGGATCCATGATAAGAAGAAAATTATTCTTCCTGTTGCCAGCGGCATGATCTGCTGTGGCTGTTGTTAACTAAACCAGATAACTGTACTGTCATTGTCCACTGCTGATTGCACTGTCAATCTGCTGATCTGTGGGCTAAAGTTCAGCTGAGAGCCAGTTTTTGTCTTTCAGTATTAAGGAAAGCAAGGAAAATAGCTCTCTTTTTAACCTGTATGGTGGACTTATTTTTAACTAAGAGCATTTTGCTTACTTGTTCAGGCCTGTGAAAATTAGGGAACCCTGATTTAGTATATCCAAAAGCCTCATGGGCTGGGAATATGTGATAAAGTGAAGTAGCTGTGTTTATAGGAGTTTACATTGAGTTTACATATTATTTCCTATATACTTTTTATTTTTTCAACCTTTCAAGAAACAAGTATCAATGTTAAATGTTACATTTTGAAGATAAATAATCCTTCAAACTGAATAGGAAGCTACCAAATTAGCTAAGCTGGAATATATGTGGGTTGTTTCTAAATGAACTGAGGTCACCCTTGCTGCCTCAAGAGGAATTGGTCATGGATTGGATTAAGAACAAGTAAATAAATGAAAGACAAGAATGTTGAAAATGTACTTCCTGTGCTAGAGAGCTCATAGCATTCACATATGAATGGAGAAGGTAGAGACTCTGGTACAGCCATATAGCTCTGTTAGCTTCATCAGAACGAGAACCTGCATTTCCCCAGAGCTTTGCATTGGTTCTAGATGGGCTTGGAACTGAAATTTAAGTACAGGAGTTGCAGCCAACTTTCAAATCCCTTATGTCCTGCCTTTCCCTAAATCCCAGACTTCCTGTAAACTAGAATAGAGTGCTGCTCTATTCTAGTTTGACTGTTTGGTGCATCATCTGTCTTTGAAAAGTGCAAGAGAGACCATCCATTGAAACAGCTGAAAGATATCATGTCACGCAGCTTCTCTAAGAGATCCCCCCAGATAACCCAATGCCTGCCCTTCCCTTTCTGTCACTCCTTTTCTGGG
Organism: Geospiza fortis; assembly: GCF_000277835.1. NCBI lineage: Eukaryota > Metazoa > Chordata > Aves > Passeriformes > Thraupidae > Geospiza > Geospiza fortis. Next base: position 1,835,495 of record NW_005054320.1, read on the forward strand.
AAATAATATACTAGACCAGTTAGATCCAATATCTGATGAGAAACTGGAGCATATTGCAAATTGATGTGTAATGCAATTTCATATAAACTCACTTTCTGTAGAGACAGGGAATAAATTGTAATTGCAGGTCAGATCTTTATCATTGATTAGGAGATATCAGGGAGTTTTATCCTAATAAGGATTAGTAACAATGTACATTAGCTTTCACTTTGGTCTACATTTGTAATAATTTCATAATATTTGCTGAAAATGGAAAAAAAAAATGAAGAAAAGCTTTTTTTTCGGTGGCCAAAACCAAGTGAGTGAATTTTACTTGTGGAGATCTGCAAGCCTGCAGTGCACAGGATAACAGGGCATTCGTTTGTGGAATACATAATCTCTAAGCCAGTGCTACTCCTGGTTGTGTGAATTAGTAGACAGTTATGCTTTAACAACCTATAGCACAGAGCCAAATATCCCTTGGGGGATCACTGGATGGTCTACTGGCATTACCATCTGCCTTGCTCAGGTGCTGTGCCCTTTCTGAGAATTGGACAATATGCTCTGATAGTGTGTTAGAGAACAACATGTGAGAATCACCCTCAGGAAAATGTCGTAAGAATCAGGGATGGTGTTTGCTACCTGTTGCCTTCACAGTCTTTTCAAAATTAATCCAGTATCCAAGGGGACGAAACATTCCTTAGGGTAGAGAGAGCAGGATTTCTTTTGCAGTCATGGCACTAACTCAGTGTGATTCTGGATAAATCCTTTCCCCTCACATTCATTTTCAGGAGCCATAGAATCAACCATTGAATAATATTTGCTTAATAACATTTGCTGTTATCGTGTGCTGTTAATGACTGCAAAATGCTTTGTGGTCTGTAGGCGAATGGCACCAGATATATTGAATACACAGTGCTGCACAAAATGCTGGGTATGTTTGAAAAGGGGAGATGAAAAAGGGCTGATTGTGAGCCCTTTGAAGTCTGGGTTAAAATTTTCACACATTTCCATGGGCTCTGGATCAGATAGCGAGTGTGAAGAGAGGAATGGGAGAGAAAATCTTATTCAAGGTCATCTACTTGTTTTTAAACAAGGAACCAAGTTGGTGCACTTGTGATTGAGTGCCCTTTTTCCTTTTACTTGGAAAAATAAAGATGAAGGAAACATTACTGGTATCCCATTGATGTGCATCCAGTTTTGGAACAGAACATGGAAACTCAGCACCATAGCTGTCTGAATGTCTCTGTCTGCAAATGATGATCCCCTGATGAACACAGTCATGTAGATGGAAAGAACATTTTATAATACAGCCCTGATCAGCAAATCCTCTTACAAATAGACCCTCTAGCTACTCAGAGTCATGTTGCCTGGTTTATTTCAAGGGTCAGTGCCTGGGTGAGGAATGTGACATCTTGGGTCATTTATATAACAGCCTAATCATGTAACAGGTGAGGAGGGAGTCCCTGTACAGTGAAAACAAATGCCCCTACCATTTTCCCCTGCATTGTCAAGCTGATTATAATGAAGAAAACATGTAAAGTGTAAAGCTGAAGCCAGAGAACCAAGGCTTGGAGCCTACTCAGAGATTCAGAGAGGAGAGAGGGTGGTTGATTCCATGTCTTGTGGCATGGTCCCAGGACCAGTGGTCTGTGTCTGAATCTTTATTTGGTTTCTGTTCAAGATATGATGCCTGAGCTTCTTATATCTGAGTAATGTAAGAGAGGCTGTATTGTTCCCAAAGGAAGAGCTGTCTGCCTTCATTGTCTCTACTACAGACTTCTTAGCTAGCAGCCTGTAAAGCACCGACTGCAGACCAGTGAAATGTGCCCTGACTGCACTTAGTCCCTGATGAGTGTGCACATCAGCTGATAGTCAACAGCTTTTCTCCTTCAGTGAACCTGTGTAAAAATAGAGCTCATCCATCTAGTTCCAATCATCAAAAAAAAGAACATTTATAGTTGTTCAAGATCAACAATTTACTGAGTTTGTGCATACTATAAATTCTGGCAGACATCTTACAACTTTCACACTTATGGACAGCATACTGTTGTATCTAGTACACTCAACCTGATCTTTTAAAAAATATTTCTCCAGGTTTACTGGGGCTTTACTATAGTTATCATTACTAAGAATATTGAATAACCAGTTGCACTTTCTTGGGGAAAATACGTATGCAAGGCAATAGACATTGCTTGAGTCCAGATTAGTGTGTTTTAACAAAGTTTCATAAGCAGTTTCTTTTTTTTAATGTATGTTTTCTCTTACAAGCACACAGTTAAAGGTGGTGTTGTGCATATTTCATGTTACCTAACAAATATTTTATCAGCCTTATTAACCAGGTTAGACAGAAAGAATAGAAAATTAATAGTTTATGTTAAGATTATGTTGGAAGGCATATAACTCTTACAGCTAATATATTTGCCACATTTCTCAGTTGGCAACCAAATTGTTTTGTAGCTGCACAGCACTTCACCACTACGCTGGGCCATTTCCCTCTGTGCACATAATATTTATCATTATTGTGTTCATTAAATCAGCATCCTTTGACAGACTTTCTTCTTGCTTGGGTTCTCCCTGTGTAATGAGCGTCTCATTTACTGTCTACCTGGGTGTTACTTATCTTTTAAAGACAGACAAAGTGAAAGAAGCAGTGGTGCTCTGATGCTGAAGTCACAGTGAACAGGAGGTCTTGCTCTCTATGAGTGTCTGCAAGTGCATCATCCCACTGCCTCTCCAAGTCAAGCAGGATCTCATCTTATGCTCTATGCATGTGTCACAGTCATGGCAACTCCCTTAAATTATCAGCTTCATATTCCGTCCTCATGTGGACACAGATCTAAAGCCTCCTGGATTCCTTGAGAATCGGTTTGTCAAACTAGAATAGCCTTTATTATCCAGGAAAGAGTCAGAGGAAGAGCATGTCAGAAGCATGTAGATATGCAGGAGGAGTGTCTCCCAGCTAGCCACAAGCAGGGAGTACATGCAAGGACCGAGGCAGAGAGAGAAAGTATTTTTGACATCCTTAGGAGATCCAGGGGTAGATGTTCTTTATGCAACAACGACTGAAAATGTCCTTAGAAGTAGAGAAATTCAGGAGACACGCTCCACTGAGAATCACTGGCAAACAAAGAATTGTGAAGGTCTACTCTTGTTTGGTCCTGTTTGAAACAGCCCATATACAGGCCTTCAGCACTCAAGCAGTCAAAACATCTAAGCTGTTTGCAGAAGCTATCCATATGTTTTACTGCCAGGCAACTGAATTCTGGTTTTTAGCTTCCTTTAGTCTGTGCCTAGCCCACCTTTACTGGGAACAGAGTGGTGAGAGAGTGGAAACAATTTAACAGGATTCACAAAGAAGAGAATGATGCTATACTAAACCTGACTCATGGTAAACCCACTAAGCCCTGTGGAAAGCTTTAGTTATGGTTTTAGGACCTTAGATTTGGTATTGAAAAATATGCCAAGAACAGCTCAAAAATGAGGCAATTTCTGCCTTACTGAGGATTTTCCATTGATAATTCCTGTGCAAGGTCTGCCAGTATCTGATATTCTTAGCCTACTGTATGAATGCTGTCTGGAGCACTACCCTCTGTCCTGTGCTTTTCATTCGCTCACTTCTGGAGACAGTCCAGTGTCCCTGATGTCTCTCCATTGATTTAAACTTGCCCTGGATTAAGCTCAGCAGTTGCCTAAGCGTATTAATTTCATGGTTGTTTGTGGTTATGTTTTGGAGATTATAAGGGTACTGACTGTTATAAATATATTTATAGTTTAGCCTTATAAAAATGCAGTGCCTTTACCATGTTCTCATGCTTTTATTATTATCATTACTGAGTTACCCTTTTACCTTTTAAACCACTCTGTGGTTTAAAAGTAGAAAATCCTCCTTAGAAAAACATAGCAGCCTCCTCCATAGTAGAGCATGATTTAATGAGAAATCATTAGCTATGGAGCACTATGACTTGGTTTGTGAGCATTTAGCCTAATCCACTAGCCAGTGCCAGTCCCAGCACGTGGGTCTGAGGTCACAGTACTCCCCCCTCAGAAGTTTCTCAAAGCTCTTTGAGAAGCTGTGCTAACTAGAACAGTGACTATGTCCATATGTCACTAGCTATCTATGGAGGCAAGTATTGAGAACAGGGAGCTAAAAAGGGTTCACATTTTCTTGGCTACCATATCAAGCAGCTTTACGTCAACATCTTCAAGTTACATCTAGCCTTGACCTTCAGCATCTGACTTGGGATTTTCTAGACTGATGTTTTTTAAATGAACAGTATCAAGAGTTTAGAGGCCAGAGTCTGGTCTCTTTTGTTTGGGCTACTACAGAAAATGCACATACAATTGCACCGTGTGTTAACAAAACCACTAAGTCCAAGTGCTCAGTTAAGTGCCTTGGCACATCCCTTCAAACTACACCAAGCAGCTGTTTCAGTCAGACATACCTGATTTCTGTATGTGTATGAACTTTCCATGAAAATCCAGACTAATTTCTGCTGCTAGACACAAACTCACATGTTCAGTTGCTGTTGGCTCCAACCTTAAAACCAATAAGTTTCTCAGGCATCTTCACCTGCAGGACTTGGTTTTACAGGTGTTCCCAGGGCTAGTGGTCTGGTTCAGGCTGTGCACCAGACAACAGTGGTTAGGATTAAGAACCAGTTTCCAGCCTTCCACAGCCTGATTTACTAAGAATTTGCCTTCCACTTTTCCACTTCCAGTCTCCATTGCTCATTTTGCTGAAGCCCATCTCCTCCACATGAAAAACTTGATCTTTGTCAAAGCAAATTGCTTTTTACTGTTGAAATGTGAATTGTCAAGCTGCTTTCTCTGTCTTTGGGGTCTTGAGGCTGTTGTTAATCTGTCACAGGTGATATGTCTGGCAGCTCCCTAGATCAGTGTCTATAAAGCATTTTAATCCAAGTCACACTTTGATCCTTCAAGAACATTTTCCCTCCTTGCAGTAGTGGATGGGTGCAGTGGTAGCTGGGAAAGGTGTCCTTTGCACCATGTGTGTTGCTTGCAGTACTTTAGCAGTTGGTATTCCATGGATGCACAGTGCAGCCCTAGTAACTTAGGGACAGCAGAGTAGCTCCACCCCTCTGTCCTGAAAGATCCTAGCCATTCTAGAAAATTTGTAACTGGAACAACTGAAAAAGATGGTGCTTGCCTGTTGTATTGCACTAAATAGTTTATTTAGCTGTTGTTTTTGCACTGATCACATGGTCTTTCCTCCCAAAAGCCCCGGTGGTAATGGTTCGACCCAGGTTTACTCCTCCCCTCGCCCCTTATTCACTTGTATCCCATTGGCTGTGGCCCCCTTCCTCCACCCCCCCACCTCCTCCGGGTTTAAAAGTCTCCCGCCATCAGGCATTCAGTCTCTTTTTCCCCCGGGATACCACTGTATTCCCCATCATGGATCCCCTGGAGTAATCCCACAATAAAGCTGTGGGATTTTCCAGAGGAGTCCAGAGGAGAAGAGTGCCTCACATCTTTTACTTTTGTCTTTGTAAAGGCTGCGAGGGGCCGAGGGGCCAGAGCTAGCTGGATCAGACCTGAATGGCCCTGGGAGAGACAGCCACTTATGCTTGCTTAGACCACCAGTGTAGCTTATCTCTTCAGCACATGCCCAGAAGACTGTAGATAGCCAAGTCCTTTTTCCACCTGGCTCATTGACACCATCTGCATGTGGTGTCTGACCTGGCAACAAAAGTCATGGTGGGTGTACTGGCCACATGAGTTGTAATGTGCCTTGACTCCTAGAAGACAAATCCATCTTTGATAGGTAAGAACTGGTCACCTGAACAGGGAACTTAGGGCTGTTTGGTGGATTGTGGTGGCTGTGTTAATTGGGAAAATGCCATGCTGCTGGGTTGGCTCTGGAGGGACCCGTGCAGAGCCCTGAGGAGCCAGGCAGAGTGCCCTTGGTATCAGCACTCTGGACAAGCACTAAATGCCAGAATGTAGAACCAGCACACTCACACTGAGATTCATCTGATCTGTCATATTTATAGTGGTCTTCCAGCCTTCTCCTTGTTATAATATCATAGAGCCTCACTGTTGTGATTACATTTATTTGTGCGTGATGCCAGTGATGATTTCTATCTCTGACTAATGGAAGGAGAGATGAGATTCAGAGGGACACAGGGCATGTTTCACACGTCCAAATTACACGTGAAACAAAGCACAGTCTTAGTGTTGACTGAGCTATCCTGAAATCAGGCAAGCTGTGTTAGGCTGAAGTATGTGCTTGGATTAATTAGCAGCCTGGGAACAATGGAAGTATTGTTTTGAAAATGTCTGTTAGCATCTCTGTGTGTGGCTTTTAAGAATATCATCCTGCTTAAAGTTCTTAGAATTGACCTTCAGTCCTATTCTGCAATGTGTCACAAGAGTATAAGTGACATAAGTGACCCTCCTCTCCTCACATGAAAGGTGGATGGACAATCAGGAACTGCTCAAGTTCCTGGGTAGCACTTTAACCACTGGGCATTCTTTCCATAAAGACTATTCATAGGGATACTGTTCATGGTGACTTATAAAAGGGTTTTTCGTGGGGCTAATTACTTCTCAGTCCTGCTTCTTTCCCTAGGTTCCCTTATTTTGTGAAGGTTTCTTTCTTACACCCACTCTGTCCCCTCTTTCTTTTTGCTGTGAAACATTCTCTGCCATGACTCAGACATTTTGTTTTTGCCTTGCACAGCATCCAAGATGCAAATTGCAGCTTGAACAGCTTGTTGGAGCATGATGCTCTAAACAGAATAATGGATTTTTTCCCTCAGTTGAAGGAGTAAGCAAGAATCAGTTAAAGGCCTCTGCCTAGGTGAAGCCTGGTAGATGACATGGATGTTTCTGCACTGTACTTTCAGCCTAACAGCTCCCTACGGAAAAGGTGGTTGTAATTATTTTCTGGAATTATCTTCAGGTTTTTTATCGTGTGCCCACACATGCACTCTTTAGTTTTTAAGATTTCAGACAATTAACTGCTTCTCTAGCAAAGCCTCATGAAGAATATTCCCTCTTGATTTGTTTTTAATTGGAGTGTTCCTACGTCATCAGTATGCTCATACATAATTTAAAGAAAACATCAGCTCTCTTCCTATTGTCAGGTTGGCTGCACATGGGTTTAGAGTACATACTTCATCTGTACTCTTATTCTCCCTGTGAGGGCTTATTCTATTTCAGACTGACTCTGGCTTTCAAATATATGGCTGAATGGGGGACCATGGCCATTGCACTAAGCTGATGCTTATAATGAGGCAGATGTCACCTTCTTATCCTCTCCCATCCTCTATCAATCTCAATTTCTAACAGTTTTTTCACTGTCTATGCAGAAATCAAGAAAGTACAGAATCACATGAGGGGTGAGGAGTGAAGAACACTGGAGCTTTTTCTGCATTGTACCATGCATGGTGCACCATAGAGCAACACCTATCAACACACAAGTAAATGCTGAGCAAGCTAGCTGGGATACAGAAATGTACCTGATCATGGTAGAATGGGCTAATTCCTTCTCCTGTAGAAGAGTGTCAAACAGCATTAGGCTTTCTGTCAGGAAGATCTAGGTCTCAACAGAAAGGGAGACCCAATAGTAGAAAATAGTCTGTTTTCTGATGACAGCTTTTTCTGAAGCACTAGGTGGTTTTTGTAATTTTTAATTAAGTTAACATGAGAATCATGACCAAATCCTTGGTGTTATGCTCTGGCCAACTGGAATTAGACTACTCTCACAAGTTCATTTTGAGATGCTCCAGTGTGTCAGCACCATACTGCAGTCTGCTCTCTGTTAGGCCTAAGACCTTTGTTGACAAAAGGAGATGAAGGAAAATTCCAGCATGGGAAATCAGGTATGTGTTGCATAGCTCATCCTTTTTACCCAGGGTGTTTGGCTCTGTGGACACATTTATATTTTGATATTTACTTCTGCTCATCCCACACTGCTTTATTACCCTCTTTATTTATTTGGTATGGTCTTCCAAGAAATAGACCGAAGACTGAATCAATTTTTTAATACAATAAGCAGGAGAATAATACATATCAGTCTGTTGCTCTTTCTTTCTTTTTGTTTGATCAAAAGGCTTAATTCATTAATACATTCATGCTGTAAATTTTCAGCTCACAAACGTGTAACAGCAGCTCATTATCTTTTCAGATATTCATACAGCACATGGTGGAAATATGTTATTAACTTTATTGAATATGTAGATAGAATTTGGGTGTTGTGGTACAAGTGAATATATCTGACTTTGCATAGTTGTTTAAATCTAATTCAAATAATGAGATCAACGGGCACAACAAATGGAGAACAAGTGCACACATGTACTGTTTAAGTAGGCTGATATCCTTCGATGAAAAGGTCACCTGCATGGTGGGTTATGGGAAGGTGTTATGTGTATTTTTCTGGATTTTAATAAGGCTTTTGTCTCTGCCCTCCACAACATCCTTTTGGGCAAGTTGCCCATCTGTGGGATGAATGGATTCATGGTGTGCTGAGTGGTGGACTGGCTGAAAAGAAGAGCTCAGGCTGTTATAGTGAATGGGGTTACCTCTGCCTGGACACCAGGCGCCAGCAGTGTACCTCAGAGTTCAGTCCTAGGGTCAGTGCTGTTCAACATTTTTAACAATGGTCTGCATGCAGGAGTTAAATGTACAATTAGCAAGTTCGCCAACAATACCAAACTGGGAGGTGCTGTTCACTCTCTTCAGGGACAAGAGACTTGCAGAGGGATCTAAATAGACTGGAGCACTGAACTGTGATTAATTGGATGACATTTAATCAGTTGAAATGCTGGATTCTGCATGCTGGAATGGAGAGATGAGTATAAATTAGGAGATTTCACTGTTGATAGTAATGCTTTTACATTAATAATGTTTAGTCTTTTTAGTTGTTACTGTGATGTGAGTGAGGGGAAAGCGGGTGAAATGACATCTTGGGGGGCTTGACAGGAGCCTGGTCAAACTCATTTCTTTGGGTTTGGGCAGAGTACAGAGGCTGGATGGAACGGTGGCAGTGACTCACCTAGGCCCTGAGCAAGCACATATGCTCAGTTCACACCAAGGGGGAGGTGCTCCCCTATTGCTGAGGAACTCTGTCCATTTGTATCAGACAGGGCACAGGGGGCTGGTTGGGTTTAACAGAAAAAAGTAATGACCTTTACCCATGATATGCCTTTCTTGCTGGTGATCCTGAGACTGTGCTGTGTATGTATGAAGTGGGTGCAAAGCACCAAAGCACTCTCAGTCACCATTTAAAATTAATGTCATGGAGATCTACATATTTACTGTGCCTGCCAAACAGCACTTAATTACTCAGAGCCCTTTTCCTCTTGTCTGCTTTGTTAAATAATCCAGAAAGTAACAGCAAATGATAGCTCAGGTTATTGGGCTGTGAGTGCGGTATTTGCTGTGCTGCAGTGTTAAGTGCAGAGTCTGTGATATGTGTACTGTAGTTCACTTCTGCAGAAAAGGTAAATGTCAGAGGCACCTGGAAAGCAAGTAATGTTGGACCAACCAGAGAGCAAACTGCAGGTTTTGATGCTATAAAGGTTTAGGTTTAACATTTCTAAGCAGTATGGAAGGATGTTTACGTCACTCTTGTCTCATCTAATTCTCTTTCTGAATTGTAATTAAATATTTTGGAGTAGGTGACTTTTCCCAAACCAGTGTGGCACATTCAGCAAATAAAATCCTTGGGCAAAAAATTGTTCTTGATGATGCTACAGTTCAGTGTAACAACTGCAAGTCTGTTACAATTCAATGACTATTTCATTGCTGATTTTGAATTACATTTATGGTCATCAGTCAGTTTCTAGAAGAGAAGTGGTGGCAGCTGGAGTTACTTATGCCCTTCATTGCTTGCCTCAGCAATACAGTTGTTGTTGAATAAGCCACAGACACTCAGCAGTCTCCAAGGAGGTCCCCTAAGACCCAGGAGAAGGCAGAAATATGAGACAGAAAAGCACTTTGTTATATAGATAAGAGTTTCTTCACAGCCACCTCTAATTCTCCATCAGTGTCAAATTCACTCTAAATAAGGAAAATAAATAAAGGAGGAATTATTATTACATCTTACTTTCCATGTAAGATCATGTCTGAATTTATTTATTTATTCTATCAGGATCTTCTTTTGGTGATGAATATATCCGCTTCCAAGTCAAAGCTTGTTCACTTTAATAGGGGTCTGAACCCAAGCCAGAGTCTTAAGTAACTTCAACCTTTAAAATAATTTGAGCAATATGTTTATATTAACTGAAGCAAAGCCTTATATGCAGTTTCACACAACCATGGAAAAATAGAATTTCAGTTCAGAGACCACAGGTTGTACCAAAGGCCCATTTTCATTAGTTTGTTGAGAATTTGTTTGCTTTTGTTCTTTTCTTGCCACTTTCTTAATCTGTGATCACATCTCCTCCTTCCACTTATGCTTCATTGTTAGCTTATTTTTTCGGTTCTCATTTCTCTGTTTTCTTTGGTCAAGGGTTAAGAGCTCTAAACACAGATTAAAATATTTATATCAACATTATCAGTTGGTTCTGCTTCAATTGGCAACTCCTCTGCTTTTCAAAGATGATATTCGAGGTACTGTGCTGGCTTTTTTCTTTTCAAAGTTATTTGGGAAGCTTTCCCCAAATTCTTTGCTGGTATTAAATTATCCTAGTCATCTCATCTCCTAAGATAGAGGAGCATGCATTTATTTTAAGAAATTACATAATGGCATATTCTTCAGGTGGCTTCATGTCTCTTTCACTATTTTCACTCTGGTTCTTGACATTTCCCTCATTTTTTCTGTGAGATAGAACCATCTCTTCTGCACTTTCATGTGTTCTTCATTATTTGGGATGATTTTCTATGTTCTTCATGATGTGGGATGATCTCTTTGGGATTAGGTTCTGCAGTGTGATGATTTGTCTTGTTTGGGCAAGACCTTGAGAATTTGACCCTGCAGGTAAACTAAAACGCTCATTCTACAAAAATATAGCTGAGACCTTTTTTTGTATACTGAGCTTTATCATGACAAGGCTTTAATGCTAAGCTGAGCAAAACTTCTTTTACTCTTCTTAAATGATTTAAAGATAACCTGGGGCAAAGTGAGTCGTGGTCTTCAAGAGGTTAAGTCAGATTTTTCAAGTAGGATAGAAGGTAATACACTGTTTCATTTGGAAGTGACCTACAGTGACCATCCAATCCAATGGCCTGACCAGTTCCAGGCTTTTATGTGTTAAGAAAGCATGTACAGAATATGTGCTGCCTTGGCCATTCATGTGTCTGTTGGCACGCTCTTTGATTGATTCCCTCTAACTTGAGTTACAGTTTATCCAGTATTCCTTGCAGAGATATATCAGCTGAGATCCTGAAAAATATTTACATGTATGACTCTTAAGGCTGAATTCAGTTGAATTTGGTCAAGCTTCACAAGCTGGTGAGACTGAAATGGATGTTGTTCAGGTATGGAGTTCAGAAAGACAAAGACAAGCCTGTTGTCTCTGATCTACAGGCACTTTTTTTAGTCTTTTATTTTCAGCATGTGGGCAGTCCTGTGCCTTTTATAAACTTCTCAAAGCATAGGTCCATTCAGCGCATCAGCCAAACACATACCAGAACCTTGTAATGTGAGAAATAAAGTAGCAGTCCCCCGTGTAACTACTCTGTCTTGAAAAGTAAATCTAAGCACAAGCACTGTTTATGTTTGATAATGTGTTATTAGCAGAACTCCTGCCTACGGTTCACGCCAACAACTCTGGCACAAAGTGCCACTACCAGTGACGTTCATACTCTCTGATTGCAAACACTACTGTAGCCTTAAGGATGCAGGCCAGCACCTGTTGCTAATGCAATAAATTTGGACTTGAAATCAAGTTTTAAAATAGAAAAAAATCAGTGTCTGGGTGTTAAGGGTCCGACCTCAGTAAGTTTTCCAAAGAGCCATCTGGTCTTCTGCCATATCTTCTGGTTCACCCACAGACCAGTTTCCCTTCAGCTTTGTTGACATCTCTCTGCTTAGGAAATACCATGACTCTCCACCAGGTTTATCTCATATTACAAAATCCTTAATACTGGGCTGGAAGAGGTTGAAAGGTCTCTCCTGACCTTACAGGAAAGAAGCCTTATTTCAACATGGCTACAGGTTTGTTATTTCTTTTTTCATCAGTCCTGTGTTGCCAAGGTGTATTTATCATGAGTTCCATAATATTTGATGTCCTGAAAAACAGGACCTAAAATATAAAACCAAAGTGCTGATGTCCCAGCTCTCATTTTCAAGTGGTTAAACAAGAATCTCAGCCTTCACTTAAGAAAGACATTTCAAGGCTCAGCATTGTTGAGAAGTAATTGGAAACACCTGAAACACTTGAAAATTACTGAAAGTGAAAAATACTGGAAGTGCTTATATACTCTGCAAATTGAGAAATCAGAATATCTTTAAAAATAGAGCTCATTATTTTTATTTTTTAACAGAAGTGTTAAAAACAGAAGTTTTTAACACTTAACATGGTTTTTAAGTTACTCTTGAGATTTAGGAACAAGAGCAGTCAAGTCTTTCTCTTTGACTGTCTGTTTTCCCAAATTACTTACGCTGTTCTGTTATTCAAACCTCTCCTCAAGTTGAGTGGATCGAATGGAGGACGTGGGTTTGTCTCAGCACCTGCCTTTGCTGAGTTTCAAGTTGAAGGAGACCCACAAAGGGAGCCTGGTGCCTGTTGGTGTTTCTCTTCTACAGCCAAGCCACCTTACTTCACCTTTTTTATTTCCATTTAGAAAAGCTCAAAAGGTTCTATCTGTTTCTTGAAGTTTGCTGTGTTTCCCTTTGTGAATCACAGACTTTCCTGCCCTAGTTTATCTAAAAAAAATTGCTGACAAGTGTGTCATCTGCAGCCCTTGTAGCGTGGCTGGGTCAATGCTCAGTATTTACAAGGGAATATTTTTCTCTCAGATGTTTGAATTCAATCCATACTGTTGTTATTTATTAAATAAATAAAACTTCATTTCCTGTTGTCTTATTTATTAAAGACTAAGGATTTATTTTAAATGTTAGGCTTTATGTTTACTCTCAGGTCGGGGAAGACTTTTACTCCATATAGTACAAGTGCAGGTGTGATGCTTCTGTGCCTTGGAGCACAGGAGAATGAAGAAGCACAGTGGGCTCCCTGAACTGGGTATCTGTGCTGGGCTGTACTTGGTCTGACTGGGCACAACTCTTCATTTCCCTGCAATGGCATCTGGTTTGTGCCAGCAGGAGTGAAAGGTGGCTCAGGTTTGGTGTCCTAAGCAGGTTGAAAGGCTCACTTTACCAGAATGGCTTTAGGAAAGTTAAAGCAAACTTGATGAGGTTTTGAAGCAGGCAAACTTTGTGAGACAGGCTCATCATCACCTCACTCTGTGCTAAGGAATTTGGGCTGGAATCTTAACAGCTTTGGAGCAGTGTTTTCCCATACGGAAGGGTTAAGTCAACATTAGAAGTGGATACTGCAAGTATAAGTTTTTAGATAAAAACTTAGATAAGGGCTAAGTTCAGTTCCTAGTTTTGCTAACTAGTTGTCCTAGGACTTCATGGGAACCATTCTTTCTCTGCCTCTGTTCTGAATTTTGGATATTTTCTGGTCCATATCCCATTTCTGCCTTCCCTCAAGATACATTCTGTTTCCCACCCACACCTTTCCTCATCTGAGAATTACTTTACTTTCTGAAGAGGAGTTCTGTGAAATGTATCCTACACAGATGCACTGCTAGGGTGGAGCTGGGAATAGAGCATGGGTGGAAACAAGGGACTGGGACAGGGATGAGGGAGAACAGAGGCATGAGCCAGCAGTGTGCCCAGGTGGCCAAAAAGACCAATGGCATCCTGGTCTGTATAAAAAATATTGTGTCAAGCAGTACTAGGGAAGAGACTGTCCCTCAGTACTTGACACTGGTGAAGTTGCACCTCAGTTTCTGTGTCCAGTTCTGGGCCCCTCATGAGAAGAAATATGTTGAGATTGTGGAGTCAGTCCAGAGAAGGGCAAAGGAGCTGGTGATGTTTCTGGAGTACAAGTCCTATGAGGAACAGCTGAGAGAATTGGAGTTGTTCAACCTGGGAGAAGAGGAGGCACAAGGGTGACCTTATCACTCTACAGCTATCTGAAAGAAGAGTGTAGCAAGGTGAAGGTCAGGCTCCTCTTCCATACTGTGCCAGGGGAGGTTCAGGCTGGACATCAGCAATATCTTTTTCACTAAAAGAATGATTAGACTTTGGAATGGGCTGCCCAGCAAGGTGGTGGAGGCATCGTCCCTAGGCATGTTCACAAAATGACTGGACATGGCACTTAGTGCTATGGTGTTGTTCTCATGACAGCATTCCATCACATGTTGGTCTCAATGATCTTGGAGGTCTTTTCCAACTTTAATGATTCTATGATATGGGACAATATGACACTGCAGCTCCAGGACAAGAGACCAGAACTGCTCTTTTCCAGCTTAAGATGATATTTTACTGTCCCATCAGAGGCCTTCATAAGCCCGTGGTGTGCACACAGAATGAAAAGCAGCCTAAGTAGTCAAGACAAAGTTGTGTGGGAGATGGGCTTCCATCTAGGTCAAGTATTCTCAGGGATGATCTTCCTGTGCCTAATTTTAGTGCACAGCCTTTTCCACTGATTCCCTGGCATGAGTGCTTTCTCTTCTGGTTCCCTACTGTTTGGAGTTCTTTGGCTTCCTTTGCCTGTCTACCAGAGTCAGTGATCAAGCTTCTCCAGCTTCTCTAAGCTTATCAAAGTCTCTTTCTCACTGTAACCTACATATCTCAGCAACTGGCTCTCACAGAACTTTTATCACCTTTATGGTCTCTGAGAGTGACAGAGGGTTTGTTTGTGTGTGAATTAATATGCTGGTGAAAGGAAAATCAATAAAGAACAAGGCTACAGCAAAGCAAATCCTAACATTCCTTTATTGAACAAGAGGGTATGCTTCTAAACATGCTAAAAATGCTTGGAATATGGAAACTCATTGGCAGACACCACTGTTTCTTATGAAGCTTTGCAGCCTTAAATTGGCACATGGAGTCATCACAGCCCTTGAGCCAGCAGCACCAAAGCCATTGCTAAGTTCACCATTGAATTCATCAACTAAGAAACTGAGCCCTAAATTCTGACTTGTTCAAGAGTGAAAATACTACCTCTGATCTTTCTGAAACAGATCAATATTCTTTCTTGTTGGACTGCAGCTGCACAAGTGTTGTGCAGTGTTGAAACATGGTCAGTTTATACTTTATAGGCAATAAGATCTGCAAACTGGAGGAACTAAGGTCACCTAAGTCACTAACTTTGTCTCTTCTAAACCAAGATTGTATTACCAAGGGAAGATGGATGTCGTACAGGCACCCACAGTGGAAACCAAATCCACCTGAAATTCAGACTCCTGAAGAATGTCATATCCATATTTACTGAGCATGAATGGGCTGACTTTCTCCTGGGTTTGCCCAGACCAGAGTTCTTGGTTAGTTTTATCATCAGAGATTTTAAAGACAATATAAAAGAGACTCTTAGTAAAGCTGGGCTAGTCTTCTGTTTTTATTGATGGATCTACTCTCATTTTTATCCGATACTGATGTCTTCCTGTTGTAAATGCCTGGAATTCTCCTGTGTGGGCAGACCTTTGTTGCAGTGGAGTTATGCTGAGGGCTGTAA
Source organism: Geospiza fortis (assembly GCF_000277835.1). Lineage (NCBI taxonomy): Eukaryota > Metazoa > Chordata > Aves > Passeriformes > Thraupidae > Geospiza > Geospiza fortis. The sequence continues at coordinate 1,851,130 of NW_005054320.1, forward strand.
CAGGTAATGCCAGGTGCAGCCCATCAGACACCTCCCAATTACATTTTCTGCACACTTCCAGGTCTGAGAAGTTGGTTGGGGTCACTGGATTTGTTCCAAGTACAAAGTAGAAGACAGGAAAGTCTAGTGCATGTTGGGAAGCATATAGTATGTTTCCACCTCATTCAGAGGAGCTGGGAAGCCATTTCTATAGAGCTGCTATGTGAAAGGAAGTTGTATGTGTTTAGAATGGCTACATGTATATATAAGAAAGGTAACTGCATATGCCATAGATTTGTGTATCATAAACATGTATGTCATAAGCAAATTTAATTGCAGGATACAACTGTCAGTGCAGCTTGAAAGAATCCTCTGAATTCACTGTTGCAAGCATGTAGGTTGGCAATTTACGTATTAGCTCCAGAGGGAAAGAATTATGTCTTCAGCAGACAGGTGATGAGTCTTGGTATATTTTTGTGAACCTAACTGATCGTCTCCTGTAATCACTAATTTTATCCCACCCTGCCTGTCCCCAAGATTTCCAAATGGAGTGCACTCAATCTTTTAAACATTCTGAAATGGGCAGTCATAGTCTGTCATCCTGCAGACAATAAATTTCCACTGACGATCCCTGCATGAAAGAGAGACAAGAGAGAGGTGTTAGTGATCCAGAACTGCAGAAGATGCTATACAAGTAAGAGTAACTTTATACCAGGTACTGGTATGGCAAGAAAAACATCTGTCTGCCATTAACTGACCTTCATCTGAGTGCTCTGTGTTTTCAAGAGCCAAAAGAACATTAAATATATGTGATAGTTACAATTCCCTTACACTCCTTTACAAGATAAGAAAATCAGCTCTCTGAATAAGTAGGTCTCTGAAGACAATGAATCCTGATGGTGAACAGTCCTGAATTGACTTTTAATCAGTGACCAAGAGGAAAAGGATAATTCTATCAAAAGTTATTGTCATGTCATATATTGTTCAGTAACGTGTAAAAGGTGAATAGTACTTGGGTGATTTTAAGCTATGTCTAAGAGGGGAGTTATCCATACAGCAAATATTGATTTCTCATCCTTGATCAAATTGTATGTGAGGAAGAGTAACATTTATGAATGTAAGGAGAATTTATGCTCTTCTCAGTTTGTGATTGGTATTCTCTCTCAAGAGAGCGATAGGAAACCTAACAACTGTTAGTAGGAAGCCTGACTGGAGCAGTGGGATTCAACAGTGGAAGCCAGTGATTTAGTGTCCAATAGTCACAACAGGCTACAAATTTAATTTCCTCTGCAGCTTATTGTACATTAAATTTTCCTTTGACAGATAGGCATGTGATCAGAGGATCAAATACTGTCCTGCTGTGAAGGGAATGTTGAATTTAGGCTGCTTGATACTGGCTAACTTGAATTTAGATCCAAACTACAATCCTTGCAGATGACAGTTGTCATTTATATTGATAATGGCTAGTCCTCTAAGAGGTTTCTGAAAGCTTGAATTCTGCTAATAGTGATGTCCTAAAGATGAGGCATAGGATGGGCAATGTTGGTAATGGGTGATTTAATAGGAGCTTGCATTTAAAGACCCCTCCACCAAACTGGTGCCAGATTTCTGCCTCTTGGGAATGTGCTGAGACCCCCTGAGCCCAGATTTTGGTATTAACTGTGCTTAAATGGTGTCATTGACTGGGTGACTCTGTCCTGGAATAAGACTAATTTGACTATTAAGCCCTGTAGGTATACATTTTGTATCTACCCTGTAGGTATAAAATGTCTCATTGCAGCTTTTGTTAACTGAGGTTTTTTAACTGGAAATTTACTGCGCTGCTAAGCTACAAGTTTATCCTGAGTGTCATTTGGAACTGGGTCTGTGTCATGCTCATCAGCAAGTATGATGTAACAGTTATATAGTTTGGCTTCGGTTTTCTTTAGATCTTTCCTAGATGTTTTAAACTGTAATTTCCTGGTAAAATTGTTACCAAAGGTTAATGAAATGCAAGATTCATTTTTAGGTTTATTTTAAGAATAAACTTTAAAATTATTTGGTCTATGTGCATACTTTTCAAGGACAGTTATTACTCTTTTGGTCATTAAGTTACCAAGAAAGATAAAAAAATAAAGAGGATCTCTTTGTGGAAAACAGAATTATATCGGTCAAAGTTAAGGTCTGCTACGATAGCACCCATTGTCAGAGAGACTTTTAGCTCAAAATCTTAGATCAAGTAGGTTTTCTAAAATAGGACGTGAAATTAAAAGTCAAGCTCTTTAAAAGAAATGTATTTTAGTCACCTGAATTAATACTATCCTTTAAAATACTGGAACAGAATTATTTCTGAAGCTGTCATTTCAGCTTGGATTTTCTGACACTAGCATACATGGTTGATGCATTTATGGCATATTACTATTTTTTCCCCTGTTACTTGTGTTTGAACTCAAGCATACATGCCCAGCTTCTCAGGATGCAGGCAATTACTTTGTACTATTGCTGTTGTGTGCTTAATTCAGTAGCTATCAGCCTGTTTCAATTTGTAGATCTCTTAAAAGTTTACCAATGGGGATGCAGATGCCATCAGGAATTGCCTTATGAGGCGTACACTAGAATATATCTGAACTTGCCTTTGCAGATCTTAACACCAGTTAGTAGGTGTCATCCCCTCCCAGTTGCTAAATTAATGCATTTTCCTTGGCATTGGGAATCAATATTGAACTGTCTCTTTTGCTTTCCAGCTGTCATGTCCTGTCAGATTTGAATTATTGATGTGTAGAGAAATTTCTTTTATCTCCAAATATTTTTGAGTAATCTGTTTCCAATTAAGTTAAAAAATTCTGTGAATTCCTATTCAGATTGAGTTTGACAAAATCCTCTTTCATTGGTCATATGAAACATATTAGGGACCTTAAATACCCTATAATTTAGATCAGCTGAGCTTGGTGGATGTTCAGCTTGTCTGGGCATTTCAAACATACTTTACTGTTGGGGTATCTGGCTGTTGATTCATTTTTCAGTGATGATGTCTGAGCAGTTAAGAAGTAACTGGCTATCCAGATGACCCAAACAAATGGAGCAGAGAACAGTTTTGTAAAAGAAACAAGCTTATGACAGCCTGCATGTGCTATTTTTATACTACATAGCAAAGGACAAGCTGTGGTGGCTCTTTCCAAGAACACCTGGTAATTCCCACCTCCCTGTCCAACGTACTTGCTGCAGGTTGGGTTGTGAGTGTTCCAGGTGGTGCCCTCTGGACCAGGAGACTGTTCCAACCAGATCACAGCCACCAAGCAATGCTCCACCAGAAAGTCATACCATCATCACTTGGCATGTTTCAGAGCTCAGGCTGAAGGTATTATGTTGTTCGGTTTGTGGGTTTAATTTTGGGAGCTATTTTGCCAAGGGTTTGCAATGTGTATGTGTATGTGGGCAGTTTCAGTTGTTTACAGCCTTCTTCAGATAGCCCATGTCCTTCTCTGAAATTTGATTGTATCAGTCTGTCTGATAGAGATACTGCCCTTTCCTGCAAATGTTCCCTTATTTATGGCCTTAGGTCATCCTGTCTGCTTCAGTGTTATCACCACACTCCTAAATGGGCTCCCGGAGATACTTCAGGCCTTTCCTAATTTTTTCCAGCTGCTTTTGTCTTGCTTTATAGACAGTTGTTTTCTCCTTTTGACCTATTTAAAATGAGACTGGAAAATGTAAATAGTAACCAGTTCTGAAGTCTGTTCTTCCCAAACAAGCAGTTAAAACTTTTGATAATAACTACAAAAATAACTCTTTCATTCTTTCCTGCTACACAGGCATGGAAACTCACTGACAGTGATTACAGAAGTGTTGGTGGGCATAGCATCATTCGAAACTTTCTATGTCCTTTGCCACAAGCATCACATGCTGTCTCAAATATCCTTGTATCAACAGTGACCACACTGATGCAATGTCTTAGGGAGTAGGAAGGGAAGATATGATTTCTGCAAGTTTATTGAAGAAGTCTAAAAATACCTACCTATTTGAAGTGATCGGGAAAGTTTTAACCGAAATACCTTCAGAGGCTTTTTCTTGCCTCTTGTTAGCTCAAGAACATTGTCCATATGAACTAAGTCGTAACGACACAAGTTTAATGTGCTTGAAAAGAGGAATTAAAAAATGTTCACAAAAACAAGTGGAAATGTGCATGCTCCAGGCAGGCTGAGATCAGAAGACCTTTTCCTGCTCCTATTCTGCTTCATGAGCTGCAAAGAATCATTAAGGATGACAAATTTGCTGACTTTTGTGATTCATCCTGCTCAGGAGGAGTGTTACAGCCTGAATCTGAATTCTGAACTGGTGTAGCAAGATTTTTTTTCACCTCATTCTCTTGGCAACACAAATGGTTTCTGGTTGTTCTGAAAGCTGAGGACCAGAAAGTTCATTGGTGCAGAAAACTTTTCTAGTTTGCAATTCGTAAAATATTTTCTCTGTAGTTTCAACCTGCTACTGTTGCAGGTGTATGACTGCCACCAGAGCAGAGATAGGACAAAGGTGTGCTGGTGGCTTCTTCCTCTTCCAGGCACTGTGGTCCTGTGAGGACCTGTACTCCCAATGTACATTCCCATGACGCTGCCTTTGCTCCAGTCACCCCACTGCCACCCTCTTCTGAAGGCTGCCTTTAGCAGCCAGAGACAGCAATCTGCTCAGAGGCATAGGCTACCTCGGCTGCTCTGCTTTCCAGGCCTGTCCTTGTGGATTCCAGACATCCACATGTGATGGAGTCTGGATTCCAGCTACAGAAGAATGCACTGTCTGCATTATTTCCCCTACTCTCTGCCACAACCATGAGGAACAAGGATTAAGGACAGCACTGGGAAATATTTAAGATGAAAAGCCCAGAACGGGGCTATCCCTTATGACCTTGTAATTTCTTTATCTAAAGTGATAAATAGATACCCTTGAGTCAAGTATCTATGAAAGTTATTCTGCCACTTGTAGGAAGAATTTGCAGACACAGCTTCCATTTGTTAATAAACAGGATAATGTATTTTAGCCAGGAAATTATAGTTATGGACCTGTAGTGGTCTTACAACATGTTGTCATTCTGGAAAAGCCTCCTTATTTTAGGTTGAGGGATCCCTATGGTGAACTTCGGCAAGCTGAGTACATTACAGTGACAAAAGCACTTTGGCTGCTTTGAGTGTTATTAGAGAGCGCTTGAAATATTGATGTCATTAAATTCCCACTTCTCTCTTCTCTCCCCCTTCTCATGTAGCCCATCTTGGCAGAGCATTGCAGCACTCCTTACCTTGCTGTCTGTATTTTGCTTGATAACAAATGCTTTAATATATTGGGGCTGAGGTGCCTAACAAAAGACATCAGCAAAGAAATAGCTCACTATTGATGTATTAGAGGGCAGCTTAAAAGAATCAAGATCCCTTTCCCACAATCAGGTTTCAGTGACTGCTTATACTCTTCTTAAACCTGCTCTGTTAGGATCTCTGTGGCCCTAGGCAGACTACAGTGTGGGATTTATGTTAAACCCAAAGTTTAAAACTTTGCAGTTGTGCATAGTAAAAAGGGAGAAACGTTCCTTTTTGACTGAACAGAAAAATTGTGAATCCATTTGCGTGACTACAACTTCACTAGCCATAGGGCCTCTCCCAAGAGGACTAGCAAATGCCAAGAAATTGCCAGAACTGATCAATAAAATGTAGTTAACTCATTTTCTGGAAAGGGATCAAGGTGCATGGCACTGCCTGAATTCCTGGAGTGGATTGAATCTGTTAGAATTGTGTTGAAATAGATTGGGCAGTTTAAAGCATTCACATCACAGTTTGTACAGTATCTGCATGCTGGCAGATTCCCTGCTTCTCTGCAAAGAAAAGTGGACCAAAATAGGTCCCTCATTCCCTGAAGGCACAGAGTGTTTTTACTGAGCTCAATGAAATATGCTCCAACTAGAGGTAGGTGAGAAAGCATACAGAAGATCTGTTGCATTTAGTGAAGGTCAGATTCAGCCCAACCTACCACTGCTGTATTTTTCACTGCTCAGATGGACATGGCAAATTATCCCCATTAGCATGCTCTGCTCCTGATGCATGACTCTGGACAATGAATCATATGTACTGTGAACTTTGGTCCTCAGAATTCCTAGTGCTTTGCTAAGTACCACAGCAGATGGTATGTAGCCATGCTCTGTTGGGGGGAAATAGAAAAGACAGGCATTTTAAAGTTTCTAATGAAACATATGAAAAGCAAACCTGTGCACAGCAGAGAAAGTTGTGGTTGCCCCACGGATGTAATAGTCGTAAGTGTACATCATCATGTCCATATCTTCTCCATAGTGTCCTGGATATTCTGTTGTTAACCTTTACATTAAAGAAAAAGAAGATAATATAATTTGCCATCTTATAGAAGAGTCCAGTTCAATGACTACAACTAAATTAGTAGATTTCTCCTGCATCTTTAAAAGTTCTTGTTTCTTAACAGCACTACAAGATGCAGTCTCACGAGACTGCCTTTCTCCTCTATGCAACTAATTCAGGTAGCTATTTGAATAAAATTGAGCAACTTTACAACAGTTAAGAGCAAACTGCAGTATTGGAATATATATATACACATCTGCAGCTCTGGGATAAAAGCAATCTGAACAAGAAGATAAAACTTGTCTACTACTTATGTCTTTATTGCAGGGATTTGCTCCAGCAAATTTTCCTCTTGTGAAACTCTTTGGTTTGCAGCTGTAGACCGCAGTAAATGTTGCCAAGTAAGGTGGCACGAAGCATTTATCCATGTATGAATTGTATTAAGTGAATGTAACAATTAATCCATTACTCTTTGTTCTTTCCTCTCTCTGCCCAATTTATAATGTAAAAATATGGGCCTGAACAGTATTTGTGCAGTGTATTTGATCTGAGGACCTCAAAGTGCTTCTTCAATTATTAACCAAATTATGATAGCTGCTTCCCTGGGAAATAGGCAAGTAATACTGTAATTCATTTTACACATAATGAGCAGATTCAGGAAGGGGCTGGAAGCTTGACCAGTACTTTCTGTCAACATTATATTTGAAGTCTGAATGGAAGCCTGGCACTCCTTGTATTAAACCATTTTACATAGGTGCTCCTACTGGAGTTGTCAGCCTCACTATGAAACAGCAAAGAGAAGCATCAGGTTCCCCATGAGGGAGATGCTGAACCAGTGGAAATATACAGCCCAGCTCCTGTTGAGACTAACATGGTTAAGACACATTTACAGAAATCCTGGCAACCTTTTTCTGACTTAATCCAGCCCAGCAGCAGTACTTGAATGATGCTTGAAGGTGATTGAAGCACATTCCAGCCAGCACTCATGCATGTTTACATTTTGTTAAATCGGTGGAGTTTAAGCACAGGCTTAAATACTTTACTCACTAGGAATATCGTTTTTGGGATGGGTTTGAGCTTTTATGAGGTGCTTTGGGTGTATTTGGAGCTCAGACCTATAACTGCTAGAGAACTCAGAAGCAGAAAGTTTGAGGTACTCTGGGCTACTAGGTTGCTTTCCAGGTCATACTCAGCTTTTGAACGGGAAAGATCATTCAGTTAGAACATCATTCCTAACAAATCATTTTTCCTTAACAAATGAAAAATGTGTCTGCATATGAAACTCAAGCATGACCTTTTAAGAGCTTCAAGTCTAATCAGTCAACTTCTTTGAATATATCTTGTTCTCATGCTTCCTTTCCTTTGGCCATGAAAATCATCACACAGATTCTGACTTAAAGTACAAGGACACCCATCTCAGAGTGTGTTTGGAAAGCAGAAAGTCAGGCCTAGTCACAGTGTCTGTTCTGACCAAGGACACGTGGATGTGCAAAGCCCTTGCGGTGCTCTGCCATTGGTAAGAAATAACAGTAGTATTTCACAGGTCATGCAGACTAGCAGAAAGAGAAGAAACCATGAACACTGCCCACTCAGCCAGAGGAGAGTCCCCATATTTAGTTTACTAATTTGAAATCTGAGTGTCTGATTGTGCATGTTCAGAAAATCCAGGGTCATGGAAGGTTTTAAAAATGAAGACCAGCTACAGACCAGCATTTAATTTTGCATTCTCCCATTAAGTCCAGGTTTTGACACTTTGTTTAGCTATTATTATGAGAAACCACAAAGACATGTGTTTATATATGTTCTACCAAATGTGTTTCAGAACATCTGTTTGGCACTCAGCAAGGAAAATGTTCTGTAATCTTGACCAGCGGTATGTGCTGGGCAGATGAGACTGTGCACCACACAAGGTTAAAAAGCTGCTTTTTTCTCTACTCAGAAACAGAACTGAATCAGTTCTTTGAACTTCTTTCATGGGCCTCTCAGTTGAAAAAATAAATCTGATTACAAACTTCTGAATTGCTGTGGTCTCACAGACCTTTCGCAGAGGCATGCAGTGTTATTCTGAAGTGCAGTGGGAGTCTTCATTTAGCTTCCCTCTCTTTTCTTTCTGACTGCTGTCATCTTCCCCTCCCTCTGTATTAACTTCTCCACATTACCATGCAGCCTCTTAAGGCTCCTCCACTAAGAAATGTTCAAAAAACAAATCTATGCAATCATCAAAAATAAATTATCTGGGGACTTGAGCTGCTTTGAAGTGTGTCTTGTTTCATAGGCAGGTGCCTAGGGGCTACTTTTGTTCTGGAGAGAAGAATTATAAATAGTGCTATGACAGCAGTGTTCAAGTTCACATGAGTCTGTGTGGTCTAATTCATTTCTCTTTGATGACTGCTGTACTCATTTCTGAAACTGTTCTCCTAAGCCCCTGCATTTCAGGGTTGTCTGGCTTGCACCGTGTTCTTTAGAAGGAAATGCAATTGATCGTTCATGTAGCAGGGTTCTGTGGTATGTCCCATTCCTTTTCTATTATCTCTATTTTTGGAATCCTGAGGGTAATTTACACAAAATGTGTCTGCACTTAGAGATGCCCTTGTGTTTAATGCATAGGGATAGTAGTATGTGGTTTTCTCATCTTGAAGGGGAGAAAGGTCATTTAAGACACCCATTAAGGGCCTTCCCAAAGTGGTCTGCCTGACACAGTGTCACAGACATTTCTTTCATGAAAACTCCTCTCTTAGGATTTCCCTGCTGAAGCTGAGAAGTTCAGCAACCAGACATAAACAATAGGTTATCTGCTGCTGTGGAATGTAACAGGTCTGCCTGGATTGGCCCAGTTTGGATGTTTGGAGTTGGTAGCCAATCCAGGACTGAGCTTTCTTGGACGCAGTCCGGGAGAGCGAATTTTGTGATTCATTCTTTACTTTTCTTAGCTTAGGTTAGCAGCTTCTGGAAACTCTCCTTTCTTTTTCTTTTTAGTATAGTTATAATAGATGTATATATCATAAGATAATAAATCAAGCCTTCTGATCATGAAGCCCATCTCGTCTCTTCCTTCATCCCTGAAACCCTTGTGACCACCGTCAACAACACAGGACAGTGGTTCTCTCAGGTTTTGTTGTAGCTTGGTCTGTACCCTTATTATCAAGTACTTAACTGAAAATGTTAAATGTTTTAGTCACTAATGAATACAAAGTGCATATCAACTTGTGCAGCCTCCCATGGTCCTACAGACACATAATTTATTTTCTGACATGGTAGCATTTGTGAGCCACGTGTGGCAATGTATGGTTTGTACCCGAGAGGAGTCACAAAATGAGTGTGAGGCACTTTTTCCCTTAGTTATGAGGATTTGCCTGCCCATGGGCTTTTCAGGTGGGAATAGCCATCCATAGTAACCTTCACAGTGCCCTGTAAGCACTTCTGGCATTGAACTCATAGCAACCAGAACTGGGCTAGAGGAGAAGCGAGAAACCTGGGAATCGACAAGTGCCCAAAGTTGCTGCTGCTGTTTGGGGTGTTGTATGACCAAGCCAGGGTGCCTGTGGTTCCTGAGGGGGTAGGTGACAGGGGGCCCTTGGAAAGAGGCTGGCAAAGCAGCTGTGAGAAGATGTGTGTTATAGCAATTGTGGGCTCTAGGCACTGAGTAATTTGTAAGGCTGAGGGGTAGGGGCCAGCAGGGTGCATTTAGTGGAATTGTTTGTCAAACCCAGATATACACACAGGTGTTAAGTTTGGGGAAGGACTTGTAGGGGAGAAAAGAGTAATGTGAGACCTTTAACAAGTGGTAGTCTTTTCAGTCTGTATGATCTGTTTGCAAGAAAATACAGAAAACAGGAACTCTTTTCAAATCTACTTCTGGATAGTACCAGGTGTATGATGTTTGGGCACAAGAGACTTGAAACACCAGTGACATTGTTGAGAGAGGAGAAAGACGGGAATTCAGTGTTCAGGACTGGGAAAGGAAATCTTATTATAAGGGGTGTATGTAGTTTGGCCTTGTGTGAGCGGGAAAAGTTGACAGAAAAAGGTATTTTCATAATGGCATTTTTACCTAGAATTAGGTTGATGTGGAATGGTTTATCTTTTCAGTGGTTTACATTGCTCCAACCATCCACACATTTTTCTAATGTATTTCACTATAATCATATAAATCTTGCTCAGGGTAGGATATGTACTCAAAAAAGGCATTAACTCTTTACCAAGATTACTGTTGTTTTTATTTTAATCTGAAAACAGCCGTGTTGTTTAACTTCCATGGTGAAGAATTGCTATGGTAGAGATTAATAGAAAACACAGAGTTACTCATTTAGCACTGAGAAGAATGTTTTGTACTAATCTACAGTGATCTGTGGCACTCTTTTAACAACTGACTTCAGAAATAGTTATCATGAGTCCATTATTTACCAATAAGAAGATCAAGTCACACTGGTAGCCTTAATATGTACAACCTGCTGATTAAAGAAATAAATGAGAACTCTGGGTATGCCTTGCTTTCAGATGCCAAGCAGACAAAAGAAATGAGTCTTTTAAAATATGAGAGATAGTCAGTAGTAGAACAGTTTCTGTCTCTATAATTGTGGAATATACTTATTCCCTGATCATAAGTACATGATTTTGGAATATCTTATGCTGTTCACTTCTTGTGCAACTACAATGCTAACAAGATGAATGGCTTCTCTTTAACCTTCATTCCCCTCTTTGTGGCTGAACTCTTCCTCAAACAATGCCACAGCCAAAAGAAAGAGCTGTTTCATTTTAAGAGGAAGACATAAGCTTTAACATTAACTTTCTGACATTTGAGGACAAGGAGTGTCTCCTGACACTCCTTACTTTATGGGCTTACTTTCAGATGTTGTTTACAAGTGCTTCAAGAGTATGTCTTTCCTAAAGGAGAAATTTTGTTCAAGAGCCACAAGCCTGCAAGTTACATTCAATGAACATGGGAATTGTATGCCTCTTCAATCAATTTCAACTCCTCCTCCAGGTGGAAGACAAAGGTCATCTGCTTTAAAATATGCATCCTAAGCTGAAAAGCCAAAGAAGGTCTTAGTAAGCTGTTTACAGAAATTCCAGCAACTGCTCTGAGTATAGATCTCAGATTGCCAAGCTGCCAGGGAACTAGAGATGTCCTGGAGCTCCTCTAGAGATGAGAGGTTCTCTTGTGTGGCCATGTCATGTGTTTTGGGATTGAGCTCAGGCTGCAGGCTCTGAGCCCATAGATTCATACAGACACATCACTGCTGCTGTGTTCCCACTGTGTTGCACTGAAAGCCACACGCCCTTCCAGGGTTGAGGAGCCACAAGGCCGGAGGCTGGCACAGTGGGACCAGAGCTCTTCCAGGCCTGCACGACCTTGTGCAATGCAGGTACGAGCAGCAGCAGAGAGCTCAAGGCAACTTGTGCCTGCTCCTCAAGAAAGATACGTCCAAAATAACTTGGCCAGATTTCCAATGTCGGATCAAATGTGTTTCTCCTAAAATGTCTCTGGAAGATGGTCCTGCCAATTGAACTGCAAGGTTGTATTTGATGGGTAATAGTTAAAAAAAATTTAAAAATCATCAACCTCCCCCAGCAGTTAAATACCTTTTTAAAAATGGAAAAAGAGGAGAGGGGAATTGGGTTGTCCAGAACTGCATGTTTCCATGACATCTCTTCTGAGTTCACCTCCTGGATTTGTACCTCTGCTACTGGTTATCTTTGAGAAACCTGCATAGGATCACATCATTTTCAATATGCCTTGTTTGGCAGGTTGAGTCAGGAAAACAAATAAGTGCTTTAAACCCCATAACTCTTGGAAAATGTAATTGTTGCCTGGACAGTGTCACCATGACAGAGAACAGCCACAGCTCCAGACAGGCCTTCTGGCATTTAAACTGCTCGTTGTTTCAAGAAGGGGAACAGTCATAAACAGTCTGCAGACTTGGGGCTGCTCTGTGACATGTGTTTGCTTTTCAGAGTATGGAGTCAAGCTTTCATTTCCTGGCAAAGAGAAAAATCGGAGCTCTAATGGGACCACTTAGTGACACTGTCTCTGCATCTGTGATAGATTTGCTTCCTTTATGGTGCAAATCAGCACACAGTTTATTTTACTGTGGTAGTATTCTCTAGCCAGGTAAAGTAAAGGGAGTTTTTCTGCCTCCTGTGAGGAATGTTAATTATTTTCAGTATGTTAAAAATGTGCAGAATCCATGACAAGTCTTGGCATAATGAAGAGGGAAACTAAGTACTTGTAAAAAAATTACAAAGCAAGTGCAAAACTATGAGACTGGAAAAGATTAGTAAATTTATTTTCAATATGAGCTTACTGCAGAGGAAAGCTGGGAATTAATGGTGAGAGGACTAGCTGAAACAGAACTACTGGGTTCAAAGAGTAAGAATATAAATGCTAACAAATAAAGTCCTTCTGCATGTATTTGACTTCAGTCATTTTATTAAGCACAGTGAAGGCGAAGTCATGCATGATGATGTTATAAATTTGTATTCCAACAAGTACTAGCAGTTGTCAAAAAACACGGGGATATTCTAGGTGTAAAAAACAGGGCAAATTCTAACAAATTTGTTGCATGGCTCATGCACATAAGAAAAACCTGTCTTTATTCCTTATAGGGTCATCTCACTTCAGGAGGAATGTAGTCCTGAAGCAGAAGAGACAAGAGAAACCATACATAAGGATCAGCTGGTTTACTGCTTTTATATGTACCAGAGAGGCCTGTATGGAGACAAATGGAAGAGGAAGGAATCAAATACTCAAGGTGAGAGCTAATTTGAAACAGTTTTGTCACACCTCAATATTGTCAGTTTTCTTTAAAATGCATTTCTGTCCACATCTGGTTTCATACTTAAGGATACATTACACATTAAAAGTCAAGGCTGCTGAGAAATTCTGCAGTGTGGATTTTCTTTGAATATAGATTTTCCTGTGTAATGATCCACAAAGTACCACCATCATTGCATACTTTCCTGGTATTACTTTTCCAGTAATAGTCATATACTAATGAAGTAGTATGTTTCATGCCTTTGCATGAAAATAAGCCTCTCCAACCAAAAAAGAGGAGTCAGCAGCATGTTGATTGCCAGTTCTCCACAGTTACTTTATTTACAATGAGTTCCTGGAACAGAACAAATACTATTATCGTTTGGGGCAGAAGCTTCAATAAATAATGATACACTATACACACACATCTTCGTTGTGTCTCACATGCATATACAATGTGAGGTCTTACTCATGGTAGCCCAGAACTAATTTGCAGTTTGTTTGGAAAACATATTCTTCCTATCAAGTGCATGTTAACTAGTGCAAGATACAGACCAGAAGTGTGACGTGTGAACAAAGTCTTGTGACAATAACTTGGAAATGCCAATGAAAGTTATGTTGTGAATAAGATCTCCTGAGCTTAGGGGACAGGAAGTTTGGTTTCGGTACACTGAAATTTAATAACTCGGACAAGTCACATCTGTGCTTCATGAGTAAAAGTGAGTCCAAAGTATGGGGTTTCATACTACCCTGGTGAAGTTCATGTTGGCTATGTTACCATAACAACACTTGCCTAGAGTACTACTACACTGTCTAGGCAGGGAAAGAGAGTAAACCAGAAAAGAAACCATTCCTAGCAGATGATAGAAAAGAGACCGCTGTTCTGGAGGAGAGACTTTATCTGTGTGGTGTGGGTCCTCCAGTAAAAAAGTCCTTCTATGTGGGACTCCAGGATAGCTCTGGTGGAAAAGGACTCCAAACAGGTTCAACCACAGGGTCAGACCAGGCTGCTCAGCTTTTATTTGGTTCAGTCTTGAAAGCCTCCAAGGAGCCTCAATAGGCAATCTATCCTCATAGAAGAAGTAGTTTTCTTTACATCCCACTGAACTGGCAGTCCTGCCCTCAAGCATGTCAGCTGCACCCCCCAGTTTGGCATCATATGCAAACTTGGCCAGCATGTGCTCTGTTGCCTCCTCAAGATCATTGATAGAGATATTAAGCAGGACAGGCACCCAGGCAGGGTATCAACCTTTAACCACTGCCCTCTGAGCCTGTTAAACCATTATATTTTAACCCATCTAGTTGTCTGTCCTTCCAGACCCTAACATCCTAATTTGGATAACTGTATGTGGAAACAGCTTATTTACATACACCTTGCTAACTATAGAGGCAGAATGTTTTTTTAATGAACCCATAATCACAGACTATGCACCAGAAGCTTTTCGCAAGCCAGTGACACAGTTTCCTATTAGCCCCTGACACAGCTTCCTACCAGTTTTACAGCTCTCCCCTCCCAGAAGAATGTGAGTACATGGGATTTCTACCCTCCTTGGAGGGAAAAACGCTTCACCTGCTTTTGAAATGCTGTCTCTTCTGCATGGAACTGCAGGTGAACTACATAAGGCTTTCTTTCTAAGCACAAAAATGGAGTGTTGTCACTGTTGGAAATAAAAGGGCAGTATAGGAGTCTGTATGCTGTATAGGAGCTGAGATGAAAACTAAAGACTCCAGTAACCTCAAACATTTACATTAGGATTTGCCTTACTCTGAATGCCAACTTGCAAAGCAGAGACAAAGCTGTTCCCAGTTGTCAAGACAACATCTGAGGGAAGTAGAACTGTCAACAATAACAAAAAAAGTCAGAGATTTCTGTTGTCTCTCTGAAAATGTATGCAATATTAGAGGAGTACAAGAGATTGGAAGAACTGCTTAAAAGTCTGAGTCTGCCTCAGAGGGAAGAGCCTGGGCAGGTATGTAAATAAACCCCCAGGTAGGGAACATACATAGGCAATGTCTGCTGGAAAGGAGGCAGAAGAATGTTCAGAAGAATGTTCAAAGACTGTTACACAGTTCCTGTAATTTAAAGGCATTAAAAATAATAATAATAAAAACATTTATTTTCCTCCTGGCTGGAAGGAGCCTGAAGGATGAAAAGCAAGGCAGTGCTGTTGTGTTTGGCCAGTAGCCAGCCAGCCAAGTAAGACCAACAGGAACATAAACAGTTTGTATGCATCTCAATGGGAAGCCTCCTTCAAAACTGAGGTGTGGAAAAAGGGTTCAAGCACAAGTTTACTTTTTGCTCCTTCTTGTTTTTTGGTTTTTTTTTTCTTAAATGTAGGCAGGTTATTCTTTGTGTCACTGGAAATAGTTTAATTTTAGCTGAATGTAACCCTGGAGCATAAAATGATGGCTTCTCTGGAACCAGAATGGACAGGAGAAATATAAGCTGCCTCTACAAAATCTGCTGCTGTCTTTGGCTTTAATTTAGAGAAACCACACCTGCGGTGCATCTTAGAGAAACTGGGAAGCTTGGGATTCGCAGCTCATTTTTTCACAGTCTCCATTAAGTCACCAGCACTATTTGTGATACTCTGCTGAGACATGTTTTTCTTCTGGTTTTATGATCAGTAGCTCATTTTTACTTTGATCTTTAAACAGTTTTGAGAGAGAAAGCATGGTCATATGCACTACTAATATTTTTTCTGAGGTAAGTGGTAAAAGTTCAGTCTTGTAAGTCATTGTTGCACAAATGTGTAGCACAGAGATGCTCCTACTCCAGTAAATGTGCTGGATTTATAGTAGGAAAATATCACTCCACTTTGGAGACTTCTGTCATGGTTTCCAGCACAGCTAGGCTGATGCTGATCCCTAGACCTGTTCACTGAGGGCCAGCTACTGCGCTGTGCTGTTCAGTGTAACTGCACCCTTATTCTTACCCTTAGCCTTGGATCCTTAAGAATCCTGTGGCAGACTGGAAATAACATGCTTAGCTCCATAAAACACAGTTAACTCTTTTTCAGACAAGGTTTCTGACAGGTCAAGCAGCCAAAGGCATTGACAGGGATTGTTGGGAGAAAGAAGATCACAGGTTTGGTGTCTGCTTGAACGGCAGCAGTAAAATTGCCATTCACGGTCCAGCACCGATGGAAAATACTGACTCTGGAAACCAGCCACCAGCCCATTGTTTGAGCAGGTTTGATACCTAATAATGAGGGTAAAGAGGAGAACACACAAGGAAAACGTGATATTAGATTCCTTGATAGTTTCAAGCATTTCTCAAAACAGCATTAGCATTTTTGACATAGAGTGCAAGTTGAGGGTTTGACTTTGTGCTGAGAAGCACTGTTTGCACTTGCTGTGTACAGAGTAACAATTTTCTATAAGAAAGTAGCAGTAGTTAACCAATGTCTTAACATTTATGTTGCACTTAAAACTATTTAATCAGGCTAAAGTATTTAATCATTCTAGTATGCTAACCAGGAAAGAAGATTGTTCTGGGGTTATTATTCTCAACTGTTTACAAATCATAAGACTGACTTCAAAATAGTCCATTAATATTTTTGTCTATGACTGTTGGTATTTGAGGATTTGGGCTTTATTGAACTAATCTTTTCAACTACTTCTCTACCACAATAAAAATTTTTAAAAAGCTTGAGAAGCCATTTTTTAAAAGAAGTTCATTAACTTTTTTAATTGCTTGCTTTCACAACTATGTGTCTCTAGGAGAAGGGATGCTTTATTAAAAGCATTTAAGCTTATGATGAAATCATTTTTTTGATAGCAATCACATAAGGAAAACTGTGATTCAGATATTATGTAATTTTAAAAGTCACATAAAGTT
This sequence comes from Geospiza fortis, assembly GCF_000277835.1. NCBI lineage: Eukaryota > Metazoa > Chordata > Aves > Passeriformes > Thraupidae > Geospiza > Geospiza fortis. The sequence continues at coordinate 1,868,030 of NW_005054320.1, forward strand.
TATGACTGGATTTTCAAAAGAAAAATCTGCTGCTTCATGTTTTCTGTGTGCTCGATAATTCTATCACACCTGTGAATCACTGTCGCCAGGCAGAATAGACATGGTCTCAAAGCATGCATGCCTCTGTCTGCACACCCTTCAACACTTCAACACTGATACCCAAAGTAATTCAAGTGGTAATCAGTTTGAATAGCTTGCTTCTTGGAGACTAAAGACAAGGAGCCTATGAAAACAGACATGTCATTGGTTCAGCTATCCGGTGCTCATTCTCTCAAACACCCTCCTGGCCTCACTGTTTCCCTATCCTGAAAATTATAGGAATGCTATTTCTTCCATCACTTCTCCTTTTCTTTCTTTTCCTTTCATCAAGGAAAACCTGTAGCAAACTTTATCTGTGATTTAATAAAATCAATTACAATGATCTATCTGAAAGACACTTTCAGAAGTAACTGTATGTGTAACAATTACCAAAAATCTCCCTTAGTTTCATTCAATGACGTCATAATTTATTCTAAAGACCGGAAGTATCCAGAAGGGAACACACATCATCTAGCAGAGTTTGGTGTTTGGAAAGTCATTCACTTGTGCACAGGGGTGTTAGTGCTTGCAAAGACAGCGTGAGGCTGAAGTATGCAAAAGCTGAAAAACTGATCAATTTTGACCTGTGCAGTGATGAATTTCCCTGCCTAGTTTTCAGTGTCCATTTTTGAACCGAAGAGTCTCTTCTCTGTCTCTTCCCCTTCGTTCTGTTGTTCACACAAGAGTATTTATATTTGTTTGTGTCCCTGTATCTCCCAAGCTGATGGGGCCACAGTACTGGTTGTGCTTTGTGAGACTCCTTCAAGGACCTTCAGAGTTCAGTCGTGATGGGGACTCTGAGTTGCCATGGTATCACACCAAGTATGGCAGTCTGGCTTTCACTCAGAGGATTTCAGCAGGGCTTTGATAGGAAGTTGTTCTGATTTTTGGCTCATATGCCATAGGAGCATATGGCTAAGACTCTGAGTAAACGTATTGGATAGCTGCAGATGATTGGTGTTATCCTGATGGAAGAATGGTTGATACACAGCAGTATAGGGATTGGTTCTACCTGTTGCAAGATGAGCATTAAACTGTGTAAAATAGCAACAAATTTGTGCCTCATCTTCCATCTCTCTCCCTTCCTATCTGCATTTGCACTGCTCAAGTCCTCATGCCCCTGGGAGATTTTCTAGCTCTTTTGTATAGGTGCAATGTTGGGAGCACTTTATTTCTCCATTTCCTTGGCATTTCCTCTCAGAAGCTCAACACTGCCCTGCAACTTCCCATCCTCAATGATCAGATCAACGTCTGATATTCCTGCTCACTTGTCTTTGTGGGAGGTTCTTCCTTCTTTTCTCTTCCTACCTGTTGACATTCAGTCTGGGAAGTTCTGTCCTCTTTGCCTTTGTCCTATTACAGTTTTTATTTTCCTGACATGTTATATGTTATAAGTAGAAAAAGCTGCCAATTTTTTAAAAGGTTGCGGAGTGAACAGGTTCGACCAGTCGCTGCTAGGGTGGAGTTCTAACTGTTTGTTATTGTAATCACCAGTCGTTTTCGGTAACTACTCCTTTTGTATCAGTACCGCCCTGCCTAAAGCCAGGTTGATGGCCCTTCGCGGACAGTGCAAGAGACATCGGAGTACATGCAGATAACATCAGACCCAGAATGCAACCAGAGAGGACCCCCACCAAACTTACCAAAAGACCCCCAAAACAACGAGCCAACACAGAATTAAGAGATCAAAGTGATGTCTGGACGTGAGGAACAAAGTACAGAGCCTGCAGGGACGCTGAGACCTCTTTGTTGCCCCTTGCCCTAGATACGGAAGGACCCCGGCTAGAGGCAAGACTCTGGGAGGCAAACCTGCAAGATGGAACACTGGATTTACCCCCACTGCTCTCGTGAGGACGGGACCCCCAGCTCTGCTCCCTAGAGGACAAAACTGCACTTTTCTCCTTCTCCGAGTCATTCCTGGGAGCGACGACAGTGAGACTGCGGACCCATCGAGCCTCCCAACCTTGATCTGATCACTTTTAATAAAGGCATTAAAAAGAGAAAAGACCGCCTGCCCTATTTCATTACAGATGGATAATAAGATAACTGGCTTTCGTAATCAAAAGATAACTATTGTGTGAATATTAAGAAAAGCTTTAGTGATGTATAGTTATGTAATTGTAGTTTAGATGTCCTCTGTTCTCCCCATGGTTCCCTTTCCCCCGCCCCTGTGTTGTGACCATCAGACACCCAGGGGTGTCTAGGACACAAGCCGTGTGCACGGGGCAGCTGGGAATGGAAAAGCTCAGGGGGTTGCTTAGGGGGTGTGGCATGGCAACAGCTGACCTCCAATCAAGTTACAAGAAAGCAGTCTCCACTGATAAATGGCAAAGAAGAGCTGACTGACAGACTTTGGGAGGGGCCAGACCTGGCTGATGCAACCCCCAGGGGTATAAAACACTGAGCATCCATCTTGAAGATGACCCGGCCGTGTGGTATCTATGGTGGCAGTTCCCAGTGCTGGGAATTTTTCCTTATGTAGTCCTTTTGTTCTATTTTTGATAAGGTTTAATAAACCTTTTTAAATTTTCAAAGTGAGGAGCTGTTTCTCACAGGACACATTATTTTCTACTAATACAGTTTGGTTGTGATGGAAAGATTCATTTTGAAAAAGATGTCACTCATGGACACTTCTCTCTATAGTGAATTGAGAAACAAACCTAGCTAGCAAAACACTCCTATGTTTACATGCACTCATATTTGAGTACCAGATTTTAGGAATTGTGGTTATTTTTTATTCTGATTCTATCTTCTCATGATAAGTTTGATTAAAAAATATCATTGGTGTTGCCTTAAAAATTAGTTTCTTAGATGGAAAGTGTACCTGGACATAAGTAATGTTTTATAATTAAATTGCATTTTTGTTTTAATGTAATTCAAAGTAAAATTTGAAATACATATTAAAGGCCATGTTCAATTTTCTCTCTTTGCTGCTGTCTCATACACAAGGTCCTGTACTCTTTTATTCAAGCTCAGTATTTGGTTTAGCAAAAAGAAAGATAATAGTGATGTTGAAGTACTCTTCTTCAGCTTTGAGATAATGTAAGATTATTTGCTGTAATCTTTCTAGTTTTCAAGTAAAATCCAGAAACTCCTTCAAAAATGAAGAGATGCTCTCAGAACTTGGAGTGCTTATTTGTGAGGTCATATAAAATATTTCCTTCCCTTTCTTTTTCCCGGCTGGCCACTTTCCTACAAGCAGAAATTAATTCTTCAAGGGAAACAAACAACCCTCCTCACACGCCTTTTCCGTCAGTTGCTCTATGCTCTAATCTGAAACAACACTTAATATATCAGATTTTTTTCCTTTTCTGTTGGATTCACTACTCTTGAATCACAGCAAATCCTAAAGTAAGTAGGGTGAGTAAAAACTAGTAAGTACGGTGAGTAAAAACTAGATTCAGGAACTTGGATTTATAGCCAAGTCAAAACAATTTTTTTTTCACAAGACCCACTCTTTAGCACTTTTACTATAAAGGGTAGTTGAGTATTCAGAATTAATGTTACCAGGTTCTCCTCCTGAAATCCTGACATTGCTAAGAAGAGAGGAAAATGCCTCTTACAAAGTGAATGCAGAAGAACGTGAGAAACTGGCTGGGACTGTGTGGGATTAAACTTGGCAGTGGATAGGTTTTCTTTTTCTAGTTGGCTCAAGTTGCCAAGCGTGAAGAGTTGTCTTTTGGATTTGGTACTGGGAGAAGAGGAGGCAAGCTGGTTGGTGGGGGGGAGTGAGAAGATTGGTGGTGAAGATCAGGTGCTCTTGGATGGGAAGTTGCCCTTGCCTTGGGTACAGGTATGGGAAATGAAAGTCTTATTCTGGGAGGACTTCTGTGTAGTAACAGGGATGTGGTATCTGAGACTTTCCTGGCCTGCTGTGATTCCTGTGAAAAACCTCTCCTCTGCCAAATATTCTTCTGAACTGGTTAATGAGTGTTGTACAGCTGAGCTCTGTCATGGCATGCAATCAAAGCATGAATCCATGTTACAGATTTAGTTCAGGTCAGAACTGCTTTTGCTCTTCACTAGTAAGCTTTCATCTGTGAGACCAAAAAAAGAGCTGGGGTGAAACAAAACCACCCAAAATGCATATGTGAATTTTCGATCCGTGCATGACCTGTTTCACCCTATAGTTCCTCTTAAATTGTGCCACATTATTTGTGAACATCAGTAATAACCTCGGCAGCCAAGAGTGTTCCTCATTGGCTCAACAGGTGTCTGCCAGACTGAATACAAACATTGCTTACAACAATAGAATTGTTTTGAGCAATGGAATCAGTTTTGGTGACACTTCAGACTTATGCCTGCACCTTAATTTTGCTCTTTGCTAAGTAAAGCCCCAGAGTGTTGTGCCGCACCTAATACTGGTGCTGTGTGGGAAACCTCCCTCTGAGGCCCCCTGTTCCTCAGCTACATCAGTACCGTGTTATCTTGAGGATGAGACTGAGGGTGAGAACCCTGTTCATTACAAATCTGCTCAGGGAAGCCCAAGTTAAGCTGCAGGAAGTAGTGCTGTTAGAGAATGCACTGAACTCCTGCTGCACTGACTGGGATTATGCTCCCTGAAGCTCTCTAGAGCCATGCAGAGGCTGACACACCACTCAGTAGGCACCAGGTCGTGCTGCATTGAGGGTGATTTGTTTCTAATAACAGGGTAACATGAGAGTGTCATTTCATGTCCCTGTGGAGGAGAGGCCCTACACTGCTCTCCTGAGTTATCTTTGTGGTATGTCCTCCCTCTGCGTAATTGGATTAATTGTGTGATAAGAACTAATTCAATGTCCGTTACAGGTGAATGGGCAGACATAAGAGGTTGAGGGCAAGCTCAGGACACTTGCAACTCTGGCACCCAGACAGAGGCAACAACTTTTATGTGTTTGATTAGGCCACGTCAGTCTCCAAAAGCCAATTTTTCAAGGAGTGTTCCCTATCTGTTGTGGGGTGCTGAGACATGTTGTTATGCCACATGCCAAAGGCAGCCTCTGTAATAATTACCTTCAGCAATATTTTTTTTCATTCAGGGGGCATTTATGCTTACTATTACTATACTTACTATTTTCTCCCTGACCAAGGGAAGGCTGTTGCAGTGTGATGTATTTAATTCCAATAGAAGGCAAGGCCCTTTTCACCCTGGTGATTTCTTCTTGACAGTAGCTGACAAGGCCTCCTTTTCTACAGAAACATTCCTCTTCTCCTCAGATGCTCTCTCTGGACTCAGTCCATTGCAGCTGTGCTAAATGGACTTGTAGTGCTAGTCCTTTAACATAAACTTAGGGCTCTGAAGAAAATGAACTTGCTTGTGTAGATAGCACAAATGGAAACATTTTCAAAGAGCAGCTGGATTATTGGGTTTGGGTAATATAATACAGCCTCAGATCTGAAATTGGGGACTGGCTGGAGATTGGGAACAAAAATAGTTCCTACTGATATACCAAGGTGTGCTGCCAGAACCTGAACAGGAGGATCCTTTGCTCAGTAGTCTGTCTTTGCACCTAGTTTCTGGGCAAAGGAGAGAGAGAAAGGGAGTGGAGAGGGAGAATCTATATATCTGTTTTTTCCAAGTCCCATCTAAACACTTTCTCAGATGTCTAAACAAGGAAAAGAGGCAATAAACGTGGAGTAAATAGCTCTTGGCTGGAAATCCTTCTCCTTTTTGCTTTACAGCTAACTGGGAGTATAATGAGAATATGGCATGGTTTCATCTGTATCATGTGGTGTAAAGCAAACTTATTTTACCGGAAGGAAGAGCTGTTTGTCTTCACTTGCAAGCTTTTGTTCCTTTGTTGAACCCTGTCTTTTGGTATGATAGTTTTCGGCAAGAAAAATAGCTTTTATTAAAACCCTTGTTCAGAGACTTGTCTGTAGAGACAACTCTAGTATTCAACAAAGCAGTGAAGAACAGTCTCACCCTCAATCATTCAGACCTTAGGTGGTGAAATACTTAAACAAGGTCAAAATATCTACAGTACAAATGGAGATAAGAACATAAAATTTGTGCACCCTGAAAAGATAGGATTCTTTGAGAAGCTGCAGCATAAAAATTAGAAGGAGTAGAAAGACTCGAGGACTTCTGCAGCAGAAAGACTGCAGAATCAGGGCATGCTCTGGAGACTTTTCCCTACTCCAGACATGAGGATTTCCAAATTATCCAGGAACTGGTTCTTGCTCCCAGTTGCTGTCTCTCTTTTGAATATCATCTTGGTTAGCAGATAGTTAACCTTACTCTGAAGAAGTAAGGTGTTGAAACTGATTCAACAAATTCTTTGCACATGTACTTAACTTTAAAAATATTCACAGATTAATGAGATT
>NW_005054320.1:1874456-1876409 GCF_000277835.1 Geospiza fortis
TCTAACAGGTTCACAGGCTTCTTATGTCCTTTCAGCAAAGCACAAATGCACATAATCTCTTCAGAAGTGCATGAATATATATGATTAACTTCAGGAATGCATTTATGCAGTGAAGCACTGTAGTTAGATATATTCTGAAATGCCACTAGGTAATTCTAGGTAGTGGTTAGAAGGGATTGGTCTTCATGAGTCTGCTTGTGAAAGAGATGGGGTGCCCCAGAGAGTAGTTTTTAGAGTACCTGTTCTCTCCATTGACCCTGGAAGGAGGCAAAGGCCATAAACTAAGCATTATCTGGCATTAGATGCCTAATGTCGATCTGTGTCATTGTCCTCTTTCTGTTGGATAGTTTTTTCATATCTGAAAGATTGTAAGTTTTATGGTTTGACTATCTAAATCTGTATAATCCCTAGTGTTAGTGAACAAAGTAAATTTACCAGGAAGCTCTGCCAGTGGTTCCCTCTTGTCCCAACTTTCTTAATCTCTATGGTCCCACCAACCATTTCTGTCATTTTGTCCCAAATACTGAAGGCCAAAGAAAATAATGAGTTGGAAACTCTTTCTTCTCTTTTAAATTCCCTCTTCATTTTCTCTCCTAAGCTTGTTTTTGTTCACTGTCTTTTCTAAAGAAACCTCTCTTGAGTTTGTCGCTACTGTGCAGCTTTGCAGCAGTCAGGAATGGTAATTTGAAAATCACCATTTGAAATTTGAAATGCCATAAGCATAATATGTCAAAGGTTTTTTTTTTTTTTTTTTGTGTTTCTGCCAGACTAGATTTCCTGACTAGGGTTCTGGCTGAGAAACCAGAGGTAACTCAGAGAAGAGCTGCAGGTATGATCAGTGTTTGCTTAGGACTGTTGAAATACAAAACCTCCAGAGGAGAACTAGAAGAATGGAGACATGTTCAGCCTGAAAGCAAAAGCATGGATGAAGGTGTGTGGGTGAGGGAAAGGCATAGCTGCTACCTATTATTAAGTAAAAAGGATTTTACAAAAGATTCAGCAAGCTTGTTCTCATTGCTCAGCGAAGGTAGGGAAAAGAATAAAAAGCCTCAATTGCAGCAGAGTAGCAGCCTTTGACACTGGCTCCCACAGCATACTCCTGAAAAAGCTGGCAGCCCACAGCTTGGACAGGTGGTGGTGTTCACCATCCCTGGAAGTGTATAAGGACAGACCAGATGTGACACTCAGTTGACCTGGTAGTGTTCAGTCATAGGCTGGACTCAATGATTTCAAGTCTTTTCACACCTAATTGATTCTGCAAAATTTTAGCAAAAACTTGTCAGACATGTAGTTACTGGTGGTACAAGCAGTTGAGCATCACTGGATGTAGTGTGCAAGGTGAGACAAAATACTCTGTGAGACAGAGCTGAAGAAGGAATATTTTAGTCCATCCTACAAGGACGGGAAAATGTACTAGCAAGTCCAGCAGGGTGCTGTGTTAGCTGACCTGAGAATGACATATTGCTCACCAACAGATTGGTTTGTTGGGAGATCAGCAGGGAAGAGAGTTGGCCAGACAGGAGCCACTGGTACAGATGGTGACTCATATTTGGGGTCCCACTCAATTATTGCATGAATCTTTTTAGAATTGGGGATGGCTCCAAATAGCACTGAGGTGGATGGGGAAAAGAGAGAGAAGAGGGGCACCTATAAAAAGTAAGAATGCCAAGAGAGAAGGCAGGATTCTCAAAGGTTCCCCAGGATATATCTGTGCCATCACATTAATCTGAGGCTACACTGGCCTACATTTTCACTCCAGTCACTGGGCTCTTGGGCAGCAGTGTTGGCATTACCAGGGATGTGCTTGCGTGCTGCAAGCCTCTCTCCATAAAGCACTTTTGATAGAACTAGCTCAGCCCTGGGGGTGGAAAAGTGAAAACTGCAGAATCCAACCAGCATTTATGGAAATGGCCCAAGTAACTAGGAGCACAAGTTCACCTTTGTAAAATGGGG
>NW_005054320.1:1876545-1877087 GCF_000277835.1 Geospiza fortis
GGAAGGAAGTGGCGGAAGGAAGTGGCGGAAGGAAGTGGCGGAAGGAAGTGGCGGAAGGAAGTGGCGGAAGGAAGTGGCGGAAGGAAGTGGCGGAAGGAAGTGGCGGAAGGAAGGAAGGAAGGAAGGAAGGAAGGAAGGAAGGAAGGAAGGAAGGAAGGAAGGAAGTGGCGGAAGGAAGTGGCGGAAGGAAGTGGCGGAAGGAAGGAAGTGGCGGAAGGAAGTGGCGGAAGGAAGTGGCGGAAGGAAGTGGCGGAAGGAAGTGGCGGAAGGAAGTGGCGGAAGGAAGTGGCGGAAGGAAGTGGCGGAAGGAAGGAAGGAAGGAAGGAAGGAAGGAAGGAAGGAAGGAAGGAAGGAAGGAAGGAAGGTTGATCTATGCAGAGTAGACAGAGAGATGTAAGGATGTTGGACTGGAAAGGTATGCTAGTGAAGAATTACTAAAATAACTCCAAAAACTAGTAAAGGTAGAGAAACTGAGATAAACAATTAAAAAGAGGTTGAAAAAGAAATACATTTGGAGAAAATAAAGGGTTTGCTGTAGGGAA
>NW_005054320.1:1877097-1880875 GCF_000277835.1 Geospiza fortis
AGTAGGTGACAAAGAGGACAAAGTGAAAAGATTTTTTTAAGAGGTGAAGGAAGCAAGATTCAGATAATACGCTGTGGACATAATCATGCTGAGCATACAGAGCTCAGTGATGAATGGATACATAGCAGAAGAAAATGTTCTGTATAGACTTAAACACTATCCTGTTTGTGAGAAGTGAACTTGAGCACTTGCTGCCACGGAGTTTTAGAAAGTGAAAAAATAAGTTTATTTTGAACAAAAAAGAAATGTCTAATTCAAAATTATTATGCAATACATAGAAATTGCATCAGTATATTAAAAATGAAGAAGTTGTCCAGGATTATCACAATGTGTTGTTTCTGCCTGTTTTGCAGCTCTCCCCCTTTTTTCAATTCTTATTCCAAAGTTAAACGTAGGGTCAATTGTTTTTTCCCTTGGCAATTGCATCAGCCATAGGCATGTGTCACATGGTAAATGAAAGCGTATGATTAATTCAGAACAAAATTTTGAATCATTTAAAAAGCAGAAACTTCACATTTCATTACTAACCTATTCCCATATTAAAAAAATCAAAAATCACATTGCAATTTCTGGGACAAAACCATTTCAAGTATTTGAAAATACTCATTCCTGCATGCATTTCATTCTGTCCAAAGAATATTTCAATCCCAGAGCTGTCCAATACTCTGTTTCCCATTTCATTAAAAACCCCAGAAAATAATTAAATACTGGGTATTCTGCCCAAATACAAAATGCTATACATATTTCCAGAAATTATTGTCTCCACATAATGTGATCACATTTGCCTCCAAGGTTGATGGAAAATGTAACATCTAGCTAAGCAAACTGATGGTATTAGGGAATTAACATGATCTTCTGCTATCACCATGCAGATATATGTGCCACCATCATCACTTGTCAGTGTGGATTTTTGGCTCCTATAATAACAGCACAACTAGAAAACAGCATTTGTTTATGCTTAAGCCAAAAAGTTTAGCAACAAAGACACAAAGCAAAGAGCCAGTGCAATACAGAGATTATTTTTCCTAGTGATCAGAGTGTGAGGATGAAGTGAGGAGTTTTGCAATTTGTTTCCCAGTTTAGTTACTCATTCAATGTGACTTTTCAAGAGGGACTTTATGCTCTCCTCACCGTAGGTGCTTGCCTCATCTTCCTCATCATTGAAACAATAGCAACACCAAACCACTTCACAGCTGAGGTTGTGAGTGACCAAAGGACACTGACACCCTCCAGCAAGAAACTGCCACAGAGAAGACAAATGTGATGTTGACCAGCTCTAATGGATTGAGATTAAAGAGTCTTAAGGCAGCAAAACCTGTTGGTTATCATGGCATTCATATGCATTTGCATTGCTCTGACCAAAGTATTAGGACCCACATTCCACAGGGGTTATCAGGGCTGTGCCCTTCAGGGATGGCTGGGGTTATCCTACCATTCAGTTCCCGCCCTGTTGATCTCTTCCCACCAGCACTCTGTCGGCTCACCGAGGCTCTGGGATGCTGGCATGCAGGCATAGTTCCACAGTCTGTCAGAGCCTTCCTTCTTGCTGAAGACACTTCTAACGGCCACGATCACCTGCCCATGCGGGCACTGAAAGTTGAAACCTTGCCGGTACACATTGACCCATTCATCATTATCTCCGTAATTATAGGGACCGTAATAATAGTCACTGTACTGGCCCCATGCCAGAGTCACCAGAGGCAGGAACACACAGAGAAGGAAAATGTCCATCCTGAAGATGTTCCTGGCTTAGAAGTGCCCCTCCAGTTTGTGGGGCTGGCCCTTTTATATTGCCTCTAACATTTGGCTTCCAGATGTTATGTTTCCAGATCCAAGTGCAGTGTGTCATTGCTTAGCAAATCTCTAAACTACAGAGATGTCCAATTACTTTTAAGGTGGAATTCTGCAAGTACAGTAAGACTTCAGTCCCTAAGAGCAGGGTCTTCCCACCACCACAAACCATCTGTGATCCTTCACTGCTGAGCTACTGTGCACAGCAAGCTACATGTCATAGTACAACTGTCACAGACATGCCACTTTCATCCTCCAGACAGCGGTTAAGTTTGGAAACTACTGTATTTGAAATGAAAGCTCTATTTGAAGTTGCCATTTTCCATCATTTCCAACATGCAATCAAATGTGATCCTCTGTGTGTGTGGCCATCATCCTTTTCCTAAATGTGTGTGTCATGATTCTGCCAGTGCCTAGAATGAAGAGAATTGGGCAAGGTTAGGGAATTCACTGCTCCTTTTGAAAAAATTCCTTTGGAAATTTTGAGCAGGTTTGGTTGGAGGCAAGGTGGAGCCCAAATGACTTCAGACTCTGTCTTGGCATGGGAACAGCCCACCCTGAGAAGTAGGGCATTGGCTTCCTCCAAGCAGAACTGATTTTGCTATGACTCTATGTGAGCTCTGTGAAACTGTGGACTCAGCAGATATTTTAATTTGAGGATAAAGCACATAAGCAAGTTACAATGAGAAAAACTTCATGCGGGACCAGAGCCTACTGAAATCTTTGAGCAAGGGCCTTGAAGCCACCTTGATTTTATCATGGGCTAGGAACACAAGGCTGCTGCTGAGGAACTGCTGTGTTGCAAATTCAAAACCAGACTAGCCACTTGGAAAGTGTTTATATGCAACATCCTCAGGCAATTTCTTTACCAGGAACCCACTCTTTTCGGGGAAGTCTTGAATGGTGTGCTTTACTTAACTGCGTACTTGACCCATAGAAAACTCTGGGACTTGAGCATGTTTTAATAAGACAGTCCATGCCTGTGTTGCCTCTGCTGTGTTACTAGTAAAATGTATAACCCTTGCAACAGTTCCAGATTCAGATTCTGTCTCTTTTAGTGAAATCCAAAGACCTTTCTTGCAGCAAGGTTCTTCTCAAATCTTTTTACTACCTCTCTTCCACATTTGGACCATGCACAGAAAAAAGGGAAAGAAACAAAGAAGTTTATGAGCTTTTATTCTGTTGCTGGTACTCACAGAAAGACCTGTGATAGTAACTGGACTTGTTCCTCTCTAGGCATCTCCAAATCCATCCTGCCTGGTCATTTTTTTGCAGGACTATAAGCATCCCAAGAGGCAGGTGCATTTACTAACAAACCTCAGGTCTCAAAACTGCCTCCAGTCTCATCAGCCAGATGCTTTTGTGCCTTTAGCTAATAGCTTTTCTAGCTTTTCTTGTAGCAGATCCTTGTTGACCAAAACTGTAGGTGGTGGTTGGCTCTTTTCCTGAGCAGTGCAGCAACATCTCAGTTGTCTGTGCTTACAGCCAGTGCAGATCCACATGCACAAGGCATGGTGAGAGCTGCTGGTGTGGCTCAGTGCCTCACTTCCAGCTGCAGCATCCCCAGATGTGTGGGGAAGGGGACTATGGAGACAGCAGAGAAGAGCTCTTTCCTTCAGCTGCCCTCTTCTAGATCCTATGTACCCAATTAGTGGGGGACACGGGTACCCAATGTCTTAAGAGAGTGGAAATTTAAGAATTCAAGATTAAAACCCCTTGTAGTTATCTGATGAGCACCAGAGTACATGAGCTGCACAATCTCACACGAGTTTTTCAGATAACTCAATAGTGTATTTTTCCCCCTCTTACTTCCTTAAACACACAGTCACATCAGGGAATGCTGCACACTGCTGTAGATGCCTAAGACACATTCCGGAAGAAATTTTAGCAGGAAGAACCACATTCTCATATACATATGATCCTCACTTCACATAACCCTTTATAAGCACCATTGCTAGTAACAAAGTTCTTACACAACCCACAATAT
>NW_005054320.1:1880899-1882149 GCF_000277835.1 Geospiza fortis
TATGGAGAGTAGGCAGTCTGCCTACCTTTGACACGTGTGTGAAGCTTTGAGGTGTCTGTTTTCACTTCTAACATACAGTCGACCCTGCCTGATCCCAGTTAGTGGGTAGAGCGGCACTTCCATGCTGCACTGTGATCAAGAAGGGGCTTGGCTGCTATGCAGGGAAGACAGTGAACACAGCAGATGTGGAACAACAACTCCCTGTAGCAGTTGTGGCAGTTTAGACATGTCCTGGCCAGCCTTATTCTGTTCTGGCCACTGAATCAAGCACAACAGTTGAAGAGCCCGTACTTTTGAGCTGCAAACTAATCTGCAGCTTGGTGTCTTTCATTGTCTTCTGCTACAGTTTGCACTGCAAGAAAACCCTGATATTTAAAAATCAATCCCTCTGAAATTACCTACCCTTTGACTTTAAAAATATCAGCCTTGCATATCCAATGTTTGGAAGAGCAGAAAGTGTCAATGAAGTAGTAAATATGAGGTGCTAAGATCAATCTTTCATTGTTAGTTCCTTGCTGTGGAATCTATATGGTATGGTAATTGTTTTCCCCATCAGCTCTTAAGCAACGTTGCATTTAAATCACTGCTGGGGTGTCCCCCTCACAGGGGAACGTCCTGTATGGGTGCGGGCAGGTCACTCCTCCGTGAGTCCCGTAGGAGCGACTCCACCTCTTCCACCACGCGCATAGTCCCGGATGTATAACGAACGCACGACCAGGGAGGTGGAGGACTCGAGGCACCAGTGGAGGTCCAGCTGGGTTTATTAGCGGATGGTCCGAGGGTTCAAGGAGGGGAGGAAAGCAGGGGTGCAAACGCAGTCGAAACGAGCCGGTGTCAGAGTGAGCTCGAGCCCTGAACCAGGGTGGCACCGGGGTTTATAAAGGGGAGAGGGTAGGCAGGGTCAGGGTACAAACCAGCCAGTGGGAAAAGGGCTCAGAGGAGGGGACAAGGTGGGGTGATCGGGGGTACACCTATAGGAATGTGGGGAGAGGGTGGTCTTATGGCGAGGTCCAGTGGGGAAGTGGGGAACAGGGAATGTTCCAGAAGGGAAGGAGTGGACTACAGGTGATTTATGTTTATATATTAGAATAATCCCAGGGTGCTCCCCCCCCATCTTCCCTGTCCCCTCCTCCCACAAATCACATAAAAAAATTAATTTCTGTCCTGCCCGGCGGTGACAGATAAAAGTGATTATTCTTGATACCCTGCCTCCCTGGCCTAACTTTGGAGTTAGCTCAATTTTTAAAAAA
>NW_005054320.1:1882215-1900886 GCF_000277835.1 Geospiza fortis
AAGGTAGTAGATGCACCATTACTCAGTGATGCAGGTGTTATTAGAAGAAATGCTGCAGTATTTTCTTGCCATGCCATGACACAGGCATGAAATGCAGAAAGATTTCAGTGCTTTGAACTAAAAGCACAGATGCAGAAGTATTACTTAAATGAATAACAGTAGCCAGCCCGAGCTGAATACTAAAATAGGAGAAAGAATGGTAAAGCTTGTGGTAAATAGGTATGGTTCGTGCTGATAAAATTGAAACAGTAATTAATATTGATATAGTAATTAATATTTGGAAATAATAAAACAGTTAAAAAATTGAAATGCCAAAAAAGAAAGGGAGAGGAGGGGCTCCACCCCCCCTCCCTGAAGATGTTCAAGGACAGGAGGAAAAGCAAGAGATAACAGTTACTAAAAATTAACAGAAAGAAGGGAAAATCTGGTTGGGTCCCAGGAAAATGCCAGCTATAAGAGATTTATTGCTTTGATGCTTAGATGTAGTAATATGTTAGTTTTGGCTTTGACCCCCAAAGACTTTTGCGACCCCCAAAACGAGTGGTGGAGCATGTGCCGTAAAGGTGGTGATGAGGGCAGAGGTAGAAGTGTGATGAATCGAAAATGGGAGGAGATGACATTGACACCTGGCTTATAAGGGGGGAATCTTCACTTGGCAAGCTCGTACGTGAGATGGCCAGGGTCCAAGAGCCCTGCACTCCGTACCCCGCGGATATCCTTTGCTTATGCGCTATTATTGGAACCAAATTATCCCTTATTTTAATCAAATTATATTGTCAATATTTCAAGTGTATCCAATTTTATATATTCTCTAAACTATTCAATTAAAATTGTTACTACCTCTAATATTGTTTGGTTTTTTTATGATGGGGTAATTGGGCAAACATAACAAGCTCTATTTATTATTTGGCATACACAAAGATGCTAGGGCTGAAATGAGAAAAGTGAGGGTTCAGGCTTGGTCAGTGACAGGTACAACTAGATCTGTGTCTACAAAACTTAGTTGCATGAAAGTAGTGTCATGTGGTTTTATTAGAGTTTAAGTTCCTGTGTCTGCAAAGGACTGGCTCAAGGGCAGCCACTTTTTACCTCACTTTGAGGGCAGAAGGAGCATATGAGGGTGTTATCTCACAGCGCTTCACCATTTAAATGCATAGGAGAGATTCCTTCTCATATTTATTACTCAGGACTATGGCCAGAAGTGAAGCTTTGCATTTTGGGCTGGTGAAGGAGGCTGAGTGTGTAATGCTGAGCCCTGAAATCCTCTGTACATGAAACAGGTATGGCAGAAGCAGTACCACTACCAGCAGCAATATATGTCTGCTTCCAAGCCAATGAACTGCATTGTGGCATTTCACCATAACAAGAAAGTAGTTTTCATGACAGCTCATATCATCCCTGAGGTCACACACTGTGAACATATTTTCTATATTTTATTGCACACTGTCTCAGTATGATGCTGGCAGTTCTGATAAAGCAGAGTGGCTTGGATGCGTCAGGGAGGCTGCATGATCTGGGAGCTGTAAATCGAATTAAATTACAGATTACTTTTCCTGTCATCTTTGCAGCATGGCTTATATATTTTTATATATATGTTCAGAATCATAATAAAGGCACCCCATATCCTCAAACTTTGAAATGCAGGAAATTTTTATATATATATACATAAAAGTAAGTTTCCTACATTATCAGTTATCATAAAAGTTTGAGAATTTGAGGTGCTTTTATTATATTTTTGAAATGAGATTACAGAGACCTTGGTATTGTGGAGGACAAAGCTGCTGAAAGACTGCTTCATAAGGAGTAAAGATATATCTTGGTCAACTTTTTAGCTCAAAGATACTCTCTTCTTTCAGAATAATTTATATGGTGAAGGCTGGAGTTAATTTATCAAGTTTTCCTGCTATTAATGATATTTTGTGTAGCTCTATTCACTTGATGTTCTCAACATATTTTGATTAAGCCTTTTGAACTACCTTTTTGAAAAACAGGAAAGGTTAAAACCCCTTCCACAGTGGGTCCAGTGATCTGCTCAATGTTCACCAGTACTTCAGGGCTAGAAAGAGATTTTAAACTTCAACATCTAGACTGGAATTTAAAATCCCACTCCAGTCCTGGGAAAGCACACGTTTTCCTAACCTTTTCTTCCTGCTCCTTCCCTACAGAGATGTTAGTTTGGCTTCTACTTTGTGTAGCTCCTTTCATGTGAAAAGGAAGCTACTACTTAAGATACTGTGATACTGGAGGATATTGCAGAGCTGTTTTCTGTTTGGAAATAGCTGTAGAAAATTCTGATATGATACCACCTGGAATATGCCCTGGAGAAAAAAAAGTGCTTGCCGCAGTGCTATTTTTTCAAGTTAACATAAGCCTTTGAATTGCTTTTGTAGTAGCTTCCTTCCAGCATATGTATTATTAAATTATGGATTAAAAAATAGAAGCAAACAGGAAAAGCAAAACTTAAGTCACAAAGTCTCTGAGGAAACGATAAGAAAGCTGCACCGAAACATTAGTAAAGAAACAACTGAAACAAATTTTTTCAGTTTGGGAAACCATCTAGAGGCCATGATAACTATTTTCCTTCTGTGAGTCTGAGATCTATTATTTTGGAAACTTAATTTTCAGATAATCAGCAAACAACTGCATCATAGATTAATCATCATTGCTAGATCAAATAACCCCCAAAAACTGCTCAAAAGCAACAGTCACAGACCTTTGTGACAAACCTTCCCCATCGTCCCTTTGAGTAGGGAAAACCTGGATACTGGAAAAGAGCTAAGTTTTGCCATGGAAGGCATCTTCATCAACAGTAGAGCTTGTACAAACATCCTAGAATGGCTACCCAGAATATTCTGGTGTTAAATAACCCAAGAACCAATCGCCACCATTACAGACTTCCACAGATCTCTCCACAGAAGTAATTTCAAATAGATTTGCTAAGGGTCATTTAACCAGTTCTGATACATCCATTTGTCAAATACAGGCATGAGGAGCCTGGTAACCTGACTATTACATAGGTATTGTAAGAAGTCATGCACAATTTATGAACAGAAATTGATGCTTTTTTCATTGTTGTTCTTCAGATCCGCTAAAGTTGAACAACCTCCTCTATGGTTTAATCCTAATCAAAATCAGGCTTTCGTCAGAGCAGAGGCATAACTGCTCCTCCCTAGCCTGCTCCACATACTGTAAATGCTGCCCTGTTGTAGTAACTCTTACCATTTATGTTAAAATACTCAATCCCTGAAGTTGTGATTACAGTGGCCCTTCCAGGATCCTTACAATGAGGAAAAGCCAAGTTGAGAAGTGTTTGCCATTACAGTTTAAAATGTCAAGACAGGGCACGGTACCTTTCAAGTCACGTTACTGCTAAAAGCAAGGTGGTTTTTCTGAGTACTTTTTGCTAACAAAGTCTGTTCTTACTGCTGTCACCACTATCTCTTTTAGCAGATAAGCTTGACATCCATACCAAATCTTAGGTCCAGTCCTGTATTAAGCCTAGACAGTCAGAGTACAGTGTCTGAAGGTGAAGGTGGCAAAAGAAATTTAAAAAGACTTGAGGATGCAGGAAATTCAGTGGGCATTGATTCAGGAAAGAGCCAGATGCTTCAGGCTGAATCAGTGCTGAACCTCTTCGCAGATTTATAGGCAGCAGTTTGCCACGACCTTTTTATAAATTGAGCTGAGTAATCCCCTTTTCATCACTCATCCTTCTTGAACACACACATGTGTCTGTGGACTTTAATATAAAAATTTATATTAAACAATAATATAACAGTTATATTTAGTCTTTGAGCTAAATTCCCACTTGTCTATCTCTGTGCTTTTGTTGTTTCCCACTTGATACAGCAGGAGACCTTTCTTGGAAGAGCAGTCATCACCAGATCAGCACAGACAGAAATGTTCTAAACTTTATGACTCTTCCAGAAAGAGACTTTTTCTCTAGTGGTCTCATTAAACATTTGAGTGCAATTACTACTAAACTTAATACATAAGGAATTTTGTATATGATCAATTACCCTGTCTTTCAACTTGTTTTAAGTTTGGCCTCAAAATGTGTAGCTTCAGCTGATTCTTGAAGCATTGAGAAAATCTGTTGAGATAAAACAGGGAGGAAAAATGTTACATTTAAAAGTAGAAGTTACAAAATGCAATCAAAGTATTATTGAGGTACTCTTCATAATCTGAGATACAACAGAGGCACAAGCCTCATTTTTTTTAAATTTTGAAAGTCCAACACAATGCTTGTTTCCATGTAAGGATTGGTTACTTCTGTTTCAGTTTAATTCATGGGACAACTTTTAGAAATGGCCGCAGCAGACAGATTTTCAAAATCCATGGACTACTGACCTGGGGCTTAATATGGGTGATGTTTTCCAGGGGTGTGACTATCGGTGTCGACTGAGCAGTGTTAAGAGATCAGCTGTGATGCTTGTCATGCAAACCATCTGTTGTGGATGGAAAGTGGGTTTCACCTTCAGAGAATTTTGGTATCTATAGAAAATTCTCACATGGCTTTTTCCCATAGTCTGTGACCAACAGCTCATAGCATCACCGTGAAATGCTGGAGGGGAAAATCTGAACTAATAATAACTTTGCACAGACCCATGGGGTAAGTTTGAGGTCAGGGCTGAACTGATCTTTTATGTGAGAATGGCAGTAGCTGTAATTCACTTGCTGGTCATGGGAATGGGCTGAACCAAAGCCAGGTTTTTTTTGAGGTAGACAAGGGGAAAAAGAGCTGACAATGTGACTTAGAAGTATCTCAGTTTTACATGCAAAGGACCCTATCTCTGCGTGATCTTTCAGGCCCATGCAAAGTGAATGCTGAGTAGGAATACTCAGAGCTCGTGATGTTTTATTTCAGTTTTGTACTTTCTTTGTGTAGGCTTCTTTGTGTCAAAATAAAATCTTAAGAGTTCATAATGATTTTGCTGTAACAGTCACTGAAGTCAGATGCTGTCTGGCAGCCCGTGTTATGTGGGAAATGAAATGAGATGCCTATTTGGTCCCTTTTGGCTGTGTGCTTTGTGAATTTGGATAGCTGGAGTGACACTGAAACCCAGCTCCCAGCACCATCCACTTATTTTGCATTCTATTCATGAGAATGATTTCTCTTTACTGTTTTGCTTTGGAGATGCTGCAGATAGTGGGGGGAAGAAGTGGGGAGAGAGGAAGAGAAAATCTGGGGAAGGGGCTTCTGCACCCTGCCACTATAATTCATTGTGATCTGACCTTCTGGATTTTCAGCCCCGCTCACCCATCCATCACTCCTCATGTGACTGTCACCTCATATTATTGTAATTAGCAACTGCCAGCCCCAGAGATTTGACAGTGGAAGTGAAAAAGTCCCAAAAGCTCTCTGCCAATTTAAACTTAACCCTGTCATTACAGGACAGATTGCCCTGCTCCAGAAGTAGCTCATTGGCAATTGCACTGAGATAATAGCATGGTCCTGTGGTGGTATCCGGTTCCTTGACTCCCCCTGCTTTGTTGTCCTTGTGCCCTCCCAGCTCCTAGACTGCTTCACCCTTCTTCCTTCCTACATGCCACCCCTCTTTGCTGCCTATGAGAACTGAAGCTACCAATGAGGGTGCTCAAGCCGGCAATGCCAGTCTGTGGGTGGATAATAAATTCGGCTTTCTGTAGTTGTGCCAATTGAGGGCTGTCTGCTCAGCCTCGGAAAAGACCCTGCTGTTCTGTCTCTGTTTTTCCCTCCTTCTGGAACTTATCCCCCTGTGCCAGCACTGCAGAGTAGAGAGCCACCAGGGTCCCTGTCCATTTGAGTGGCCATTGGTTCATGCTGCTAAGACTCCCTGTCTTTGTTGCTGGCGGTATCTCAGCCGGGTGGACAAAAGCTAGGTCAGATCTGCCTTCTCATGCTACAGGTTCCTCACCTTCACTTATAAACTTTCTCCAAGTGTGATTGACAGCTGCTGTTGCCAGGTCCCTCTTTACATGGCATTTACAGATCTTGCTTCATAGTCTTAAGCAGGAGGTGGCTGGAAGTCATCCTTGTTGTTACTTTCTTCAGCTAATTAGGTGCAACTCCTGCTCTGCTACTGTACAGAGGTGACAGCGCTGACAGCTCACTGGAAGGTTGCCTTCCCCTGGGAAATATCTGGGGTTGCAGATAAAAAATTGAGATATGGGGAGTGTGACAATATCTGATGCCCAGTCTCTGTGGTGATTCTATCTGTTCAAACAAACAGAACTGAATCAGGTAATGAAGGTCCTGATAGTCCTGCAGTTCAACTGAGTGATGAACTGTTTCAGTAAGTGTGACAGGCAGGTTTGACATGGCCCAGGCTCAGGTACCATTCTGATAGAGTTTGCATATAATCAAAAATTATTTGCTTAACCTATTCTGCACCATTCTGTCAAGACACAGCTTTTTTTACTCTGATGTTCACAAAAGTTGGCCCCCCTAGTCCTTAAGAATAATGTGATGGCCGTTTTTTTTTGCAGCAGTTCTGCACTGCCGTGATCAGTCCTCATCCACGGTGTACTTTGCTCCATCACCTTGCTCTTGCAAGCAGTTACAAAGACCAGTATTACTCCAAGTTGTCTACTATTAATTTAACCTCTCTAGGAGACTGGGCCAGAACAGCTTCTGCTCATTGCCACAAGAAGCGTAACTGAGAGCCCTTGAAACATGATTTTGCTATCTAGGTTATATATGCTTGAGCCATGAAGTTTTCTGAGCCTGCTCTCAACCTTCAAACATTTGGCTTTGCACCACACAGTTTACTGAGCTTTATGCCAACCCACATGACAGGGCTTGTTTGTGTGAGCACTCTTGTATTTTGTTGGTGTGCCTGACACCACACGAGATACCAGCAGTAACTGTGTTCACCGAGACGCAGGAAAGTGCCCAGAGAGCTGTTACTGCCTTAAGCTTTTCTAATCACATTGAATTCCCCTAGTTTGCCAACTACACCCACAGAATAATACACCCTTTTCTTTGTGCTACATTCTAGTTTATTTGTTGCATTGAGAGCTCCAGCAAATGTATTAGGGCGGTTAAATGAGCAGGGCAGGAGACTTTCTCCTTTATTGCTTTTATTAAGAGCGATCAGTTCAAGGTTGGGAAGCTTGATGGGTCCGCGGTTTCACGGTCCCCGCTCCCAGAGTGACCCCGATGAGGTGGCAAAGTGCAGTGTTGTCCGCTAGGGCCAGAGCTGGGGATCTTAGCCTCACAAGAGCAGCGCGCGTACCCCCACGTTCCCCAACTTCCAAGCGGCTCCCAGCTCGGCGTCTTGGTTTCAGATGAGGTCCGTGCTCAGGGTGAGAGGCAACAGAGATTCTCAGCATCTCTGCAGGCTCAGCACTCTGTTCCTCAGGTCCAGACATCACTCTAATTTCTTAATTCTTTATTGGCTCGTTGTTTTGGAGGTCTTTTCGGTAAGTTTGGCAGGGTTCCTTCCTAGAGCATGCTGGTCTCGAGGCTGTTTTGCATCTTCTGATGCCCCCCTCCACCGTGTCCCCTCCTCTCACTGTTTGGAGAGAAGGGCTATCAACTTAGCTTCAGGCAGGGTCTTACCGATACAAAAGGAGCAATTAGCGAAAACGACCAGTGATTACCATAACAAACATGCAGAACTTCACCTTGGCTGCAACTGGTGTAACTGGTTTTGCAACCTTTTCTTTCCTAAAAAAATTGGCAGATTTTTTTGTTTATAACAGGCAGCATGTTCCCTGTGTCTCTTCTCAGCTTTAGTACATTTACAACTCCTGTTTATCATGAGAAAAGGTTGCGTGGAGGAGTAGCTTTGAGGGTTCATAACCTTGGTGTTATGTGGTTTATATGCATAATTGAAGAGAAAATACTTGCTGATAAATGGAAACAACAAAAAAGAAGCAGCAGAACTTTAAAAATCTCTGGAAGCAAAGTTGTATGTTTTGGTTATTTATAAGATAAGGCATGACAGGCACTAGGGAATAGTTTGTGTTGTACTTCATGACTGCCTTCAAGGGAATATGACAAGATTAAGAGAAATTTCTGCTCATCACTTAAATGCTGCGCTACATTTTATGTCCACACAGCACAATGCGAAGTGTCAGCACTCATTGGTTTAGGAGCTCATTATTTACGCTAACTGGAAATGCTTGTGGATAAGTCCTGCACTATGCGATTGAGCTGCTTCTGTAGCGATACCCAACAACTCTTTCTGGTGAAGCATGAAAAATGGAAATGTTTTCTTCAGCAGAGGTCAGATACTTGGCTCTGGCCAGGAAATAAAGGCCAGAAGTTGCTATTCTGCTAAGCATGGGAGGCAACACCACACCATCCTTAAGTTGCAACGGGTACAGAATACTTCAGGTTGGAAGACACCTCTGGAGGTTTCCGGATCAACATCTTGCTCAAATCAGGGTTGGCTGAAGATCTGACCAGATTGCTCACAGCTTTATCCAGTCTTGAATATCTCCAGGGATGAAGAATGCACACCTTGTCATTTTTCCACCTGCAGAAAGAAAGCATGAGTTATACAAGCGCAATGTAATATCTTTGTGACCAGAGGAATTTGGTAACAGAATCAAAGCTGCTGTTACTCTGCTACTTGAGCACTCCTTGCTCTGTAGCCCTCTTTATCACTCTACCCTTCAAAGCATGATACTGAAAATAGTATATTTTTCACTTTAGGAAGCATGTCCTGTCTCTGTGCCATTAGAATGCTTAGCAACATGGATGCAGATGCATGCCACACATGCAATGAAAGTCAGGCTGTTTCTCAGACATTTCCCAGCTCTCACCTCATTATTTTTATGATGAATCCAAAACTCATCAATTAAAAGGGGTGCACCAGTGTTCTTTTATGTCAGGAATGGGTTAGATTAATTGCCTTTGAAACGATCCGTGTCCCTAGCCCCGTAGTGCTCAAGCTCTCCAGATGGCAACCTTGCACCCAGTAAAAGAACTGTGTGAATTGCCTAAAACCCTTTTTATATCATCCATCCAACAATATTATTGTGTATTTAAACGTAATCTTCAGAATATCGACAGTTCAGACGGAGTTGCTGGTTTAGTAAATCCTGGAATCCTGGGTTAATAAATCTTGACACACTGAGTTTAGTCATAGCTCAAGATAGCTCTGCCACTCTACTGTTCTGAATCCTTAAACAAATTACTTTGTCTCTTCATAGTCCTGTTTGGCCTTCTGCTCATTTTTGGTATTTCTGGCCTAATGCTGTTAACTCAGTTGTAAAGTTACTGTCTCATTATGGATGTGACAATTGATGTCTTGCAACTCGAAGCAAATACCCATGTTCTCCAGCTATTAACTGTTATTGCTTGCTTCTTGCTCTCTGTCTTTTCACAGGTGAACTCACAGTTTTGTGCTATTGTGGGAGAAGATGGGGAAAAAAACTACCAACTATTCAGCAGAAAACAAAAAGCTATTTCTTAGCCAGTGGTTATAATAACTGCTATGAACCAATCTCTCTTAATATACAATTTCCTGACATTAACTGAATTTGACATTTACATTTGCTTTTATTTCTTCCAAGAGCCCTGTGTAATTTTTCCCCATTTAAAGTGCTGTTTTACTCTGAAAATTATTTTTAATATTGGCAATATGAGGGTCTCTATTTATTCTGTCAAGTTTACTCAGAGCAAAAACGTGGTTTGACAGCAAAAAACTCTCTCTCTGGCTTTTGTGATCTTTGGATTGTGGTGGAAAAGGCCTTTGCTAACTCATAACACTGCAGACCCAGATGTCGGAATCTTCCTGAACTGTGCAGAAGTGATGGAGGATGATGAAGGAGAGTGTGATGCACAGTGCTGAGAATAGACAGTGCAGGAAAAGCAGAGACAGCAGGCTTCTCTCTCTTCTCCCTCTCTCCCTGCTACAGAGGATTTATGACATCGTAACAGGCTTTGCCGTGAGTTGAATACAAAAAGAATTTCTCCCAGACTGTAGTACAATCAGCATTTTTGGTGCATTGGCTTCATTGCTTTGCTTCAGTACTTCAGTGAGCTGACTGGCAAAATCCCAAGCTTCATGCTAAGATCCCTGCAGCGCTGCCGGCAAAAGAGTGCCCAAGCTGCAGAAATAATGAAATAATGTAACTCATAAGTGCCCTTCAGTTAGTCAGAAGATTCCCTGAGGAACAGAAAAATCCTGGAGAGAATGTTGCCAAAATTCCTTTGCTGTCATCCACTGCAGAGGTAATAATTTGCATATAGTTACTGCTCAACGAATTCCCTGATATGGCCTCTGCCCTCCACACCAGAGCACTGCTGGCTGCTTTCATACACAACACACAGATCCAGATTCCTATAAACATGAGGCCAGGATGATGGGATCACTTATCTTTTCACCAAGATGAAACACAACCAGAAAAAGTAATTTCATTGGTGTATCTACATCTCTTACCAGCTTACTCTGTTCTTTACAGTCTTTTCCTTGAAGTTTGAATACGAGGCTCTCAAGTAAGGTTATTAGGTGCTCACAGTGCTGAACGCAATGAGATCTTGATCTTCCTTCATCAATCACTATCACAATCACATCAGCATTTATTCATTTACAGTGTGTTCTTTAAGTAGGAAAGTCTGCTGGGACCTCAGTGGTAATAAGAGAGTGCTGCTTTTCTCAGCCGTGCCTCTTTTTAAGAATATAAATGGCATAGCTCTTTATGGCACCCAAAATGACATTTTTCCACAGATACTAGTGATTATTTTTTGAGTTGGCTTTTTCCTTTTATGCCTAATTGATACTTTTTTACACTGTATATTTAATAGCTGTCTGGCACTTTCCGTGTAAGAATCTTGAGGTACAGAATTATTGTATCTATTTTACAGACATGGGAATCTGAGGAAAAGCATGGAAAGGTTTACCTGTCATCAAGGTCATACACTGAGTTTATAACAAAACTGGCATTTTAAAAATCCTAGCAGTTCACCACTATTTCTTTCCTTGTTTTACACCATTCCCATTCTCTGTACCTTCTCTCCTTCCTGTCTTCCTTTTCTGCTACCATTTTGCCAATGTCATATCCTCTCTTTCAGCAGGTCTTATCCCTGAAGGTGGGGTTTGTTTTCCATATTTCTGAATCTGGATCTGATACCCAAACACTTCATATGCCATGCGACTCAGGTGCTGGCAGTCCTGCTTCTCTTTCACATGCTAACAGCTAGGAAATTCCATAGCAAACTCCCAGGTCTTTCAGGGATCTTGGACACTGCCAGTAATTCTCCTTTCTCCCGTTTTTTTTTTTTCGTGGCCCATTATAGTGTTGGCTTTTAGCTTTATTAGGGGCCGCTAGTATTTTGCTTTAGAAACAGGTCATTCTGAAATGTTGTGGAGCATGCAGTGTGTAAGGACTTGAGAACAGTTTTCCATGGGACTTTCTGGACTCAGTATCTTTTGTGTGACTGTGTGCAGTAGTATGTGGGGATGCAGCCCATCTTTTCTCAGCCTCTATTTCAAACAAGATTCCTAATAGAAGTTTTCTTTCCGTATGCTCACATTGAAAAACTCCCCAGATTTCTTCCTCCATGAAATCTTCAGTGCCCTGCAGTGCACCCCAAAAAAAAGACAGTCGTCTGTGTTTACAACAGCTGGTTAAAGGACATGTTTAGGCTTTGAGTGAGGTTTTCTGGTCAGTATTTTTTCCTCTTTACTTTTCCAAAAAATAACATAAATTCTGCACGTAGTTATTTTAAAAACTTCTGGGCAATATAGTCTGTGAAGTCAGAATAGCCAATTCAAAATTCTGATTTGTATTGATGTGGGCACTCTTTGTATTTTAGACACCATGTAAATGTCTTTTCTGGATAGATTTATTATCTTGTTTTTAATACATTGAAACAAGGGGCAGCTGCTAAGGAGGAGGGGAGGCACTTTGCCAATGTGAGGACACCAGGGGAGCTGTCTGCCAATATCAATAAGAGAAGAACAAAGTTTTTTTTGCTTTCCACTCCTCCCCTCCTTCCTAGTGCTCCTACTCCCTTACATTCACTCCGGGAGAGAGGTAGGAGTTCAGTCTCCAAACTGAATCAATTCTTGTTGCCTTCACTGAGGCTGTCAGCAGAGCAAGGTTAAGTGTCACAACAATGTTTTCGTGTTATGAATAGCTTCTTCTCTCTGCACTTGCTTGATATAAGCAGGCTTATAGCCTCTTTCCCCTTTATCCTGCTCAATGCAACATACACATTGCAGATCACTAAAGCTGGAATTACTTGGCTTTACAAAGCTTCCCTAAAATGACTTATCTCTCCCTGTCTCTCTCCTATGAGCACCACAAGATCTCTGAAACCCTGTCTTTTGTCTGAGTGTGCTCAGAGGAAAAAAAATCTTTATTTTAAAGGCCTATTTTTCTTCTCACTTGTTTTACATCTGCCACCAGTTATCTGTATGAACAAGACATGGCAAAACAGCAATAAGAAAGAGTAACCCCATACTGATGAGATGGCTACTAGGTGATCTGCTTTACAGCATGTTCTAACTAGCTCTACCCAAGAAAACCATCAGTGACTGGAGTAACAAGATGGTTGGGAGAATCTCAAGGGATTTAGCCAATTGCAAGTGGATCAGCAGCCTCATATAAGATGGTCTGGTACTGGTGGAAATTACAGTTTTCAGGTGGGACAAGAAATTAACTCCCTACTGAGCTATTTTCCACAAGAGTAGAGACTGTCACAGTGTCTATGCTACTTCTTGCAAGATGCTAGTAACACTGTCCTACTCAGAATTTCCCAAGCACTCTTCATTTGTAGAAGCAATCCTCTCTTCTTTCTGCTCTGAGCTCCTGCTAAGTAAATAGTAGTTACTGTCCTGGGGGGAAATTTACCCTGTGTGTGGAACAGAGAGTATACTGGAAATAGCAAGTGTCAGCCATGCTGTTTGATGGAATGATAAAACTTGCTCCTGTTGCTTAAATGCCATCATTCCTATGTAGAAAACTATAGCCTAATGGTGGAGTCTTAATCTGATGAGAGGAACTTCTCCTCAGCTTGGAAATCCATGTATGGTTGACAAAACAACATCTAAAGCTGGCCCCTTGTTCCCCCTTAAAGATTTAACTGCACTTCAGCTTTTGAAGCTAACCCATTCTGCTGGAGGACTGCCCAGTCTTGCTTTGGCTTGCCTCTTTCTTGGGATTCCTGCCACATAAGAGATGTTAGCTGCTTTGGTTGTGTTTTAGAAACATGGAAAATGTGGCTCATATAAGCTTATGATAATGGATTGCTGGACTTTTCAGGCTGATGTTGTGTTTCATATTCTGCATTTCATGCTCAAAAATTTCCCTTGTGTAAACCTCACCCCTCTTGTTTCTTTGCAAAGAAGTCTTTTGGAGAAGGGACAGGATTTACCAAAATTATTAAGGGAAAGTGGTTTGCCATGAAAGATGTGACATATTCTGTACTTCACTGGGGCTTTGCAGCAGAATCCTGTTTTGCTGCTCTCTGATATCCTCTTTTGCTGTACATTTGACTGATGTTTGTTAATGCTTAATTACTAGTCTGCACTGCTTGAACCATCTCATGGCTTGTTGAGGTTCACTGACAATCACATTGCAGTCCACCACCACCTCGGTTTTGTAACATCAGAGAAAAGAAAGCTGTCTGACAAAAACACTTCTTACTGGAGCTTGCAAACAGACAGCCACCACAACTCTTATCTCATTGTAGCTAAAGATATGCTCATGAGGTAACAGGTTAGAAAAAGTTTATTTATTTAGTAAAATAACGTATGTATTTATGCATCCTACTCCCTATTCAGATTTATATTTAGGTTTCCCTTCAAAAATTAGAGACCATCAAAGATTATGTGCAGTGCAGATATTAAAGTGCATGATTTTATTGTGAGGCCTTGGGCATAGGGTGAGTTTCTCTCCATATCTCAAGCTGGGGCTCCCCACCACCCCAGCTCTCACCTGCATGAGTGTAGGTTGTGCTAAGGCAATGTGTGGCTTCACACTTTCACTTCCCCTTCAGATGTCCGCCAAAGGTATGGCAAAATCTTGGCATCAGACTGGCTGCAGGGAAGGAGGGTTGGCTTAAGAGCTGCAGAGCTGACTTGTGAGACAGTTCATTTTTTGTTTGGCCTTCGCTTCATTCAAATGCTTTGGCCATTTTTTATTAGTTGAGCAATGTCAAACTTCTCAAGAGGATATTAAGATATGAGCACAGGCAAGAGTGGTGAAATGCACAGCTCCTGTCCCATGCTGGGGCCCTAATTGCTCTAAAGAATTACACACTTTGTCGAGTCCTGTTTGTAAGTCCTCTCTTGATTCAGCCTATTTTCCACCAGGGGAAAGTGAAGGTGAACTGCTTAATTTGCATAGCACTTACAGGCAAAACTTTTCAGAAAAATTAAGGCCTTAACATGGTGATTTTTATATGCATGCGGATGTCTTGTCAGCCCATGGCTGTCCTACAGAGACAGCATTTCCCTGAATGGCTCGGTTATGCCCATGTGCACAGAGTGTATGAAGTGCTTTTGATTTCTGATAAGATGAAATGCCCTTAAAATAAACCCTGTCCCCACAGAAGTCAAGACCAAAGTTCTCAGTGACATCTGAGGGTGCAAAGTACTACACAACCTAACCTTCTAGAAATGACTGAAGTCTGGACAGGCCAGATTTTTCTAAGGTACTAGTAATCTGCTGTACAGAAGAATCTTATTTCTTAGCCTTGTGTGCTGTGCAAACACCTTTTGTTTTAGGAGCAGGCTTCCCATGCTGATCAGGTCAAGAACTGAACATTTGATAAGAGAATTTACAGCTCTATGGAATGAGGCCATAATGCTCCTGTTTGGGTACTGGAGGGTCTCACATAAAAATCCTGAAGCATCTGTCTGAAAAGATTAGGGAGAATCCCAATTCCAGGTCTGGGATTCAACTACCCTGCTAGTTTTTCATGGTTCATATTCCAAGCCTAAACTGGGATCCAGACAGTCATATGGTCATTCCACCTCTGTAGAAGATCTGAAACTGCAGGCTGGCATTTCCCTGACCTCAGTCAGAGTTGTTCCTACTGCTGTGTTTTGTGGCACCAGCCCATTTCTACAGTAGCATTAGGTTAAAGGATACCGAGAGGCCTCCTTGTCAGTCATAAAGGAGTTGAGCTTTACTCCCAGACACACGATTCCTGCCGACAGCCAAGGTCTGAAATAAAGCTGGCTGAGGAGAGTTTCTCGGACATGCAGGTCATGGGCAGGCCAGAATTTGTGCTTGGAGTGAGTCAGCCCCAGAACCATTATGAGACTGACATTTGAAGATGTGGGCAGAGGAAGACAGGCCATGAGTGCATCAGTAACACTTGCGTGTGTGTACATCTAAGCACATCTCAGCCAGTCTGTGAGTGAAGTCCTTGCAGCTGGGTAAAAATTTTGCTGCTGTGCTTGGCAGACAATGGGGGTAGCTGGACTGGCCCTGAGGGTGGGAGGAAAGGGTAAAGGCAACTTCCCACCTGAGAAGTGCCATGACAGGGACTGGACTAGATTTCATGCCCTTCCATTGATTTTTGTGCCAGGCAGCCATGGTGATTGTAGCCATACTAAAACCAAGGTTTTCCTCTTCCTGCAGGGGAAAAGTGAGGCCAGAAAAGAACGACATACACGACCTACCTTTGGAGCTGTGCTATGTCTGCTGCTCAGCTGTGCTATGTCTGAAACTCAGCTGGACTGAGTTTCTCTCTGCAGTGTGACCAGGTGGCTCTTGATACCTGCTGCACAGGGCTGCATGGGATTTGCCTGTGGGAATGAGGGGAAATGGCTCACTCTGTGCCAGGCAGGGTAGCATCAACAGGAATTAGAGGAAAACTTGTGCATAAGAAGGAGGCAGGACCAAAAAGTGCATTTGTTAGGAAATAGGTTAGTCACAGTTAACAGGATCAAGATGAGTCATGGGGACAAAAGGCACTAATTGGACTGTTTCTACTACTGTTTCAAATTTCCCTGTAGCTGCTTCACAGATCAGGAGATCTGTGGAGGATTCATTCCTGGGAACAATCATGTGGAGTCCTTTTCCTCTTGATTGTAGCAGTGTGAATCAGCAGCAAGTCTTTGGAAGTCAGTGCACCTGAGATAGTAAAACAGAAGATGAAGGCGAATAAATCCAAGAGCTAGAAAAGGGAAGACTTTAACATAAGCTGAAATGACTGACACAGGAGGCAGTAAGAGTGCAATTCCTTCTCACAGTACTATTCACCTGACCTTAAACTTTACTGAGAATTACTATGTAAGGACTGCTCTGCCCTGTATCCATTTTGGCTCCTGGCTGCTCTGCACCATCAGCCAGCAGGAGAGCTGCTGTGAAGCGCCTGGAATCAGAGTACCCAGCAAGGCACGCTGCTCTTGTCCCAGCACATACCAAAGGATACTTATGGCATCATGAGCAGCTCTGAAGGAGCAGTCAGCAGCAGGGATTGGTGAAACTCTTTCCTTACTAACCCCGAGGACAGGCAAGGACTTGCAGGGATGTATACTGTTTTGTCTCAATTGCTAGTTCCTATCTTTCTCAGTTCTGGATAACTGGCTGCTGAAGTTGAGGCTATTTCTAACCTCTCGGAAAAAAAATTACTTTAGCTTTGTACCTGATCATATTGGTACTGATCTTTTTCCACTGTTGTGGAAAAAGTCTGGCTGGACAGTACAGCCCAGAGCAGAGCTACGTGTTCACAGAGCACCCAGGAGCAAGCCCAGGACAGCTAACCCAGATGGTTCTGATTCCATGCGCAACATATGCCATTGCAAAGAGAGGGTTTGAGATGTTTGTAAGCTCTTTTTGATGAGGGGATATCTTATTTTCCACCAAATATATGCTGTCCTAGTCTGTAGCTTTGCCTAATTTCCTATCAACAGCTTCAAGGAGACTTGGATGTAAGGTATCCACTTTTAATCCTCTGCCTGCAGGAGTTGGAGATGGGGCTTGGAAGACGGACAGGCAAAGATACAAAATTTGTTCAAAATACTTGTTCTCCATTTCCAGTTGTTGCTTCCTCTTCTTACCAGATCAGCAGATGTCTATATTTCATCTCCAGTCCTAATGGAGAACGTCTGCTAGTATTTTCTCATTGGCTGCATTCATTTTAGAGAGCAATCTTGTAATTTTGTCATTCCTTATGAGCTTCTGTTCCCTCTAGTGGTTGCTGGGCTCTGTCTAAGCCACAATATATGGGGAGTTTGTTTTAGGTCTGAACCTATATTCAAGATCTGATTTACCCTCAGTTTTCATTGTTCATGACCGATATTCACTAAGAGAATAGGAGACATTTAATCCAAGCTCTGGAGTTTGGAAATAGTCTTTGTGTATGCCTGAACTTCTCAGGACCTTGGGTGTCAAGCACCAGTCCACCAGCAGGTGTCCCAGAAGCCCATTGGTTTTCAGCCCAGTGGGCACAGGATCTCTCCAGCCTGGTCCTGGAGAGCTGTACAGATGCTCTGCTACAAGCAGGATGCAGCGCCAAATAAAAAACACAGTGTACAAATTGAAAGTGTGTGGCTTGCAGGACTGGGTGTGCTGGAGCCAGGATCTTCACCTCACCATGTGGATATGCTCCTTGCAGGCGCTGAGGAGCCTGCTGTTGCCTTGGTGACTGGAGCCAGCTCTATCAGCACAGCCAGGAGAGCTTAATCCAGTATAGTCCAGAGGATTAAGAACGAGATTCTGCAGCACAGCACAAGAAGGCATGAGTTCAGGGATGACGTCAGGCAGATATCATACTTTGTGTCATGTTTAGCCAACACGGGACTACTGGGTTGAGACAGCTGCTTATCACTCCCCAGTACTGCAAAGAGAGAATTAGCTTTCTCATACTCCAAAAGCCCTTCATCTTTGACGTGAACAAGAACTCCATTGGGGGCTACCAGTTCTCTATTAGCAATACCATCAACAGACAGTAGTTTCTCCAGCTCTTGCAATGGAAATGAAACCTCTGTCTAAAGGAAAAACAGCAATAATGTTGTACTAGTTCGTGATAAAAGCACAGAAGGATGTGCTAGCACCATCTAGCCATCATCCCCATCATTGCAGCACCAGCTACTTTGTCCTCTTTTTTCCATCTTTCAGCTCAATGCAATTAGTTGTCTTCTGTTTTCAACTACAACTCTTACTTACTCTCTTGTATCCTCTGCCCTCTGGCGTTACTGCACATCCTCCCCCACTTCTCATTGTCTCTCAGGGAGAGGCTGAGAACTTGCAGGAAAGCCATTGATTATGTGCCAGTACATGGCACAGAGGATGAGGTGTTCTGGTGGTATCCCAATCCTGAGATCCTCTGAGAAGGGTGAAGCCAGAGCAATGTGAAAATGGCTACAGTGCATGCACTGGGGAAGCTCTATCTTGACCCAAGGTACAGCCCTAAAAGCAGAGTGGTAAAGTCACCTCTGCTGCCTGCTGTCTCCTGTTGTGGCAGCCCCAGGTATGGGTCAGCTGGACTCAGCTGTCTGATTTCAAATCTATGCATCCAAAGCAGCAGGGGAGGAGCCAGATGAGCAGCAATTAATTACCTGAGGCAAGTAATCCCTGAGGACTAGGCAGTGCCATGGGGCCAGACATCCTTGCACACTATGGAGAGCAGTGCCCTGTGTCATGCCATGGAGCCTGTCCTGGCAGCCCACTCTGTCTTGGAGCTGATCTTCTGATCTGCTTTTCCAGGCTGTGCTCTGCTTGGGTGGTGACGTGGAGGCAGTACAGCAGTGTGTGAGCAAGGGCAGGATTTCCCT
>NW_005054320.1:1901089-1923853 GCF_000277835.1 Geospiza fortis
CCCTACAAGCCCTCGGTCCTCGTCCCCAGCATGTGAAGGTCGCTGGCTCCTGGGTAAATTTCCATTGGATGCGGCACTTTCCCATTGCGACTCAGCATTTCTGACACCCGACTGCAGCTTCTCTTTCTCATTTAATCATTTTCTTCGTAAGGGGAACTAACAGCCGTTACTAGAGTGATTTGGCCACCGTCCAACAGTGTGTATATTACTCACACATTTCCCTGCTAGCAAAAGGGGTTTTTTTTCCACTGTCTGGTTGCAGCCTCTTCCTATCTTCATCATTAGATAGCTCAGAAGGTCAGTGCTAAAACAGAAATCTCAGAGGTTTTCTTTATAACCCAGAGTAAGGGAGGGCCAGTGCTGGGGGAGAGGGAAGGGGTAAGAAGGATTGGAGGGTATGCCTGACTGAATTCTTCTCTAGGATTGTCTCTGGTACAGCTGAAAACACAGTCCTGGAAAATGTAATATTTATAGAAACTGTACTGTCCTGGTTGGGTAAATCTCAAGGTCATCTGATGATCACTGCAAAAGGACTGGCCAGATACTGATACTTTTGCCCTGGCATCATGAGACCATAAGAGACCTTCAATTCAGCACTGAAATCTGCATACAAAATGGGATCCTACTCCCTCTCCCTAACAACCATCTCTCCTGAAACTGCCTTAAGATGGAAATGCCTGCACAGCTTAATTTTTTTTTCCTCTTTGTTGAGAACATTAAGCTATTAACTCTAATTCCCTCAGAGGCAGAGGTCTGCAATTCATTTCATGTATAGGGCATCTCAGGAGTTTGCCTGAAGGACCAAGTGTTGGCCTGAAGCCAGTTCTTTCATTTCTGAGCCCTTTCCATTCCTTGAGGGAATTCTGCATGGACAAGCTGGATGCCAAAGTCCCCAGAGAGAAAAGAGGAGCAGAGGATTTGTGTTTTTCACTACATCTGCTATATTCCTGCACAAAGACAAGTCCTGGCCTCATCATCAGGTAGACACAATCCTTCCACTGCCCCCAAAAATACTAACTGTCAAAGAAATTGGTGGTCATGGGGAAAGGTGAGAGCAAGGTCATGACTGCAGCTATTTCAGTCTGATCCAAACAACTGTGCAGGTCTGAAGATTGAGGGGTCTCCATTGGAGAAAATAGAGTCAAGGAGACATTGTCCTGAGGCAGGTACTCACTTCTGAAAGTTTAAAAGATTCTCCCCTTTCAAAACATTAACAGCGAACTAAATGTGACCTCTATACAACCTTTCTGAACTGTCTTTCTTGAGCACAGAGCAACATCTTTCCTAATATTTTCTGTTTCTGAAGTATTGTCTCCAGTGGGGGTGCTTGCAAGTCTTTAAATTTTGTGTGTGGAGTTAATAGAGTAAATTAGGATAATTATTCATGTCTTGAAGCATTTATTCAGCTGTTAACCAAAATTCTTGATTGCAGTAGCAGTATTTTAACCAATGCAGCAATGCAAAGCAGTAATAAAAAAAAGAAAAAGGCCAGACTGTGAAACAGTGGTCTGCAATAATAATAATCATGCTGCAACTGAAACAAGGAGCATGCAAAGCATACAGCAAAGGTGAAATCTCAGAAGAATAAAAGGCATGAGAGATACCTCTGCTGTTCATGACCTTGGGCCAGATTCAGCTAGGCCACACAAATGTGTGTGCCTGGCTGTACTGGAGCATGTCCTTTGGTGCTCACTCAGGTGAGGCTGGAAGGCTTCTGTGAGCACTTCCCTGGTTCTCAGCCCTGCAGCACCCCAGAGAGCCACTCCCTTCTGGGTAAGTGGAACCTGGTCTGCTTGTCTCCATGGAAATACTACAAATATCTCCTGTCTGTCAGGCTGCTCTGAGGTGGATTTAAGCCTGTCTTGGTGAGGAGTCATTCTGATGTAGAGTTCATGACTAGGTAGCTGGCCGAGAACAGACAGCTCAAGGGAAGTTATGGGAAGGCACTGGAAGACTAACGGTTTTGAACACAGTGTCTAACAACCTAAACTTAAGCCAAGTTCAATGGCTCATTAAACTCAGGTGACAGGATTTTGTGGGTCGAGGGGAAATGGATGAGGAAAAATGCTGTGGAAAAGCATTAACTTAATGATGCACGTGAAGACTGTATGTGTACAAGCAGTGCTGTACATAAGCATGTTCAAACAGGAAAGGGAGACATAGGGTAAGACAGTTTAAAGCATTTGACCTCCAGATTCCCAGATTGAACCTCCCTGCTCTAGGAAGGAAAAATTATGTATAGATTTAAAGTTGGGTGCTATAGAGAGAGCAGTGGTTTCTTGTGTCTCTGAAGATTAAAGACTGTGAAGGGTATGAATTCCTGGCCTAGGATGGTCTGTCTTGCTAGGACTTGTGTGAAATTGAATCCACTCTGGAGAATTCATACCAGAAAGGCTGCAGCTCATACACATGACATTCTCAGGGATTAGAAAGAAGATTTTTCATGGACCAAATTACTTCAGAGACTCTGGCACTGTCATATCAAGGTGAATCCTATTATCCATCCTGGGTATGCAGGACAATATGAAAGAACCACTGGCCTATGGAATGTAGAGGCAGCTAACTTGCATGGGAAGAGATGATTGAATGCATCAGTGGGAGAGAGGCCTGTGTGTACACTGTTTGTCTTGATAAACTTCAAAATTTAGGGCAGACAACACCACCTGACACAGTCTCTTCCCTGTGTTCAGTGTTGTCTTAGCCATATTCTGGAGAATAAAAGGTTGGCTTTTAATCAGTGAGGTCCAGCTCAAAGAGGCAACATTTGCATGATGCATCCAAAGTAAGCCTCCATTAGGAGCTCTATGCTGTTCCTCAACAGATGTTTTTAACTTTTCTTTGAATCCTGTAAAAGGAAAATACATTGCCCAAATCTACCAGCTACATTGATGATTAATGGAATTCTGAGTCATCAAATGTCTTCAGAGGGCCTCACAGAGGGGTCTGGTAAACAAGAAAGACAAAGCTGTAGCTCAAGCATTGTGGAAGCCTTTGTCTGCTTGGGTTTTTTTCTCTTATTTTTTAATGCTTCTTGTTGAAGAACTGTAGTGTAATAATTATTATGCTTATGCCCCAACACATGTAATGGAGGCGTGAGTAAAATTCTCTTCTTAGACCTTGTCCTTTGGCTGTAGCACCAACTCCACAGTCATTTTCTCCTGCTGGATGTAGGATCAATAATAAATATATACATTTTTAACACTAGAACAACCATGTCAAACAGTGCCAAAGAGGCCCTACAGAATGCACAGGTTAGGGACGTGTCAGGTAAGAAGAACATAATCTATTTATTCACTCCCTCTAACACTGTTTCATGCCTTTTAAATTATGAAAAAATCACAAGAGTCTCCGCCTCCTTGCACATTTTTGAAAGAACTCCAAGCAGAATGACCTCCTTCTCTGTTCCCTTGGTGAGAGGACACCCTTCTGCCTACAGTGAAAGGAAGAAAATACTAGCATCTGCTAGTCCAGCAGACAATATTTCAGCAGTGGAAGCTTACAGGTTTTGCCTGGTATTTTCCCTCTTCCTAAAGCACATGTTGACAATTTTGACCTTTCTAGTAATTTGATTCCAAAAACAGTGTTGCAGCAGCTGAGCCCTAAGATGCCATTTGGCAGATCATTATCACTCTGAAATCAAAGCAAGCAGCTGCTTGTTCAAGCCTGTGTGGAGATCCCCTCACTCATGCAGATCCTCCTCTCCCATCTCTCAGTGTCCTTAGCCCTGGGCCTGCTGTCAAGAAGTTCCAGTATGCTTGGCCAATGTAAAGGACAAATATGCTGCCAGTTCTCTGCATTTGTGTAGTACAAAAAAGCTGTTGGAGAGCCAAGCTGGTTGAATATACTAAAGGCATCCTTGTACCCAGGTACCTAGGATACAGGGGGCAGGGTCTGTAAAAACTTTTGTTCATGCTGTGCAATTAGTTGAAAGGACACCTAGGCTATTTGCAGATAGATCAGAAAGTGTTCTCTTCTTGCCTTAAGCAGAAGCTGGCTCATGCAAAAGTTCTCCTTCCAGATCTGCATTTCCTTGGCTCCCCCCACAGGAGAGGAGCCAAGGAAATTCAGATCTGTGAATAATCCCTAACATTTCCGTGACTCAGTGGATTTGCTATGGAAATCATGGCAATATTTTCAGAGTCATAGTCTAATACCTGAGCCCCAACAGGATTCGTGCTCCCACATCTCTGGCATTTTGCATAGTTATGTAACGCCTCTTACTCATGGCACTGAAATCAGGAGTATGTCCGAGTTGTGAGGAACAAGTGAAATTTAGAGTAAAATCCAAACCTCCCTTTCCCTCACTCTTGAAAACCTTATCATTCATGTTTCAGTATGCAACATTTTTAAAAATGTGATTTGCAGATAGCTTCCTCTGTTGGTGAGAACAACAGGGTTACAACTTTATTTTAAATTTCTTCCTTTTGCATGGCAAAATTCAAGTTACTGTGTAGAAAGAAAATCTGATCAGCTACTTCACGAGACTAACATGAGCATCTGCCTTCATCTTTGCTGTTTCATCCCCTTTTTCCTGGTCTCCTCCCCGCTTTTCCCTAAATGCCTAATAAGAGCAGTAGCTGGGAGACCAGGTATGTAAAAAAAGAGAAAGTAAGCTCATCCATACAACTCCCTAAGCCTACAGCTGTGTTTCTTTTATCAACTGAATATAAAGCTGTTGTCCTCAGAAAACTGATAATAAAAAGAATTTGAGAGGCTCACTGCTCCATGCAGAACCGTAGCTGTCCTACATGCAGTTTCTGGTTGCTCCTTTATGCAAAGTATCCTTTCTGCTGTGTGTGACAGAGGTTGTTCTTCCAGGTTAGATGGAGCACTCACAATGAGGGCAGAGGCCACAGAGCCTTGACAGGGGGTGGCTACACTGGGGAGTGGTCACAAAAGAACTATTCAGATATTTTTATGGGGTATTCAGAGAGGGTATTTTATCTGGCTTACTGAAAGGTAGGAGTAAATCACCTTGCAGTGAGTTCACATTTATAAATACAAATGGGATTTGAAAGTGGTAGGTGTGCATGGCTTCCATATCTGCACTGGCTGCCTTATCTAGGCCATAATAACATTTTCAGAGAAATGCTGTCTGTAATAATAACAGTAACACTGACTGCTCTGCTCATATATTCATACAGCCATGGTCTCTTACAGCAAGACCTGCCTCCCTTAAAGCTACACAAAGCAGAACCACCTGCAGACTGGTGTGCCGCAGCTGTTGAGCAGGTGGGGAAGCCAGAGCCAGAAAAGCAGTCATACATTGCAAAGCCGTTCTCAGGTTCTGTTTCACAGGTGAAGAAACTGAGACAGATGGAGGGCAAGTGATTTTCTCAAAGTGATACGAGTAATATCACTGGTAGTGCTAGGTCTTAAAACTAATCCTGTCTTAGGCCAGGTTCTGTGAAGCGTACAGTAAACTGTGCAGCAATATCCCTGGGCTTCTTGCCCCAGAGAGACTCACTGCAGATGCAGTAGTAGCACAGCTGGCACTGTGGATGCACCATTGTGTTGGCTGTGGTCCAACAGTAGTGCTGTGGGATTTTCCCCTTTCTTTCTCCTGTGGTGACCAAGTAGTAATTATTTACATAGTAGGTGCTCTTTCTTAAATTAAAATGATCCCTTCTGGGTTTTGGTCCTGTTATGCTCAGTCTTCCCTTTTTTGGCACATGATGTAGTTGGGTGACAGAATTATTTATAGGTAACACCTGGCATGGGCAAAGACACTGACATTTAATGAATCAGTAGGTGTTGTATTGCACTAAATGAAACAAAAGATTTGTTGTTTGCTGATGCTCCAAGAATAGGCTGCACTGAGAGCAAGCACACCTTGTATTTCCCCTCTGCTCCTTGTCCCTTTGGTATCCTTTCCAAGTGCACTCTGAGCTGTAATTCCCACTTCTTTTTCCCCCTCCATCACTTCCTACAATCGGCTGCCCCAGGAGAACGTTAAGCCTGGGTGCTCCATGCCCTGATTGCACCAAAGTTTTTTAGACCATGGGCAAAAGTTGAAACTATTACCTTTTTTTGCAGTCAGAGGTATTGCAGTGCGAAGGATCATGACTCTCACCAACCTCTCTAACTGTGAGCCTGGGTTGCAGCAGTCTGCCCCATTCCTAGACCTTTTTTCTGCCATTCTGCCAGAAGTTCCATCTTTTTATTTGCCGAGTTCTAAGGTTCTGCTCGACCCTTGTCTCTGACTAAAGAGCTTGTTCACCCATGAGCCCTGTTTTGGACTTTGATCATCCTCCTGGTCCTCCAGCTTGGCCAAGTCCTGGGCTTGAGGAGATAGGTAGGCAGTCCAGTCTGCAGGGACAGTGAGGGCTGTAAAGGAGAAACAAAGGAAATCGTCCCAAACAATGCTTTTGGCAGCAGTTTAATTGCACATGATGTGATATCACAGAATCACAAGGCTGGAAGATACCTTTAAGGTCATCAAGTCCAACTCAGCCCTAACACCTCAATTAAACCATGGCACTGAGTGCCACATCCAGTCTTTTTTTAAACACATCCAGGGATGGTGACTCCACCGCCTCCCTGGGCAGACAATTCCAGCACTTTATCACTCTTTCAGTAAAAAACTTTTTCCTAACATCCAACCTAAATTTCCCTTGGTGCAGCTTATGTATCCATCCTGGGCCACATCTAATCTTATCTTCTTGCCTTTTCTTGTCTTGTTATTCTTGTCTTTCAGGAAAAATGATGAGGCTGGAAAACAGCCACACAGGCTAGCTTGTCTAAGGGCTAGGTGTTCTGTGAATTGTATGGCTTGTATGGCTCTTTGATGGCACCCACGAATTCCAAGCTAACCCAGGATTCATGGTCTTTTCTAGTTATTCAGGCTCTCCCTAGCTGTCCATCATCCTAGGAACCAGCTAGTTTCCTGAAGACTAACACTGCCATTTCAACCCAGTATCTTTGCCAGTCCTAGGACACTTCTCTTACTGTTTGGTATGCTTGGATCTGGATATCTAGACCTTATCTGTCTAGATAACCCAGACAACTTTCCCATTGTTCTTTGAACAGCATAACCCTCTTTGCGCTGGTTAGTTGTTAGGCCAAAGTATAGGAATGCTCTAGGTGATGTGCTTTGCTTTTAAAAAGAGAAAGAGAAGAGCACAGATATGTGCACAGAAACTACCAAATTATGAAAAACAAGTGGTTTCTTAAGTTCTCTTTTCAGATGGATGACTTGCAATCCAGTGTTAATTCTCTATTGCTCCTGTCTGCTGGAAAGATATGTAGAAGGGAGAGGGAGTAGCACATTTCCAGAGCTAGATATTGGAAAGGATCAGTAGCTCCATCTCATAGTAACACTCGTCAGTCAGGCGTGTGCTGTGTGTCACTCAGTGGAGGAGTGCCTGCTCCACTGTGCAGCATCTCTGCTCTTACTGACAGCTTCAGTCCTGTATTCCTCACTTAACTTCCCACTGTGACTCTCCTCTGCACCTTCCATCCTCTACTATCAGGCTGCTCCCTGCTTCTGGATCATTTCCTTTCTTGACTGTGCCATGGGTTTTCTACCTCTATGCCTTTTGCAGCATCTCATGCTGACTGCTTTTCACACTTTCAATCTCTTCTATTTCTTCTATTTACCCCTCTCTTCCTGGTGTTTTCAGCATTACAATAATATTTGGCATGTCTTTGCAAAACATTTTAAGCCAGAATCATATTTTCTTCAGGTTTTTATAGTTTTAGCCATCTCACAATGCCAGAGGGAAAAGTGAAACTAAGCACACTTAGTGATCACCCTACAAAATATTCATGTCAGAAGCTGACTTCAAGGTATCTCAGTCTCAGTGCGTGGTTCTCTGGCAGGGCATGAGCACTGCTCTTTGCTCAACACCACTTACAACATGGGAGTTCCTGCCATCACAGATCAGCCAGTAGGATGGGCTGTGCCAGCTCCTTTGGAATCTGCTTTGGTGCAAAGTCAGCCAGAAAGCCAGGCTGGTGAGCTGTGTACGGGTGGGAGTCACGTGCAGGATCCCATCACCAGCCCAGTTTTGGGCATATCAGGAAGCAGCTGGAAGACTGCAGTGTAAATCTTTTCCAGATGCTTGAAATGTGCCCAAAAGTCATGGATTTGACAGGAGGGGAAGATGTGATAAAGGGGATAGATCTTTTATTTGTCGTTTCT
The DNA here is from genome assembly GCF_000277835.1 of Geospiza fortis. Lineage (NCBI taxonomy): Eukaryota > Metazoa > Chordata > Aves > Passeriformes > Thraupidae > Geospiza > Geospiza fortis. The sequence continues at coordinate 1,909,233 of NW_005054320.1, forward strand.
GATCTGTAGATACTATCATTATCTGATACTGTGCTTTCAGAGCAGGAGCAGGCTTTGTGTCAGCATCAACACAGGACTGAGTGTAACTGCTCTACTTGGAAATATACACATGCATTAATTTATTGTAGGGAGTGTAATAGAAGGAAATAACCCAAAATATTTCCCCCATTTATGAGGGCAGTCTATGTGTCTGCTGTGTATTGCTCCCCCTTGGACAGAGCTGTTGGATGGCTGTCAGCACACTGAAGGCTTTTACATGTAAGAGAAGGCCAACCTAGACTCCTCTCATCTGGTCTGGATAATCTGACTGATCTCACCATTTCTGCCGAACAATGGTAAATTGCCTGAATATTTAAACATGTATTGTTCTTAGGGAAACAAAATGTTCAGCTAGTTTGGTTGCCTTAGCAACATTCACTTCTAAAAATACAAAAGACACAATCTACAAAATAAATGAACGTGTAGAACAGGCAAGGAAAGAAAAATGCTTCTTTCCTCCTGACCCAGAGCAACTGGGTCGTTGGCAGAAATGCCTTCATTTAAATCTCAATGAAGGACTTAGGGTATATCTTCACACACTTGTTAAATACATTTAATTCTTAATAGTTTAGAACATGGCTGATGTTAAGCCCAGGCAAGTTCCTCTGACATCTCTTTTCCAGTGGCTCCAAACCAATTCTGTCAGTGGCCCGTCAGAGTGATGTAGCACAGAAAGCACAGGTTGCACCAGAAAAAAGTAGCAGGTCGCTGCAAGGATTGCTGTGTGCTGTTGAGCAGGAGGGTTAATTAAGAATGATTAAAGGCCAGCCTGAGATGCATCCTGCAAAGGCAAGTAAAAGAAACAACAAATTATTCCTTTGTGACATAATCTGGAAAGGACCTGTGCATGCTTGGGGAAAAAAATTAGGGGATCCTAGTTGTGACCCAAGGACAACAAAAATTAAATGAGTAAAACTCCAATTTTCAATAATTCTGACAAAGGAGAATATGGAGCAAACACTGTGTGTGCAGAAAAGGAAATTACTGTATTTGAGATGAAACAGGAACGTAAGCATCTTGATCAGCTCCAGTCACAGGGACCAGAATATCTCAGAATATCGAGATAGCTGGCATATGAAATGGCAAATCTGACAGGGCGGATTTTTAATTAATCTGTCAAGTTGGTGGTGGCACTGTCTGACTGCAGAATAACAGATGCAGTGCTTCTGTTATCTCTAAGAAAAGGAAAAGAGTGTAATCTAGGGAAATGCAGACCCATTCTTCTGACCGCCACAGTGCCTACAGGTTTAGAGCCAATCTGTAGGAGGGAATAATTAAAAAAAAAAAACCATAGAGGCAAATGAACAGTGAGGAACAATGCAATATTAGTTTGTCAAAGGCAGAGCATGCCAGAATAACTCGATATTTCTCTTTGATAAAACAATTATTTTGGATTGGAGAAATGATAGAGATCTTACCTGTCCAGATTACAATAACGTAGTTGACATGGTACCATAAGTGAAATTAATATCTAAAATAGAGGTTATGAAAAAGTTAGAAGGTAGATAAAGAACTGGCTGATGGGGAGACAAAGTCAGGTTGTGCAGAAAGGGAAGGCATCAGTTTGGAAGAGTGGAATTCAGTAGCTGGCTTTCCTAGTGCCTTAGCTTTAATATGCAGAAATGTTATCAGCATCTGTAACGCAACACTGTTGTGGCTCAACAGCTGGAAATGCCAGAGAATGACAAAAACTTGCTCTTAATAATATACCACACTGTCGTTGCACAGTGACTGTGAGCCCCAAAATGTTTCAAGTGTGTAAAGATGAATAATACCCTACAATGTATCCAGAAGGAGAAGGAAGAGTGATTATTCGTATGCTGAGGACTCAGGAGAGGTCTCATCTGAAAAATGGAGTACAATTCTTGTTGCCCACTTCCTAGAAAGGTGAGTTTCAGTGGGGGCTGGTGAAGAGAAGAGTGAGCACATGTGACCAGGGCTAGGGAGGCTCCTAGCCTATGTAGAGAGACAAAGGGAGACTGGCTTTTACAGCCAGGAAAATGAAGGATAAGAGGGGCTAGATTTCCTCTCTATAAATCTATTGGAGTGTAAAAATCAGATATTACAGGTGAAGGACATCCCAAGAACAACTGAGTCTAAAGTGACCATAAAGAAATTTACTCTAGAAATTAAAAGTTCTAGCCATTAGAGAAATCAGGTTTAGAAACAGTCTCTGATGGGAGAGTCAAGGAAAGAGGCCAGGTGCTTTAAAAATATTTCACTCAAATGAAAGACATTTCATTCTGTGGCTTCCTGTGATAGCACTCAGTGACTAGAGAGGCTTCCAGGGCTATATTTACCTAATCACAAATCAGTTTGGCACCATCCATATCCAAGAGGTCTTTTCCACTTTACCTAAATTGAAGTCTGTGCTTTCAGCCACGTGAGTAGAACTTAGGGTGCAAAGCAATGATTCACAGAAAACACCTGGTGGGAGGAGAATGACAGCAGGGAAAGGAAAACACAATTTCAGCAGAAAGCTGTTGTCCTTTTCTGATGCTGGAGGACATGCGATACCACATTTGCCAACTGGGGATAAGCCCTGCAATGCTGATGCCAACAAAGGAGATAAAAGACCTTCCTGAAAGTATAGTAACTGCATATATTGAGTATAGATCCATCATAGACACAAGCAGAAACGGATTCAACTTTCTCACTGTCTGTTTCTGTTAGCTTTCCTCCAGGAACTGCAGCTTTGTAGAGATTGTTCAGATAAAAACATTTTATTTTTCTGGTTGTTGTTCAGCCTAGTTTTTATCACTTAGAAGGTGATTGCCATTCTGTTTTATATTCACCATGGCCCATGACATTTTGTGACTGTTCCTCTCTCAGAAGCTTTTTACAGAAGATAAACTTATGTTCAAACTGGTGGGATGACTTGGCTAGAGCTGTTTGGGGAGTCTACAGTAAAACAAATTGTCTGCCAAGTCACTACTCCCTGCCTCACCATAAAGTCAATGTCTTTGCAACCTTTCTTCTGAGTTTCATTTTCCCCTTCCATTTTAGTCTGCTTCATTCAAGATCATTCATGTCCTCTTCACTCCCTTCTCCTTGTCAGCTGAAGCACATGGCTGAGGTACCCTGCTGCAAGCCTCGACCTCTGATTTCCCATGATTTTCCTGTTGCTCCATCCATAACACATGGTTATCACAGTTGTAGATCACTGCAGCAACAATGCAGTGGTGCTAGGATGAACACAGAAAAAAGGAGTTATTACGACTCCAGCTGAGACAATATACATGTACAAATGGAAAGAGGGCTTTGGGAGAGCCCTGGGTAAGATTTTTGGTTTATACAGTGGATAGAAAGTGATATGACAGACTTGGAAGATCTTGCTCATCGCGAGCAAAACTCACGCAATTAATTCCCACCTCCTGGCCCCTTCAGCTGGTAGGTTTTGCTCTGTGTTTTTTCTGCAGCATTGCATTTGCTGTCTACCCTTTGCCACCCCTCCCATTCCAGGCACAGCTGGTGAGTGTAATCTGTGTTCCACTGCAGACCATCTGGCAAACAGTGGTGCCACAGAGGTTGGGACACAAACCTCTGATGCTGTTACGCGAGCCAATGAGCCACATTCAATTCCCATCACTACAATGCACAGAGGAGAAAAAAGAGTTGTCAGAGAAGAAAGAAGTCCTCAGAATCAAAATTTATGTACAGTGTGAAAGGGGTTTGGCAATGCTGCTACAGCCCTTGGATGAGCTGTGTTTTTTTCTCTGAACTATCAGAACTTTTATGTGTTTCAGTTGTGATGAAAATAGAGACCTTTCTCATAATACATGTGTCTTTAGAAGTAGGGAGTCTCAAAACCAACTGTGATATAGTGAAAATGATATCTGACTGTAGAGCCAGGTACAGATTCTTGCCTTCCACAATCATTGTGTTACTGTTCCATTTATATGGATGTAACTTTGGTGCACTTGCAGCAATTGTGTACAAGGAAAATTACTTAATTACACATAAATGTGGTCAGTGTCATTATATATTTTGATAAATTATTAATCTTAATGACCGGATTTTCAGATTAATCAAGTAAATATTTGTCTCAGAGAAGTGTGAGAGCAAAGTGACATGAGCTAACATTTTATCCAGCTAACATCACCCTGCAAAAAGATTAAAATGGATCCAAAGGTAATGTTATTAAAAGGAGTTTAGGGTTTGTGCTACCTGTGCCACAGATATATCTCCCTTGGACTCTGATATAGTGGCCAGAGATTGGGGTGTGCTCTCCCCTCTTGTGTTTCTAAATAGCAAGATAAGCAAGAGACATAAAGCCGTGTGTTTCATGTCAGTGTTTATGAACTTGCTGTCAAAGATGACAGGTGCTTGCTAAGGCATTAAAGGTTTTCTACAAAATACTGTGAAAATACACACCAAAAGAAAACACACCTACATTCCTCCTTGCAAGAAATGAGAAAAAGGAGAAGGAGAAAGAAAATACTATTTAATTTATATAAACAGGAGGGGGAAATAAAGGCACATACAAACTTTTAGTCTATTTTTTGGTTGATTATAAAGGAAAAGCAGTGAGCTGTGTCTGGTTTGATTTTATTTTTTTTTTAATAAAGACTGAATTGCTGAGGAACACTGCTACACTCTGCCTCAGTGCAATTCTTTCAGTCAATTTTCTGCCTGCTTTGCACCACAGACTCTGTGACAAAACTGGGACCAAAGATCTGTCCCACTTTCCCCCCCTTTTCTCGATCCACTCTTCCAGCTAAGGAGCTCACACACTACAGTGAACCTGGGGGCTCATATCTCACTATCTCTACCACCACACCTCTGTCTTACCTTTTGGAGAGTTATCTTATTGGCAAGATAATTAAAGGGAAGTCCACTTCATATATACCAGCTGCTCCTTTGCAACCCTTTTTGCTTTGTTCAGGGAGGTTCTTCTTCCCTGGTATCTGAATGACTGACGTGGACTCGTACCCTCTTTTCTGAGGCATCACATCATGGTAACAGCAAGAGAGTTTAACCCTGTGGTCCAGTGGTCACAAGCAATGTTCATGTCATGCAATCCTCTCTTCCCTGCCTGTGTCCCTGCTTGGCCTCTGTCATCAGGCTGCCTAATTGTCATATCCCCTTCTCCATCAATTGTGTCCAGTTGCTGGTTTCCTGCTACCCTTTCTATGGGCTGTGATTAAAGTATCTGTGGGAATTCACTGGCTCTGAGACTGTCATGACAGGGTTTAATACGTGTGTGGTGATGTGGCAATGCATCAACTTACAGTATGGGGATACAGCATGAGGAAAAGGAAGGGAAAGTGGTGAACTGAACTACAGTAAAGGTTGTGTCAGCTCAAGGCAGATACAACATCTATACACATTTGTCTGTAGTCATGCTCTGTTGTGCTTTCCTGCTCTGCTTCCCACCAGGTAGAGGAGGGTGAAAGAGAATCTCAGTGGGGAGACCTCGCAGAGATTTTGCTATGTCAATTACAAAACCTACCCAGCTGTCACCAGCTTTTTGCTTGTAATTTGATTGCAATTACTGGTTTGTTCCTAAACCTGGGGGCAGATGTAAGACAGTAATAATGTCTTTACCCCTCTTCCCTCTGTAAGAAGGAAAAATGGTCACGAACTTGGAGCTCTGACTTGACAAGGCCAGGAACTATGTAGGGCTCCTTGTTCAAAAAAACCTGTCTTGCTATGTGGCTGCTTCTGCTCTCCCGCTGTCAGAAAATGTCCTGAGCCCAGGAACATCTCTGCAGATTGACACTGGTTAGAATCATAGAATTGTTGAGGCTGGAAAAGACCTTTGGGATCATCAAGACCAACCATTAACCTCACACTGCCAAGTACGACACTAAACCAAGTCCCTAAGCACCACATCTACACGTATTTTGAACACCTCCGTGGATGAAGACTCAAGCACTTCCCTGGCAAGCCTGTTCCAATACTTGACAACCCTTTTGGTGAAAAGATTTTTCCTTATAGCCAATCTAAAACTCCCCTGGTGCAACTTGAGGCCATTTCCTCTTGTCTTGTTGCTGGTTACTTGGGAGAAGAGTTTGACCCCTACCTGGCTACAACCTCCCTTCAGGCAGTTGTGGAGAGCACTAAGGTCCCCTCTGAGGCTCCTTTTCTCCAGTCTAAACAGTCCCAGCTCCCTGAGCTGCTCCTCACAGACCCTTCACCAGCTCCACCGCTCTTATCTGGACACACTCCAGCAATTGAATGTTTTCTTGTAGTGAGGAGCCCAAAACTGAACCCAGGATTTGAGCTGCAGACTTACCAGGAGGGTACACAGGTTGAAGGGGACAATTCCTGCCCTGGTCCTGCTGGCCACATTATTATTAATACAGGCCAGGATGCTGTTAGTGTCATTGGCCACCTGGGCACACACTGCTTCATGTTCAGCCCCTGTCAACCAACAAGCCTGGGTCCTTTTTTCACCAGTCATCTTTCCAGTCACTCATCCCCAAGCTGTAGTTCCCAAACTATTGCTTCTACTGCACAGTGTCTGCCTGGAACCTGCTAGGAATGAGAAGTGAAACTGCTGTTACAGTTGAAGTGCAGATCATGAAACTTGGCCTTGAATGGACCAAATTTCATGCAGAAAAACAACTTTGTTTCAAGATATTTAAGAAACCATTCGTGGGACCACATGGAGGGACAGGGAAGTCTTTGCTTGCTCAGCTTTCCTGCCTGAAGCCAAGAACTCCCCCAAGGTTTGAAAGGTTTTGAAGACAAGGTGTGTGATATAACTAGAACTTTGTACTTTGTAACCAGCAGTTTTCCTCATAAACTGGTCTAGATGGCATTCAAATTCATGGCAGGACCACACATGCACCATGCTGTGACTATGAGCAAAACCAATGCTTGCAGGCTTGCAAGCACAGCAAATCTCTCCAGCCAAACCTAGACTCCCCCGAAGTCTTTTTCTGTCTTGGATTTCAACAGAGCTGGAATTTTACCCCTGCATCTACTTTCATTAGATAACCTTTTTTAATCCTCCAAACTGTTTCTTAGCCAGCAGGCATCTCATAACATCCATCTGACCAGTACCTTCTTCCCATCTGGATCCCTGTCCATCTTCTGCAAGGAATCACTTAATATGAGTTACTGCTTTTTCATTATGTGATTATTTTAGGTAATTCTAGGGCCTTTCCTAATCTGTCAGGATATGCTATATCAGCCTAAACCATGTCTCTGTGTTTGTTGCAATTCCTCGGCAGATTATGTCCTAATGATTCCCTTTCCCCTCCATTCCTCCTGCAGTGGGATTTCAAGTTTGTGAGGGGAGCCAGCAGGACTGGCCCTACACCAGCTCACACCTTCTTCTCACAAGTTAGTGCCTTCCATCCCTTGGTGTGCATGGAGAAGAGCATGCATGCCCACAGAAGCAGCCCATGGAGGTGGCCCATTTAACCCCTTGCATTCATTCCAGAAAATATGGCTGGATCATAGCCTTACAGTGGGCACCAAGAAAAGCTGTTCTGAAAAGCTGGCCTTTAAAGACATGAACTGATGACGTTGTCAGCACATAGTGTTCATTCCCAAGTCATGAAGTTTATTCTGGGACCACTTGAGAGCTTCAAAGCTCTTCCCTTGCCAGGAAAATATCTGTGCTGTTGAGCTCTCCTTCAGATTCTCTCCACATGCCATAAAAGAAATGTTCAGAAACCTAATCTGAGGGGGATCGGGCTGCAAATTCTCCTTGTCTGCATCAGCTTTATGGGGCACGAAATCTGAGGGTGCTATAGGAATCAGGCAGCCTTTCTAATGCACACCAGCTGTGTCATATGCCTCCAGCAGAGACGCAAATGCTCATGTGTCCCTATTGCTTCAGACTCCACCCTTGCTGGTACTTTGCTCACGTAGAAGGACGCTATGCCTGTAGCTAGGACTGCTGCTAGGTAAGCAAATAGGAATGACATGTTCCTCCCTTGGGAAAAGAGCGAGAGGTGAAAGATGGTCTTGTGACTGAGACACTGAGCTGTGACTCAGAGAAGTAAAAATCTCTCTTCCAATCTCCGTTGTTCAATTCTTGAGTGACCTTGACAAGTCACAGCTACTGTTTCAGTTCCTGGTTTTGATCTGGGGAAGATAATGGTTTCTTGTTCTTTTGTCTAACTGTGTCAATGTTTAACTTTTTGTGCCATGGACTTCCCTCATTTGTGTGTCATCCAGCACAGTTAACCCTTAACTCTGGGCGAGCCCTTAGGTGCTATTAGGGTATCCCTAAGCAGGAACAGGAGTGGAGCCTGTGGAGTGGAGCATGCATGGGCAATGCACTGATTCTACAGCTTCCTCTTGGTCCTGTTCTGTTGGTGCATTTTGACTCAGCAAAGGCTGGCAAAGTCTCTTGAGTGTGAACTCCCTGCTCTGAGCTACAAATAACTACCCCAGCCTCAAAAGGATGAACACCAGGTGCTAAACATTCACTGTCAGATGCTGCATTGTAAGTGAAGGCAAAGAGTTAACCTAGTTCGCGTACTTTATCCAGGATGTTGAGATGTGCTCTCAGTTCTGCTGACACAGACCCGAGGGGAAAAGCTAAATCAGGCTATATAACCCTCAATACAGAAGGCTTATGGGCCATCAGTTGAAAGGCCATGGAAGTGCCAAATGCCCAACAGTATTTGGAAAGGAGTTGATGGCAGCAAAGCAATGTCTGTTTTGGAAATTATATATAAAATTCTTATAATTGTATAGGGAGGTGTCTAAAAAATGAGAAGCCACTTCTTCAAGACAGACTGTACTCGGAAATCAGGTGGGAGATGAGGGGAGAATATGTGTCCATTGTCCATGAGAAAGAGGTGTTTCCCCAGTAGGACTCACCTGTTAGTAGGCTGTTCTTGGGCCATATGATTCCAAGCTAAATCAGCTATTGAGGAGGACTTGATGTCAAAAGAAATCAACAGAAGGGTAAAGACCTGTATGAAGGGGAACAAAAAAAAAAAAAAAAAAAGCAGCTTAAAGTGACCCTGAAGGTCTCTGCTTCAGGATCTAAACCTGGGTCAATTCTTCTATACCCTGAGTAGAATAAGTCCTGTGGGATGGGACAAGGGGAACTGTGAGGGCAAAACTGGAGGGAGGACAACAAAGATCTTTTAAAGAAAATGAATGGAAAAAAGGAGTAGGGATGAGAAGGTTTGGGAGAATGGGGTGAAGGAATAAAGTCAGGAAAAGACAAAAAATTGAGAGGAGGTAAAAAAGCAGTTTTTTAGTGGCCTGTGGAGATGCAATTGTTGAGCCAAGTGTACCTTGAGGCACACCTTGAAAGAGGTATCTGTGGCCCACCTGGTAGGCCTTGGAGAGGAATATCTTACACATTCCTCTTATCTTTTGTTCTGGATTGGAAAAAAATGTTAAGGCTCAGTTCTTTTCTTTTGGATCCCCGAATACCAGAGCAAACTAAAACCAAACTGTTTTCCCAAACACGCATATAAAGAGTGGCATTTTTTCAATGCTTTGGATTCCTTAAGCTCCTTTCTCTGATTTGAATAATCCCTACAAAGCTATGTGATTTCAGGTATATCTTGCTGACAGCAAAGGCAGATTTAGGGTATGAAGCAGCTTTACAGAGATATCCTAAGCCCAGAACGACAGGGTCTTCCTTCATCAGGAAATAGCTTTACAGGCTCTTCCTGCTGTTTTTCTAGGCCAGTCTGAAGCTTGGTGCTGGCTTAGATCTAGTATGAAGCTTCAGTCTTCACTTCAGTCTTTTACTTAAGCCAGCCATTCGCTGATTCTTCCTACTCAGAGTATTCTCTGTGTGTGTGTGAAGTTCCTCAAGAGCTGTGGCAATTACCATCATATTTCTTTGTTTTATTGGAAGTTTCTCAGTAGTCAGAGGTTCTATGTCAGAGTTATGGGCTTAACCAAAGTTCAGGTTTGTTTTTATATAGTTAGTGTAACTTCCCCTGACGGTTGTTGAGAAGAGTTTTAAAACATGAAAGTTGGAGGTTTAAAAGCCAGGAAAAAAAAATAATTTTGAAAGAATAGTTTTAAGTTAATGCCATCATTACTAGTTGCCTAATTTGTGATTTCTAAACGGATTGTGTTTTTCAGAGATTCTGAAAAGGGAAAATTGATAGTAGCTGGTGTATTTGTGTAATAAATTTTCTGCAGCATTTTAAGATAACTTAGGCAAATGTGTGATACAAACTGTCAGGTTACTTTCTTTGTGCGTATTTTTTTCCAAAAAGCTGTTTACTTTGAAATAGAGTGGCCAAAACAAGTGAAAAGCTTCACAAAAGTAACTCACTAATGGAAGTGAAGCTGAGGGGTTATTAGAATTAGGCAATCTCAATAGATAAATCTATTCCATTATCTGAATGGATCACACTGGGATTGCACATGTGTTCTGTGCTTCCATTAGCACACCTCTCAATTTTAAAAAGCCTTAAAATGTGGTGGTATGCTATGACAACATGTCAGAATTGTGCTGCACCTTTGCCTCTGACTCCTACAGAGTCCCCTGGTAATGCACAATGACATTGCTCCACACATCCAGGTGTTTTACTTGGCCCTCCAGACAAGCAACAATGTCCAATCCCAATTAATGTTTGACTGCAGCAACAAAACCAATCAGACATTAAAACACTTCCTGACTAAATAAGCAACCTCTATTTACTGCGGCTTTTACCATAATTCATTAATAACACTGAAGAGCTTTCACTTTGAAAGCACCCCACTGGCTATTACGGGCCACAGCACACAGTATGGAAATACAATGGCAGAACAGCAGCCACGCACGTGGCTTGGGTCCTGGCTTTGTCTGCCGTGCCTAACAAATCCAGTCTGCAAACCTAGAGAGCATCTAGGAAATCTCACGGTGTCTGGCCCCTCCAAGCCTCCAGGAGCAGCCAGCAGGTGTGTCCTCACCTGCCTACAACCTGCCAGCAGCCCATTCTCCTGCTGATGATGCAGTGCTGAGCCATGAGCAACACCAAAGTGGGGCAAGACCAAAGTGCTGCTGGCAGTGGAGGCGTGGAGCTAGGACATGGATATGCCAGGACGCTTGGTCCAGCAGAGCCTTTCTTAGTTTTGCTAGCACAGTGAGGAAACCTCAGCTGGCCTTGATGCAAGGGCAAGTTGACTGCTGTGTTATTACTGATTCTTCGTGTAGGTTCTCAGATGTTCCCTTTCCATTTTCCTCTGGCTCTGGGTAGAAACATATCAGCCTCTGAACGTAAGGCTGATGAAACCTGTTGCTTTCTCCTTCCTTGAAACATGAAGTGTATGGTAATGTAATCAATAGGAGGGACTGTCCAGAATAGCATGAGTGCAAAAATAGTATGTCCTCTGTGTGTGTGTGTTTTCCCTGTGACACCCTCCTATTTCATAATATAGTCAAGGCAGGGTTTCTCTTGTTTCCCTGCTTGTGCAGAAGTCACTGTAGATGGTCAGGCACCATGTCAAATACTCCACATCTACCAGGAACCCAGATGGCTCCTGTGCAATCTGCAAAACTAGAAATCAAATCCACTGGGCAACAACAATAGATGCTGCTCAGCTAGAAGACTTGACTCACTATCAAGAGAAATCAAAGAAATGAAAAATTACTGAAATTAAAAGCATTTATCTTAAAAGCCCATCGGACGCTATTCCCCAGACTATCTGGCACCACAGTCAGTCTCCATTGTGAGAGCATCTACACAAGTTGTAATCAGAACCAAGTGGTCACGCTGGTGGCTTCTTTCCACACCTCCCAGGCTGCAGCACAATAATAATAACAGCATCTCTTGCATTTCATATTGTCTGCAATCTTAGAAACACCAGCAGAAAACAAAATTATATTAAAGAAGCTCTACCAGTGAGACAAAGCTGATTTGTGGCCTAAAGGGTATATGAGTAAAGATTTAAATGGTCATTTTGGTGTGTGCTTAAGTCAGGTTACAGCCATCCACAGCCATCCACACTATTTTCATGCTAGTGTTTATCTGGGCCCATTTTCTGGCATTTCTGGTGTTTTTCTGGCTCACCTTGGCGCACTTGAGAGCTGACAGTGCAGAGAGCACTGGAATGACCTGAAAAAAGGGAGAGTGCAGTTATCCAAGCCTGAAGAGAAGGACACAGAAACAACATTTGGCAGGAATACAGAAGTCTCGGTAAAGAGATAGAAGGCATAATGAAATCAGCAGACCTATGATGTAGGGCCAAAACTGCTGGATCCCAGGATTTATGATGTCCCACCAGTTATGAGAAGGGTGGGCTTTTTTTCCTTTTTTCTGTTTTCCTAAATAGATGCTGTATTATGACAAGACTCCCTTGGCAGTGGATTTGCGTGAATAATGTGGCTGTACTGTACCCAAGTAAATCATATTTTGTTCTCAAACATTCCCAAATGGTGTTTGTGTAATTCTGAAGTCTTAAAATCCTACCTGCCTGGCAAAAGTTTGGCTGCAGGAATCAAAAGGAAGTGATGCATCCTGTAGGACAGGAAACCCTCTCCAGGACTGCAAGAATGTGGAGATTCCAGGGCTGCCCAGAAGAAACTTCACCCACTGAAGCTACTTCTTGGTTGACAGCAGCTGTTGGATACCATATGACACCATGACAGACCAAATTGCTTCAGAAAATAGAAAACTGTCAAGCAGATGCTGCTAGGACATTCATGGTGGGAGGAAGTACTAGGAATTTTTATTTAGGTACACTATTTTCAATAGTGACACTCTATAAAGGGCGTTTTGAAGGAGCTGCTCTGTCGTTGCTTTTGGAGAGCATTAGAAAGCATCTTCAGAGGTGTACGGCTGCAAGATACCATGTGAGAGCATTGGATCAACACCTGAGCAGGGTTCTCTTTAAGGTCTCCTGTCCAAATACTGACAAGTGGAACTCAAAAAGAGCAAACAAGCAGGAGCACAGAAAAGTGGAATAAAGAACTAAAATATTATTTTGTGTCAATGGGAGAATAACTAAAAGAAACATGCTGAGCTATTTATTTCTAAAAACTTAGTCAGAGAGACCAGTTACCAGGCAGCAAACACCTCATAAGCTCAGTATTTCTAGAAAGAGAAATGCTATGTAAAAGTGGTTTGTAACTAATTAAACTGGAAAATTTTATTTTTTTATTCTCAATTTGATGCTCTGTCATTGCTAACAGGAAAAACAGAGAGGATGTTGCAGTAACTCAAAGCTTCTGCTGTGATTAAGGTACATAAAGTGGCCCATATGGATTCCAGATCACCCACCTACCCACCCCAGCCCTTAGTCAAGTCAAAACAAAGCATTACATTTTTGAAGAGTTGCAGCTATGGCAAAAAATATAGGCCTCTAAAAAGCTTATTATTAGACACTGCCAAGATAGTTTTTTGATGATAATTTCTGTTAATTTGGTAACACAAATAAAACACCAGTGTTTTTTATTATGGTACGTGATGTGAGGTGGAGGCTCTTTGGCAGGTATTCATCTTTAGGGCTCATCTCTCAGGCATAGGAGATGAAGGGGGCAGGACATGGTCGCATCCTCTCACAATTGCAAGGTCTCACACATTCATCTCAAGTGAGAAAGATTCTCCTTTCTACGATGTGGTAAAATGGGACTAGTCTCCTAGAAATGACCAGCACAGAGCCAGTGTGAGGTCATCACTGAAATGTGGGTTCATGGGCAGCTGCTCCTTATAGAGCAGCAAGAGACATCCTGCTCCCAGGCAGCTGAGTTTCTACAGGAGAACAAAAAAGTCTGTGGTATGTAGCCAGGACTACTGCTCCTGTACGTTCCAGATGGTCCACTGAGAAATTTTCTAACCTGAATGATCTAAGAGCCTAAGTGCCATTTACATGTAAAATTAGACTCCTAAACAGTTTGTGCTATGCCTGCAATTAGTTCTACAGCTGTTAGGTTTCTAGTTTTGAAATCAGTGTCTTTATTATATCCCCAAAGGTGGTTCTTTCCCCAAGTGTGGATTGTTGGCTGAAGCCAAAGTGCCCAGTGGAGGGTCAGTCAGTGCTGTCCTCAGAGCCTAATACAGTGCCCTGTGAAATATCTTTGCAGAGCATTTCTGGAGGCTGTTGTGACACTCAATAAACCCTTGTATCATATTCTCATGGCTCTATTTTCAAGTGTTCTTTCATTACAGCCAGCAGCACCTGTGATTTTCTGATTCTGAAGGCACTGAGGTCCCAGTGCACCTCTGCGCTCACACTTCTATTGGGACACATCATACTTTTACTTCTGCTCTTATGGGGATTTCTCTTTCTTTAGCCAGAAATTTTTGATTAGGATGAGCTATACAACACAGTCTACATAATGTTGAGTTTGTTTGGATTTTTTGGGGGATGGGTCTGACAAAACCAGGAAAGGAGGTTGAGCATTTCAAGGAGAAGCTGATAAGAGTGATTAGTTTCACACAGAAAAAAAGAGAAACACTAGAAATGTAAGTTCTATACCAGGAATCAAGAAAAGATGGGGTTTTCTCTATTTCTAGGTCTTCTCTGTAATCATCTGAGGTGATGCACAGAGATGTTTTCCTGTCTTTGGAATTGTTCAGCTCACACTATCCCTGTTGCTGTCATCTTGCTGTCAGCAGCTAAGTGTCTCTGTCCTTCTGTGAGCCTCTCAGAACCCCCGCCCAGTCCCGAGTCGGCAGACACCGGGGGAGCAGCTCCGACACGGCCGACAGCGGGGA
>NW_005054320.1:1923909-1930902 GCF_000277835.1 Geospiza fortis
GGGCCTCCTGTTGAGAGCCCCGGGAGATGTGCCAAGGTTATATTTAAAGGGAGGTGGAAACCGCAAGTAGATAACATTTTACTAACCAATAAGTGACCCTAAGGGATGGGTACTGGGGGATGGACATTTAGGACAGCGAATGGGGCAAGGCTTGGGGGGCTGACCCCTAGCCTCTGGCTAATCACTCGAGGACCTGGACCGAAGCTTCTAGATGGAGGTGATGGGATGCTGAGTGATTGACAGAGAGCCAGGGTGGGGGTTTGGGGATGATCTCATCCAGGAAGAGGGATTACACAGGTAAAGGGAGAGGGGTACAATCTGGGATAAACCATTTGGGAAAAGTACGGGGATACAAAACAAAACTACTTCAAAGTATTGCAAAGTATATAAACACACTACAACAGTTAAGTAGGGAAGGTTGGTAAATTAAGTCCCAGATGAAAAGTGAAGGAGTAACTCAAAGTGATGCTTCTGAGCTCAAGTCATTGACTGCCCACCTGCTTTCAGTATTTGTCCCAGCCAAGCTCCTCCTTGAGGCTGTGGAAAGGATTCCTCAGTACACGGAGGCAGAAAAAGTGCCACGTGTAGGGCCAGGATTATACGATCAGAGTTTGTGGGAGTGGTTTTGAGCTATTGGGACTAAACTCACTGTCTTTTCCAAAATAATGAACAGCACTGCAAATTAGGGTAATTCTCTCTCTGCTGAGAGGATATTTTAGCATCTTCCACAAGCGGTCTGATCTTTGAAGCCTGATGCAATGTGTTCCAGCTTCTCATGACAGAGAAGACACAAGCCTGTAAGAGGATCATGGAAGGGCAGAGTGTTGGATCATTTTTTGCCAAGAAATGTTATGAAGAATGGAGTCTTTTCTTTCTGCCATTTAGCTTGCACATGTGACACCCAGAGATGGATATTAAGACATGGATTATGACCCAGGAATATCAGGCTGAGCAGAGCAAACTCCTCAGTGAAAGAAGAGAGGGGGAGAATAGCTGGAGCAAGTACAGGTCAGCTTTGTGGAAGAGAAGCAAAAGGGCTGTAGGCTTTGAAGGCCAGGAGCACCTGTGTGTAACTTCTGGCTGCTTTTCTGAAGTGGGACTATAGGAGAGGATCCTGCATATTGAGACAGTATTTCATGACGGCAGGTTTTGGGAAGCTCTCCAAAACTGTGACAAGCCAAATCACAAGAACTCTGATGGATGAATCTCCAAGTGTTGGAAATTATGTGGTTCGTCGACAGAGAGAAATTGCAGAGGCTTTAAATATCCTGGAGTTAAAGCTCTGTGATCTCCATTGTGAATGAAGATTATATTTGTATAAAGGTGTATGATGCCAATACAACCATTAAGAGAGAACACACGTCCAACTGAAATAGTTATGCCTGTAGAAGAAAACAGTGGCTTGGAACTACTTGAGCAGAATATGTTTATCATACCAACTAGCTCCAAAAGGCTGCATTATAGTCATTAGGGGATGAAATTTATATCCTAGACTTAGACTAGATTTGAGTCTGTAATAAGCTGGTTATGTCCTTTCTACTGGCTTCTGCCATACCTGCTAGCTCTAAGGAGCTGGGGGATACTGTCCTGAAGGAGGGATCATTTTCTTTTTTTTTTCTAGCTCCTCAGCAGACATGGCTGTGGAATTCTTTATTGGTAACAATATATATCATAACTTCAGTAATTCACATGGGAGTGGATTTCAGCTTAAAAGTTACTTAGATAGACTTAGCATTTTTGCTCGAGTCCCCTGGCTTCCCAAGCAAACACAAATGATTCTGGATTTTCTCAGATCTTCTGAGCCAAAACAACTTTTATGGGGCTAGATGGGCTGACTATATAGAGGTGTGCAGTACCTTTCTGTACATACATATGTGGACTTGGGTTTGAGCTCCACTCTAGTGGAGTGTAAATTGATAGTGGAGTATGAGTATCAGCATATTCCTAGATTATGATGATTTCATATGCCTAATTCCAAATAAAATTCAGAAAACATTTTTCTAGGCAGCAGTGAAAGCAAGGGAGTTCCTCATCAGTACCTGCACCCTCTTCTAGGAGTGCCTGGCAGGATATCTTCTACAAGCAGAGATCACAGAGATGGCTGCCCTGGCAAAACAATAGTGTCCCAAAATAGTATCTGCCAAGGACCTGGCAGAGGAGGGGGAAAAGATCAAGTGAGTAGATGGGGTAGAGCTGTCCAAATAGATAATTCAGCTGACACAGGGGCTGGTATTCTGAAGGGGAAGCTTTGGCTGCCTGACTGCCAGTTTCCCTATCTGGTGAACAAATAGTTTCAGTGTGGCTTCACCATGATGTCTCTTCACCTTTCACAGGACCTACAGTTACATGAACTCACTAAATAGTCGCTAAACTTTGTCTCCATTAAACCTGTAATACTCCAGCAAAGTTGTAACCAGTTTACAGTAAGGCTACTAAATTTATCCAGATCTCTTTTCTACCCATGTAACTTAAAAACAATGTTATATATTAGTCTGAGTGCAGATAACTGTACATTATTCTAGTTTTATATAAAATAACAAAGACCTGTGTAGTTCAATAACCTATATACAGCAAAAGGAATTCAGCTTAACTGAATTGTTTTGTTTGACTGTAGCAACCCTCAGTTTCTTCCCTGTAATGAGACCAGACATGCTCCTGTCCAGGGCTTACATATTTCTGAATAACAGACAAAAGCTAAAAGTTGAGAACAGCTTTCTTGTTTGCACTAGGAAAATTTAAGTCTACAACGTAAGCAGCTTATCATCTGAAATATTAATGCGTTCTTCCCTATAAAAGCACCTATCTTCTCTGCAAAAGTACAGTGAAGCAAAATGCACTTCTGGCTCCTTAGAATGGCTATCAAGGGCATCTTAATTGATTATCGTGAATTTCAAATGATTTTCTTCTTTAGTTCTCTTTACTGCATCTTTTGTCTTTAGAGAGCCCTTCCTGGAGGGCACACAAAACCTCCCTG
Organism: Geospiza fortis; assembly: GCF_000277835.1. Taxonomy (NCBI): domain Eukaryota; kingdom Metazoa; phylum Chordata; class Aves; order Passeriformes; family Thraupidae; genus Geospiza; species Geospiza fortis. Next base: position 1,926,884 of record NW_005054320.1, read on the forward strand.
AATGCAATGCTTACAAACAAGGTCCATTGCAGGAAATTACTTCCAGTGTCAAATGTTTTGCATTAAAATTGTCCACCCAGTGAACCCTTCTTACTCAAGTTTATTTTGATATTTGATGAGTTTGGGGCAACAAAAAAAGCAGAAGCACACAGATCAAAATCCTACTTCATTACTTGGGCTGCTCTCAGTCAGAGTGGATACTTGATAACTGCACCCTGTGGATGGAAAGGGAAGGAGGGTACAATAATGTAATCATTAGTCAAGGTTTCAAAGACCTATATTCAGTTCTTAGCTATCAAGTGATCCATCATCCATCTATGAAACACTTTCAACAGCTGTAGCCTTTTTCTGTAAGAAGTCTTATGAAAGTGAATGCATCAGCATCAAGAAAATCATACAGCTGGGTATCATACAGCTGTGTCAGCCAGTAATGCAAGCAATGTATTGGACAGTGCAGCAAAGAAAACATTTTCCCATTTGCCATGAGTCTTAGAAATGGTGAAGTAGTGTGATTTTCCTCTTCCATTGATTTTCAGTTTTTTAGCATTTTTTGTAGCCTTCTGTAGTCCTTTCAGATTCCTTTCCAAGTCAGAAGATAACTCACATATGCCTTCTGTACCTTGCATATCTGATCCACAACATCAGGACATGTGAAGAGGTGGTGAGCAGGTGTTGTGCAGATCCATGAGGGAACAGGAAATTTCCCATGATGTCTCCATCTATGAGAAAACCCAGAGCACTGGTGTTATAAATATGTTTCTCACTTGAGCTATTAGGAACTTGATGAAATTGCAAATACTCTCATCTTCTCTTCCCTGAAGTTTCTCTCTAGCCTTGGCTGAAATTGCAACAAATGCCTTCTTTGCTTGCAGGGAAAATAAAAATAGAAGGCAAAAAGTAAGAAAATAAAATTATCTTTAAAATGTAGTTGGAGCTGATGCAGTAAATTCAGCTGCTCAGTTGTTGCTTTGTTTGTTGTTTCTGCCATCACCCACTAATGTAGTTGAAAAGCTAGCTACTGAAGTCATTGAATGCCGTTTGATTTATTCTTTCCTCTGTTTTATATCCAGTACATATTTTCATAAGTTGGGCTGTCGTTACAGTGAAGGTGAAATTTCTGTCCTTTTTCTAGAGACTAATTGTATAAGAAAATAAAACCCCAAAATATTTATAGTATCAATTGCAGTGTATCTGAGTATACGTATAGTCTAAAAATACTGATTTTAATTAGTGACCTCTTCGGGGTGAGGCAAGAGCTCCATTTTTAGTTACAAGATATTGGTGGAGGTGGAACTCCAGGACAGTTTCAGGGCAATAAGTAGCACGGATTTTGGTAGCACATTTCCTAGCCCAGCAGAGGAGTGGGGAGGGTTCATGACTATGCTGTTCAACCTCACAGCACGCTTGCATTGTACCTACAATGTGACTGAGACATCTTTAAAACCACAGTGTTCTATATTAAAGATCCCAGTGATGGTTAAGTGATTAAAACACAGAGGAGTAAGAACTGCTAGACTGCTAGAACTGTAAGACTGCTTGAACTACCTGCTGTTATGGGGAAGCAATTATATACTGAATACCTAAAGGCAGATATATTTGATGGAAAGAACTGGAACTGGGCTTGTAAAGAATAACTGTGAGTTAATCAGTGATATAAATGAAGGTTTTCAAACAATTGTATTAGAGAATTCTCCTTTGAGTTCTGCTTTTGTGTTCCTGTTGGCTTTTGTGTGTGTATTCCTAAAGCGAAAGGCAAGACAAAATTACTCCATCAAATTATTTGCTAGAATTATAGTCTGGCACATTCTGCTGTCTGACTAGCCCTGGTGGGCAGGGTTAATATTGCTTTGAAAACTGAATTTAAGGTTTTCTGATTCACAAAACCTCAGTCTTAAATATGATATTAGGGAAGGCGGGGGGTGGGGGAACTTTTATCTTACACAGTGTTATAAAATAGTAATTGCAATTGGACAGCAGTTGTGTCTTGTTAGTTCTATTGTTCTGAAATAGTAATGATAGAAGACCATTTCCTTGCCTGTATCTAGACACATGCAGATGTTACTGCAGGGTAGCTTGGGAAGACGCTACCATTTGCTGCCCAGAGTACCAGCCTGTGTGCATGCTCTGACCTTACAATAAGTTTCAGTCTTCTTGCTCCCTTTTCACTAAACCTAAGTCCCTTCAAGCTTTCATTTACTGCTACATAAGAACATGTAACTGAGAAAATAGATAATATTAACTTATTCCTCTGCTTGAGCTACTCCATAGCTCTGCACTGACTTCAGAAGAGCAATATCTGCTTCTGAGAGCAAAGGGGATCAGACTAGGGTTCACAGGCTGTGGAATTTTCAACAGGACCTAAAGGAGAGGGGTCAGTACCCATTTGTCCATGGAGCTCCCTTACACCCTTGTGAAAGTACCGTGTGCTGTGCTTATCTGCATTCCTAGTTATTGGTTCCAGACAGTTTAGGAACAGTAAAGTTATTGCTCCATACTATGATTAATATGATACACTGGTCATGTGCTATCATCTGGGACATCTGGGTCATTTAGGGACACAAACAACTATCACCAGTAGGTTAGGATATATGAAAGGCTTGTGCAAACTCTTCTGAGGCCAACGTGAGTTTTTCCCACGACTCTGATTTGAAGCTAGATAGAGACATTTTGGCATGAAATTTATGCATACTTCTTAGGCAGTGTCCCTGTAGGAAAGTGTGGAAATGAAACATTGAAGGAGGGCTTAAGAGACACTTGCTCAGCTGTGATCAGTAGTGCACTCAAGACTGTGCTCTCAGGCATGCAAGCTGGTCTGCTCCAACCTCACCAACTCCATTTACAGTGCGTTTACCTGTTACATTAAGGAAGATGAAGTGTTTGGCGGTTTGTCCTTTTAGGTGTTCTTTCTCCTCCAGCTGTTGTCAAATACAATGAATTGTTACACAGCTGCTGAATTTATGCTGTTGTATGACTGCATTTATAAAGAGGAAAAGCCCAGACTGAAATGAGCCTGGTTTCTCAACGGCAGGAGCAGTTGCAGCAGGTGCTTGCTAAGAATACCTCTGGAAGAGAGAGGAAGAGCAAGTATGCCTGTATATATCAGTTTGCACACTGACACTCTTCCCAAGGCAACTGAGGAAATAAGCCAGCTAAGGTTGAAAATAGCAGCTATTCAACAATCATTTTGTCTAATTCTACAAAGATTTAACCAGACCTGTGTGTTTGTCATGAGATTCATTTTAAGAAACAGCTGTTCAAAGAAATCCTCTTATTTTTCTGCTGTCAGTCAGTATCAGTTTGCTGCCCCAGTGGTAAACATTCACCTCCACCCTGTGTCTATGTATTCAGCCAGTGAGAATTCACACCAAGCAGTCAGCACATCTTTATTACTGAGAATTTGCACTGTGTGCAGATGTTCCTGCTGTTAACTTGAAAATCTGGCTGTATGGTGCCAGAAACATTTATGAATCTGGGATTCTCTTCCTGGGTCTGCTGCTGAAGCCTGATCATTTGACTATAGTTAGTGGAGATCTCACAAACAATACACCAGCAGGACTGACACAAATACTACTCTCAAAAGAGGTAGTTACTCAGGTGACCAGAAGGAGCTGCTCAGGTGTGTTTATTGTTGGTTAGAAAGTGCCTTTGAAGGTAAAACCTTCTAAGTAGTCACAGAATAGGTGCAGCAGTGATAACGTTTTCTAACAATGTCTTCCAGCACCGACCATAATAAGACTCTGTGCCATGGTGTCTGTCCTTGAATTGATACCTTCACATTATAACGATGTGGTTTTATGTGGATAACTCTCCACCAGGAACCAGAGAGGGATATTAATTTACACTGTACAGTCATCTAATTAAGTTGTTGAAATTAAAATTACTTTGGGCCACAGTACTTTGGGCTGATTTTTAGTAATGTAAGAGCATGGTAGATGCCACTTAATTAGAAGAGCTGGGAAGAGGGATGGGTATGAGATGGTAAGGTTTGCAGGTAATTAGCTTGTTTAGACTGGATAAAT
>NW_005054320.1:1930939-1940123 GCF_000277835.1 Geospiza fortis
AGCAGGCTGTGCAAATATGTGGGTGTATCAGTGAGTATTGGGGAGCTTGAGGCACGTAGGATCTATTAATACATCTCATGTGAGTCAACTGCAGCCACAGAGCCAAGGCACTTACTACCACTGACTGTCTAATGGTGCTTCCTTAGCACCCTGCTTATGAAATAAATTCTATCTATTATGGATTACAGGACAAATTTATAACATTTCTCATATTTTGCCCAGATATTGGCCCCTCACAGAAAAAATACCATGTCCTGGATGATCTTGAGTGAACTAATCTGGCACAAAAGTTTTTAAAAGATAAAAAGCTTTATAGTCCATTGCCATTCTTCGGAATCGTTCCCATTATTAACTTCATCTCCTTATAATACGTCTTTTCAACAGGAAGCTATCAAGTAGATTCCAAGAATGTGGTCATCCTAACCCAGCTCATTCAAATTCATTTGTCTTGTGATAAAAATTATAGACAGAATACACCAGGTGTACAGAAGAAGACAAATAGTTCGGATGTCTGTGGAACCACTCTAAGTAGATCTTTTCTCTCAAGTAATGTAATTTTATCTTTCTGTATCTAATTGCAGGTGGTTGGCTGAATCTAATTGTGAGATTGCTCTGCTTTCTGTCTTAACAATGTCTCTAAAGCCTGAAGCAATGAGAGAAAAAGCAAGATTATTTAAAATTATATGGAGTAATTGATTCCACTGTAGCACAGAAGGATATTTTTCTTGGGCTTTCATAGATTTCAGTAGTTTGAAACTATATTGTCTTCTATTATGGAAAAGTTATAAAACCTCCTGTAAGGTGAGAAGATTCATGAATTGGTTTAGTAGTCAATCACCAACATGTGAGACAGAGACTGAACTAGCCAAGCATTCTCTTAGATACATTACCCCCAAAAGCTGTTTCTGACACTTCTAAAATGTAAATGATGATGTGATCCTTCTAATTTGGTGATAATTTACTGAATTACCTGTGATTTGCATGAGAATTTCTGTTTGCAAAAACAGACACAGCTGGTTGTTCTGCAGTGTTAAAGCATATTGGCAGCCTCATATTCATGGTCAATGTGCAACCTGGAACACATTTTGGGAGTCTCCTTGCCAGCCACACCTCTGACACTTGAGCAAGAACTGGCTCACCATTCAGCCACAGGTGCCTGTTCCATTCATATCTAACCCCATATTTTAAATTATTCAGCAGGTTTGATCCCTGCACTAGAGGGCAGTCAGAGCCAGCTGCACCAGCTGGCAGATATGTCACACCAGCCCAAGGAAAGGTGGGACAAGTCTCAGGACCTGCTTTTTAGTCCCTCAGTCCCTTAGCCCTTTACCAGGGCCAGGAATGAGCAGCACAGGCTCTGCCACTTCTTTTCATGAATGAGAAACTGAGATGCAGTGGCTGAAGGCCATGATTTCAATAGGATAGGGCTTCGACAGCTGGCACTGGTTTCAGTAAACATTGAAGAGCTTGCTATTGTCTGGAAAATCTGTGAATAGGTTTACATAGTCGCTTATACCATCATTGAAGCCATCAAGGCATTTCTGTTCCCTGCAAAGCTTTGTGCTATTCACAAGTCCAATTGACCTGCTCAACATCACCTTCATAAAATGACTGCATTCACTTATTTGGAAGGTCCTGCTACATCTTAAATCCTGTTTGAATTGTAAGCAAGACAATAGGAGCATCCATTCCCTCACCTGATTTCTCCCCAGGGCAGCTGGACATGCCTGGCTTCTGGCTGTAGGTTGGTATGGGCTGTGCCCTGTGGCATGTGGTATGACAGGGACAAGGGATTTGGTAGACCCTTTAAGAGTGTGGGCTCCCATTAGACAGAATTCACCCAATATTTGGAAAAGTGTGCCATCATGTGAGTGGGGAAGTGTGTGTGAAGAACAAAGCAGAGGTAAAACTGGAATTTGATGGCAAAAGGTCTGGGATGCTGAGTATTTGATTTATTTAGGGAGAAAGGAAATTTTCTCCCTCTTAGCCAGCACTGAATCATTAATGGGATTCTGAATTTGCCTCTTGAGAAGGCGGCATTGCCTGATGCCTCAGACAAGATACAAAGCTTGGTGGTTGCTAGTGCGACCTGGCCTAGCAGATCCTGTGCTATGTTGGAGGAAGAACTCTGGCAACCGCCTGCTTGGATATTTCTGCCCTTGTGTGCAGCCAGATTTACAGCACCACAAACATGAGGAAATTATATCCAAAAAGGAACTTCACAGAAATACCATGCTGATAAGTGAATAGCAATTTTTTGTAAAGAGCAGTTGACTTTGCAGACTGACCACAAATGGATTTTGGGTAAAAGCTGGGGTTTTTCCATCAAGAAGCTGAAAATGGCTGAGAAATAGAGGATGTCTTATTATCTCTGGTTGAGGGCCAAGCCACCAAGCGATCTTGGTCAATCCTCCTCCTCCTTTGGCCCTCACATGCAGTTCTCAAGACTGTCTGCAGCCCCCTAGCCAAGCCTGGCTTTCCACCATCTGCCCCATACAACCTTTTCTTTGTGCCTGCTGCTGCTGTTCAGGGTGCCGCCAGTTCAAATGGCAAACATGGATACAAAGCATTACCAAAAGCAAAGCCTTGTGTGGAGGGGACAGTGTGCATCTGGACCTGGTCCAAGTTGAGTAAGTCGTGTTTCTTCCAGGAACCAGGAAATATCTTCAGGGGATTTTTTCCCCTCCCTAATTCCTGCTTATTCTATTTATAAAGGACTGGCAATTTTTAAACATCCTCAAAGCACAAGGTGCACTCTGCGATTTTGCTTTCTCAGGTTTCATATCTGTTTACATTACAGTAAGTCTAAATGAATAAAGGGCAATAGTAACATCTCCTTGCTTTGTTTTTTGCCTGTCATTTCCAGTCTGGTCTGGAACAGCTGAACCCAGGAAGGGATTTCCACTGTTGTCAAGGGCTCTAAATGAATATTCCAGAGCCAGTTCTGCATTTCTTTCATTTTGCATGCCCTAGACTCCAACCAGTTTCACTGGGTGCTGACACTTTTTGCCAATGGCAGCATCAGATCCCCCAGCAGGGATCTATATCCTGTGCTGAGGTTATAGGAGATTTGTTTCATTTCCGTGTGCTGTATGTAATCCTTTTCTGCAGCATAAAAACATAGGGAGTACAAAGCCCCGCCACTCCGATTTCATAGTTTGTGCAACACCTTTGCACTCCCCTTCTGTAGGGGACTGCATGCAATGCATCATGATAGTGTGGAGGAGGAGAGCTAGGGCCTTGGGAAGTGCTTGTTCTGATGACTGACACTTAGTAGCTCTTGGAGATGACCAAAATAATTTTAAAATAAACCCAAATCCAAACCCTTCTTTAGAACATCAAGGTCCTTTCCTTTTTCTCCTTCCCCTTTCCCTTTCATCCTTTTTTTTTTCACTTGTCTACTTCTCCTTTTTATGTCTCCTGTCCTATGAGCACCAAAATTTCTTTTAACCTTCCTCTCAATTGAGACCTCTCTCAATTTTTCAGACATCTCTGGCCTCAAACAGGAGCTGATGTGCAAAAACCCCATGAGAGAGGTCTATTCTTACAGTATTTCTGGCCTATTTTTGTTGTGAGGAGAGATGGGTGCCCTCTGAAGCTCAGAATGGTATCTAGGGTTTCAGATGTTTTCCCTGGCCACTGTGGCACTTGTCCATCACTTGTCCAGAGCACGTACTCTGTGTAAATTACCTGTCTGCCTAAGGGAAAAAGGAGTCACCACAGGGGTGAACTGCTGTCAGTTTGGAGAGTGAAAGGGTAGGAAATGTCACTCTGCCTTCTCTTTTGTAGAGAAAACAGTGGGACAGCATATCATAAAATGACCACTTGAAAGGCAGTAAAGGACGAAAGGAAGGTTTAAAGGAAGATGTATTTCACCTCGTTTTGCCTCTTTTAATTTCCTTTTCCTTTGGAAAAATGCCCAACAGAAACCATGTGTGTTACTTGTACACAGTAGTACATAAAATGAGAAAACTTTTCAGAAATTTTTCTCTTCTTGTGTTAGAAGTGGATTCAGGCCTATAAATAGATGCATTCTTTACAGCTTTAGCAGTTTGTTTCAGTTTTAATCAGCCACATGATGCTATCCCAATATAATTTAACCTGTAATCATCTTTTTTCCAGAAGCCCAAATATTAGCATTGCTAATAAGAACTTACTAAGGTGGCACTCAGGAGGGTTTTGTCCCCTGAATGCTGCCAAGTAGTTAAGTTATAGTCAGAGATTTGAAAGGCTGCAGTTGAAGTACTCTCCCTAGTTATAAAATTACTATTCTGGGAACTAACCATCCAGTTAGTACAATTACTTGTTTCCAGTAACAGCAGGTCCAACCCGGTTCAAAGGCAAAATACCTGGTGAAGTGTAATGGCATAGTTTACAGGGAAGTTCCTCTCTGAGAACAAGTATGATCACCTTGAAGCAAGTACATTAAAAATCCTTGAAGATTTGTACTGTACACGGTGTTGCTAAGAAATGCTGCTTTATTCAAATTCTAATACTAAATTTAAGCAAAAAATTAATAGGTTTTTTCTTCATGAATAAAAAAGCCAGCTGACACTGAACTCTAAAATGCCTGATTTAACAGAGCTGAAGGGAAATCCAGGAAGAATATTGCTGTGCATGGCAATCTGGAAGCGCGCACATAAGCAAATGTTCTGGTACCATGGACATTTTAGATCTGAAATATATGTGCAGCCTTTAGATCAAAGGGTTCCTAAGTGTTTTATTATGCCGATCTACCTAATAATATTGAGCAAACTCCAAAGTACCAGTATCTGGTAAACATTCACTTACCCACCTCTGATATGGAGCAATTACAGGACTTAATCATAGTTACGCTCTAACAGCATGCAACAAACTAACTTCAGTTTTGTAGCAGGAAGACTGGAAGCTCTTACTCATGCATGAAATGACAGGAGAAAGTCTTGCAGCTGATACCCTTGCCATAGTTTCATGTGTACGTACCTCAGTCTTTCCAAAGGAGCAGAGGAGATGGAATGTGAGTTTAGGGGCAAGATCCTGAGTCCTGCTTGGGTATGGGGATTGCCCTGGGAGTTCTCATGGAGGGGAAGTTTGGGAGGGTGCACAAGCACTGGCCCAGCACAAAGAGACTAGTAGCAACTGAGATCTCCTTGAAGGTACACAGAGCAGATGAAGAGGGAGAGAACTGGGGACACAGACCTTCAGTGGTAGGTGGGTGGGTTTGGGAAAGGGGTGAAGGAGTGTGAGTGTTTGCAAGGCCTCTTCACCTGTGTTGCCTGGTGTTGCACAGGTGTCTGTGCAGGCAACAGTGGGGACTTCAGCACCTCTGCCAGGCTTCTGTGAGTCCCAGCTATTCTGAAATATCTGGCACTGAGTGTGTAGAAAATGCCAGTTGTTGTCAAGGCTTGGAAGCAGTGTTGGTGGTTCCAAGTGGAGCTGGCCCAGAAATGGAACTTCTGGGTTAACCACTAGTGGCCAAATTAAACACAAGGTTCTGCAGCAAGTGGGTGTAGGCTTGTCACAGAAGGTGACTGAGAGCACCAGGAAGGACAGCAGTTCAGTAAAGGACAGGGTAGCGTGATCTTAAGACAGACAAATGGCATGAAACTAGAGGAGGAAGAGAAGGAAACACTCATCCCATATTCCTTGAAATCTCACTTGCTCCTCATTCATAAGGCTTAATGGTATTGCCACACTTTTCTGGCATTTGAATTAGGAAAGGTTCAAATGTTGTTCAAATGCTGAATACTGCAAATCAGCTAGAATCACCTTTTTCTTCTGCCAGTGGGACAGAGAAGAATCACAATTTTGCCTATTGCAAGGGAAAAGGGAGTTAAGTTGTTGGAGCTGGGGTATAATAGCACTTTTTCTAGGTATGCATTGAGTTTGATTGGTTGTTTTTTCCTCCATACCAGGCTTTTCTAGCTCTGAATTGTTTTAGTTAGGACATGTTACTATTTTAATCTTTCATCAGTCCAAACCATTGACCTAGTATGTCTTCTGAAATAAAATGCATTATTTGATATGGGAAAATTTGTGTCAGTTCAAAAAAATAAATTGCATGCTCACCAAACACAGAGAGCCCTTAAGGACCAGGTCTCAGGCTCTGTATTTGGAAATGAGTGCTGACTCAGGTAATCGAGTTTTTGGCAAGATTGTGAGCACCCCACAATGTCACATTGAGGCACAAAATAGATTAAAGCATCTATTTGCAAAGATCATGCATGTGCTCACCCCATTTGTTTACAGAACTATCCTAAATAAAAGGTCAAAACATCATTGTAGTTTAGCTACAAGATTCTGAAAATAAAGAACAAGCAGCATGATTTCCTTCTCAAATTCAGTGTATTATGTGTTAATTTAAAACTTTCCACTCCTGTGGAGAGCAAAAAGTGAACTTAGCTAGAGGCAAGTAGTGAAGATAAAGAGTTTGAATTGTTCTGACCCTGCAAAGAGAAAATCCCAAGCACACAAATCAACTCTTCTATCAGTAAAATAAATCAGGTCCTTAACATTTTCACAACCATATCTGAGTCATGGGGTTTTAATAACAGCACCAAGTATGCCATTGCCAATTATTTAATTATTCAAGGAAGAACATCCCCAGCCTAGGCTTTCTACCAACCCTCTTCTTACCATTGCTGGAGGATTGCTTTGAAAAAAGATGGCCTTACACTGGCAGAACCCTGTGGAAGTCTGTGGGAGTTTGCTTTCACTGTGACTTGTAGGAAACAGTTGGTGAAAAGCTGAGTCTGATGGTGAGTGCTGTCAGGCAAATGGCCAAATCCAAGAAGGAATACAGGCACCTAAATACTCACTGACAGGCCGTGGCTTACATTTCTTCAGGTGGCTTGCTCCTGTATCTTCTTTTTTCTTTCAGGATTAACATATCAAAGTTCAAAAGCTTGTTTATTTTCACAAAGAATAAAGAATGTGTGTGTTTTCAAGAGCCGTGGGCAAACTGGTCAGCAGTGCAGCAAGGAGAGTCCTGGGAAGGATGGTTAAAAATCCAGGGGTAAATTTAGATTACTTGACATGCAGATGGGCTGTGTTGAATGCACAGTGCCTTGGCTGTACTGTATGGCTGGGCAGAGGGTGGCAGTGAGTCTGGGCACAGGCAGTGATGCCTCACAACCTGCTGATGACAGTGTGCTACTGGTGAACCAGGGATATCCAAGGATTCAGACCCAGAGTGTTGCACCAGAGCAAATGGGGCCAGTGCTCTGGTGGCCCTGAGTGTCTTGTGCAAGCATCCTAGCTGCCCCAGGTTTCTTAAAGAAAAGCAGGGCATGCGAGAGCTGTATCCTCCAGATATTTTGCATCTTTGCAGAAGTCCTCAGAGGCTACTAAACCTTACAATCCTTGGGGCAAGAAAATACAATGTGACTGAAAAAGCTTCTCGTACACAGATCTAGGAATGCATCAGGTCTTAGCATGGGCAGTCTACTGAAATGCAGATATATTGCTTTGGTTCAGGAGCTGACAAGCCAAACGTTCATCAGTATCCACCACATATACAGATTTCCCTGAGAATTCCATGGTTTTCCCAGCCTGTGCCTTTTCAAGGTGGCATCACTGTCTTATTAGAGTCACTGCAGCTTATTGCTGGGGACACCCACACCATGCAAGCAAAATCCTTGCAGAACACCCTCTTTCCAGTGTTGTTGTTTCTCTACTCTATGTGGAAGGTCTTCCAGACTAACACACAGGTACAGAAAAACATTACACAAGAAATGAATGTTTCCCTGGACAGGCACAGAGCAAAGAGGATCTGTTCCACCCCTGTCAGATATCTAGAAGGTTAATCTTGGTGCTGGTGCAGCCTGGGTCCAGCTCTTCCCTGACTGCCACCTTTCATGATCCGCAGAGGACTTTGCATTGCTTTGATGCACAGTCTCCAGGGCTGGGTTAATCAACCCTCAGAGCTCACAGAAGCACAGCCCACATCACAGTCAGCAATTTTGTCTCCGGACTTGACACAGACCTTCACTTCATTTGCAGCTGCCCTGAACTTGCAGCTAGGTAGGATGAACAGAAGTTTTGCTGAAGTAAGATTAACAAGTTCAAACCTTTAATAACATCCAACTTCCAGAAGTGGATGTGGTCTAAGGAGACACATAAATGCTTTTTTACTTTGTGAGAAAGTAAAATGTTGGTTAATTCATTGTGGCAGGTTAAGATTTCTATTAGAACAAGAGGCTTGAAGAGAATTACATGGTTTTTGGGGAGAGTGAGACAGGAAATAAATACAAAGAACCATCACATATGTATATAGCTACTGAAAAAAAAATTAAATATTTTAAGAGCAATACTCAGCAGTGACAAATTATCCATCTCTTTCATGTCTTAGGGAAAAGTATAATAAAATTGCAAGCCTTGATCAATGGCAGATGAGTCATTTAATGACAAATGACTCGTCATGTAGTGACAAGTCCAAACCTTTTAATTCAAGTGCATTTTAATCTCCTGTCCTGTTTAATTATCCAATAATGGCAACTTGGATGGAGAATGATAGACTGTGCATACAAAGTATCTTAAACTCCAAATTTTATTTGTAAGCTATCAGTGAAAAGGATGCTAAATAGGCTACATCCTGACCTCTCCTGAGTGCTATTGCACTTACTTAACCCAGATGAGGAGCACACCTGAAAAGTTAAAAGGAGTTCTCCAGAACTTAAATGAAACAGAGAAGTCATCGCACTTTGAAAGGCAGAAAGAAAAATACATGACAGCTTGCATTATGACCTAGAAACTCAGTCACTGAATTTTTATAACCTTTTTGCTAAAACCAGGAACATATAGCCCTGCCATGCTCCAGAAACTGTAACATCCTGTCAGTTTGTATGGAAAATGCAAATAGTCTCTCAACTTACTGTAGGCCTTTGTTTTGTTTTGCTTTTTATCTACCTTGTTTCTCCTAGTCTTCAGCCTTCTGTGTTTGCTAAGCTATTCAAGAATGCAATGCCAAACAATGCCCTATTTTTATTTGAGAAGGCAGCCTCTCAAATGTACTCATCTTAGGCAGCAATAGCTACCTTCACCCACAGTTAGGGTTGCACAATCATTTCCATTTCAAGAGTTCTTTTTTTTTTTGGTTGGTTGGTTGGTTGGTTGGTTGGATTTTTCCATTTTTCCCCCTGAAGTTGCTTGTAACTTCACCAGACTTGATCATTCAGACTGAAATTTTCCATGCTGAGTGTGTGCC
>NW_005054320.1:1940133-1960036 GCF_000277835.1 Geospiza fortis
CTTAGTTTAAAAAAAAACAGCTTCACTATCATCCATTTCTGAGAACAAGATGATGCAAAATGTGTGCACTTCCCACATCAGAAATCTTACTGTAAATTGAAGCATTCTGGTGCATTCACTCCTTCGCCTTGTTTGGAGGTCAGTGCAAAGCTGCCCTGCTTCTTTTAAGAACCTTTGTCATTACTGTGGTATTTCTGGAAATTTGAAAAAGTGCAGGACTGAAACACTTCAGCTCTCCCTGGTTAGAAGGAACCTAGAGTTTGCAAACTAAATTCTGCAAAAAATGTGCCAGCCTTTCACGTGGAAACCAGCACAGTCTGAAGTGTCACAGCAGTGACACAGCACCTGCCAGGCCTCAGGCAAAGAGGACAGGCACTAGAGAGAAGAAGGTCAGCCACAGGCAAAGGATTTTCCTCTCTAGGTCCATAAGTAAAACTGGGTTTATTGTTCATGTTCAGCACATAATTTACTCTATTTTTCTCTTAGGGAAAGTCAGTGGTCATGAGTTTTTTACCAGAAGTAGTTTCTCTGTAATCTCAGGTGGGAAAGGGCTGATGAGGAGTTGATGTTCCAGCTATATCAGATAATCCTTGTGAGGACTAAGGTGAAATTTTGATGCTGTCACTGTTTAGTTTCCTTTTAATACCTCAAAAGCATTGTGAAATGTACTTCACACACCACCATTAACACTGCAGCCCTTTAGAAGTCAGATCTGCCATTGCAACTATATTCAACTCCCATTTATGTCATGACAGTGGTGTGAAGAGTATAGAGAAACAATTCAGAAATTATGATGTCAATGTGACCAGCTGGAAAGCCGTATCCACCTCCAGACTCCACTCATTAAACTGTCTCCCCTGGGACTTATGACTTTTCCTTATTAAGCTTCAAAGTATTATCATTTTCTTTATGTCAAGTTTCTTCCTCTCATCCCCTCTCCCTCTGGCCTATGTTAGTGAAAATATTACTAAACAGTGAATAAGGAGCATATATGTGGCAAAAAGCAAGCATTATGGCAAGATATTAAACCTCTCATCATAATAATTGTGTCAAAAAAGAAAAGGCAAAAATGCATTTTTTGAGATGCATAGGCTCTTTTAGTTACATTTTTCTTCTTCTGACAGAAGATGTAGGAGCAGGTCTGTGATTCTGCCACAAGTCTGGAGCAGCTGGGGACAGGTCTACTGCAAGCATGGACAGCACAGCGCTGCCTGGGGCAGCGGAGTGCTGGGGCCTGATTGCCACAGGGCCTGCTTGACCAGCACAGAAACTCAGGGTACTGCTGGAGCTGTTGCTGTTGCAGAAAGGGCCAGATTCCTTCCCTGGCACCTGGTGAATGAGTACAGGGTCTCAGCACATCTGGCTCCCATTCTCCTGTTTCTTCTTCCCATCCTTCTGAACTGACACCTGCCTCCTCTCTCAGAGCAGCAATGGTAACTTTTCCTGTGCAGCTCAGTTAATTTGTTCAGTAAGGCAAGATGGTATTACTGCTGAATAAATACCAGCATAAGATCCTCAGAAAAACTTCACTTATTTAAAAGTATTTAAGAGTGTTTCCTCCTAGAACTCTGAGTTCTAGGAACAAACTGGGAATGACTGAGGATTTGCCACTCATCAGTTATGTGGTCATATCAACCTCAAGCCACCTCATACTATCACACATTCCCTTCAATTTGCTACCTAACACATTTATGTGAAAAGTTCTGACAAATGCAGACACAAGTGATGTCAAAAAATAGTAAACATATAACCTTTTCATAAGTATATCAACAAAACCAGCGAGACAGTATTTCATATTTGCTGGTTAAGCTTGCTCTTGGGATAAATATTAAAAGATGGATAACCCCAGCAGCTTCAAATCTGACTTTTGTGGTGGGCTACATTAGGATTGATCATCCACAAAAGATCACAATGGGGATCCTCACACTTGTGCACACCTTCAAAAAATTTGCAATGGGGTCATTAAACTGGAAATGCTTGTGTTTGAGAAGGTTGCAGTACTAAAGTGACTGCAATACAGAATCTCTGATACCTTTTTAATTTTGCTTAACTTTTAGTACTAATGATTTTAAGGGGTTTAGTTATCTTAAACTGCTCTAAAGGCTTAGACTTTTTTTAGCAGTTAAACTTACAGTTGTGCCAGTCCATAGGGGTTGAGGGATCTCAGTTAAAGCAGTGTGTGGTCAGGACATGTCAAGACATACAGTTCAGCTCTGATAAATGTTCAACATGTTGAAGCAGTCATAGTTTTCAAGCTTTTTTTCCCCCCACTTTTTTTTTTTTAATAGAGGACTATCACACATAAACATAGAGGTTTTTTGACACTGAGGCTCAGGGAAAATATTAATTCCCTCAGAAGTTAAGTATTAACTCTGAAACTAAAGTTAAGTATTAACTCTGAAACTAGAAGGTGAAAATCTAAAGTGATGCTTCAGTGCTTTTTGGCATTTTGTAGACTTTCACTGCTGTCTTAGGATTGCTCTCTAGGAGTAGATCATTGAAACCTTAAGTAGTGCTTCTCCTCTGCTCATTGAAGTGACTGCATTACTCTCTCCAATGTGAAGAAGGGCAGTTGACAAAGTTTCAGAGGTTTGCAACAACTACTTTATTTTTATTGCGATGTAGTAAGAAGACACCATTTCCTCTCCTCGGGGAGGCAACTCACTATTCCCATGAAACGGGCTGAACTTCAATGACCCAGCAGGCCAGCAGTCTGCCTGAGGCATTCATGTAGGAGGCAAAGGCAGACGACCATGTATTGCATCGAGAAGAGACCCAGGGCAGAGAGAAGGGATAGGGCAGTGAAGACTGGGTAAGGAACACACAGGGTCCCAAAGCTGGTGACAGTGAGCGCAGCTGTGGCTGTGTGGTGGAGAATGTTAGCTTTGCTAATCACTATCTGCAACAGCCTAGCTTTTTCCAGCACAAATTGGTTCTTATTATATTGCATTAAATTCACATCATATAGTTGTGCTGAAAGGCTTTCTGGAATTCAAACTGCAAAGGAGGGTTGTAGCCCTGTGTTTCATGTCTGTTATTGAAGAGGTCCACAGCCAGATGATTGGCTACATCTTCCTATCACAACTCCTCACTCCTTCCAAGAGTCTATTTGCTCATTGGCATCTCTCCTCCAAGGAGAGATGGCTCTGTCCTTGATTCAGCTGGAAATGTAAGAATGGACCTTGCTGAGTGAATATTTCTGTCTGGCAGATGCTTAATGTGCTTGGCACACTGCTAGGAATATTTCATTAGCAATAACAGTAGTACTGTCTCTCTAGTAAAGATCTTTACAAACACAGGAGAGAGAGGACTAAACCACTACAGCAGTACTCTCACCTGAGACAGTTACAAAAACATCCCTTTTGCTATTGCCATTTGCTCTAACTGGGAAAAGAAAGGGTCTGTTTGCATTTGTGCTGAAGAGGTAATGTTGATGTGTTCCTGATTTTTATATAATTTTTATATGATACCACAGAAACCCTTACAATTATGAGAAATACATATGAACAGCCAGAAAAAAGGATGTGCCATTGTGTTCCTGCAGCTCCTAATTCAGTTTTTGGAGTCTATTGGGCACAGACACATTAGTCTGACCTTAGTCACAGGCACAGATGATTTGGGCTTTGGGCTGTGCCTCACCTCTGTCATTTTAAGATGAGGCTCAGACCATTCTCCTCTTCCCCTTTCACCTGTCCTTTGGCACCATCATCACTTAACTACTTTATATTACAAATACCTAACCAACTGCCTTGTGAGGAAAGAGACTGTTATTGCGCCCATGTGACTCATCAGAAACTGTAGAACAAGAGGATAGAGTAGACTATCTAAGAATATATTGAAATGTTCAGCAAGTCAGAGAGTTCAACCTGCTTTTCCAGATTTCCTGTAAACCATTGGACTTTAGCAGAGGAGGCCTGCACTCTCCTAACATGCTCGTCAACATACCTAATTAAAATCTCCAGGATAAAAGCACATGCAGAAATTGGACCCTTTGCACTAGATCAGAATTCAGGAAAAAACCCAAATATTCACTCTTTAAATCTCAAATGTTAATTGTTCTCTATAGCCTCCCTTTATTGTCAAGAGCTCTGGATTGCATATTCAGGTTTACTGCAGCCAGTTCTGGGAAAAAAAAAATCTGACTGCAGCCAGCAATTTTGCAAGAAATCACAGAACAGCTTACAAAAAGGACAGAGAAGAGATAAACTGCATATTTGTAGCCTGGCTCAAACTTTCCTAAAGATCTAATGTGTGAGAGAGATCAGAAATTTAAACTACCCTGTTCTGCTGGTTCCCAATTGTCCCCACAATATCCCTAAGCATGGGAAGTTATGCAGGAACAAACAAAGGCACACATAAAACCATACCTGGAATTGCAGAAACAAAAATGAAAAGCATGCTCTCCAGAGAATCCAGAGAAAAATACCTGTGCAATTACTGTGAAACATGAAAATGTAAAGCTCAGAAAAGGTTGTTCTGCTGTTACTTGAGACAGTAGAGATGTAGTAAATAAAGGGTTTCCATCAAAAAGTGAATGAGTAAGACCACTGTCAAAGAAAAACCAGCAGAACCATACTAGAACCTTCACTTGCTTTGTGATGTCAGCCTGTCTTTATAAAGCTATGAAGGCAGTGCTGAGCTCAGCATAGTGCCTGGGCTTTACTTTCTTTTACACTAGAGCCTGGAGAAAGTGACCAATCAAAGGTGCTCATGCAATGTTGGTGGTCTCCCAGACTACTTCTCTTGCCACCAAGAGAAAAGATGGAGAAAAAGAATCAATGTAATGGGCCAAAATGAAAAAAGTAAGGGAAGACAAAACTAGGCCTGGAGGTCAGGGAAGTCCAGAATGAGATGCATCCCAGTGCTGGAACAAATTTTTGTGGATATGAATATATATTATTCACCCTTGGGATGAAAGTAATGCTGTAATAATTCTCCAATGAAATAAAGTGATCTCAGCATCAAAAGAGTTTTCTAATTGAAGTTTGGACTAAGACAAGAAGGACAGGCTTGTTCTTAACTTGTCCTCAGGAGGAGATTGAAAAGGTGACTAAAGATTTTTGTAAGAGTTATTCCTGTTCAAAGAATGAAAAAGGCTTGAAGTAATTTGCTAAATATAAATACAGAAGACCTATAGGCCAGGAGAGTACTTTTTGTCCATGTCTGCATCTGAAACTAGATGACCTCTCTGGTTGAACTTCTGCTTCTCATTTCCAAGGACAGGCTGATATCCCTCATCTCTTGAAGCTGAACAAAAAGGGACCATTTTTCAGTGTAGCGAGCTGTATTCTACCCTCAGAGCTATTGAACTTGCAGTCAATTTAAATCTAATGTGAAAATTGAAAAAGAGAGACCAGCTGTGATTTTCACGAAGCTAATCTCCTTTCTAACAAGAATACTTAATAATTCTCAAAGTAGCCCTTGAATTCCTTTACTTCTCTGCCTGCAGACATCAGGCAGGACTTCTCTCTGAGCCTCCTGGATGAATTTTGGAGGCATATCCTCTGTTATTAGCAGATACATGTAACCAGGTTAATGGGGAGGTAGGGAGCAGAGAGAACAAACAGAGACCTAAGTGCCAGGGGCTAGTCCCACAGGGAGCTGTGGAAGATCTACGCAACAAATCACATCAAAAGAAGCAAAAGCTAATGTTTACCTCCTCCTCAGTTTAATGCTCTCAGCTGCAGAAAAACAAAGCAGAAGAGAAATCAGGAATAAAATCCAGTCATGGTTTGAATTGGTTTCACCTGCTTTTGAGTGCACAGGTTGATACAGCTGTAAGATGCTGCTGCATTGCCTTAGAGAGGCAAGCATTGCTGGCAGAAGTTTTGTGCCAGCTAAATAGATAAGTGAAGCTATAACGGACTATAGGTTTTTCTTCAGGAATTCCATTTTATGGAAGATTTCAAATTGCATTTATTGATCACTTTTATTGAGTGAGGAAGAACTCTGAAAAACAATAATTCCTTTTATATCTTAGACTTGCCAGACAGAGAGAGTTAGGCCTTGTGATTTCTAAGAGCTAGCCCCAGTAAGTTGACCCAGAACTTCATCATGCCATGGGGACCTGCGGTGTGATAGTGTGCTAAGAATATTGGGGAGAAATACATCCAGGGAAAATAGCAGTTGTGCATTCAGTGCAGGATTCAGCTTGTGGGCAGAATGCCAAGTGCAGAGATCCATATGGAATGAGGACAGTAAGGATCAGCCTGTTTGTTTATT
The DNA here is from genome assembly GCF_000277835.1 of Geospiza fortis. Lineage (NCBI taxonomy): Eukaryota > Metazoa > Chordata > Aves > Passeriformes > Thraupidae > Geospiza > Geospiza fortis. Next base: position 1,946,356 of record NW_005054320.1, read on the forward strand.
TGATCCATGGCTGTATGAGAGGGTAAGACCAATTCTAGGACCAGGGCGAATGCACCATGGCTGCATGATGCTCAGGGCTGAAATGGTACATACTTATTCTGCTGTGTCAAATGCTTTTTAAAGAAGTGAAGGGACACTCTGTTCTGGCAGATTGTATATCATGCACAGTCTGTCTGTGCTTCACTGACTTCGTGATGAGTCAAGTGTGGTCTGTCCTTCCACAGCTGGTGTAAGTCCTCTATATGAATTTAATCGTTCCTGGCAGCGCTAAATCCTGTGAGCTTTGGCTGAAAAGATGATTAAAATGTGATTGTTTGCTTGCATCTGATTCAGATGAGACCTATTATGCCATGACCCAGTAGTGTGCAGGCCACATATCAATGGTTGCAGTGTCAGTGTTCATGTTCATCCCTTGCCTGTGCAGAGTATGGTGTGGGTTCCTCAGACAAAAGAGTTTGTGATCCTGCAGCTGGAGATCATATCGCAGTGCCTTACCACCAGCAGGGCACAAAGGTTTCATAGGCAGTTTTAATCCTGGCATTTTCTACCCATGAGTGGATGATTTTGTCCCCTTTGTGATGTTCTTTTTGTGTGTCATATGATCATAAGTCTACACTTGTGAGCATTTTCTCGCAATATTTGGATATTTTGTCTATAACTCTTCAACAGTGGTCTTTTGTGTTTTCCTTTGTAGAACTTTTGCTACTGCTCAGTTTATAATCTTTAGCAATCAATTCTGCTCTGAAACAAAGCAGTCTAAGACATGGTTGCTTAAGCATCTACAGTAATGAGACTAAATGTTTTGGCATTGAGGAGCTGCCATAAACAGAGCTTCTTTTGTGATGGGTTCCTCCTGGAAATTATTGAAATCTCCTATCAGTATTTCTTGTTAAGTTTTAAAACATACTGCTTCTTTTATTACTTGCATCCCTAGCAATTCTCTCTGTCTTTCAACAAATTAATAACCCAGCTGTGTTAGAAGCCAGTTTTGCATGTGAACTTGAGGGTGACTTTCACCAGAATGCAATTCAGCCACGTGCTGCGCCAGGTGTTGGGGCCAACCTGGGACAAACACTGGGCTGGTTTGTTACAGAGCTCTTGGAAGTAAGGCTGCTTTTGTGTCTCTGCCAGGAAAGAACAAGCACCCTTCCTTGCTGTGAGGCTGCTCACCATGTCTCTAACCAGGGGCTGCTGGCAGCTGTCGTCCCATTAGGAGCTACAGCAGATAACCTGCTTTTGAAATGGGAGCTTGTCCTTGGTAAGATCAAAAGCCCTCACACTGCAAATGAAGCACACTTTTAAATAAATGCAGCACCTTTTTAGAGCAGTGTCAGGCTTTTCAGCAACTTGGCAGATGTGAATTTAGCTGCCCTAACTAAGAGGAACAGATAATGAGATAAAATCATGGAATTGTGCGGTTGTAAGGGACCTTAAAGATCATCAAGTTCCAAACCCCTTGCCATGGGCGGGGACATCTTCCACTAGAACAGGTCTAAGCTCTATCCAACCTGTCCTTGGACACTTGCAGGGGTGGGGCAGCCACAGCTTCTCTGAGCAACCTCTTTCAGTTTTTTACCACCCTCACAGTAAAAAAATTCTTCCTAATACCTAACTTAAACCTGCTCTCTGTCAGCTTAATGCCAGTACCTCTTTTCCTATCACTACATGCCTTTATAAAATGTTCCTCTCCAGCTCTATTGTAGAGCTGCCAGCACCTTCAGGTGCCGGCAGGGATTCTAAGGTCTCCCTGGAGCCTTCTCTTCTCCAGGCTGAAAAATCTCAACTCTCTCAGTCTGTCTTTATAAGAGAGGTGCTCCAGCTCTCTGATCATCCTTGTAGCCTGCTCTGGACTTGCTCCAGCAGTTCCATGTCCTTCTTATCTTGGGGCCCCAGATCTGGATGCAGGACTCCAGGTGGGATCTCACCAAAGCAGAGCATGGGGGAAGAATCCCCTCCCTCACCCTGCTGGCTACACTGCTTTGGATGCAGCCCAGGATATGTTTGGCCTTTTTGGGCTGCCAGCATGTGTTGCTGGGTCATGTCCAGTTTCTCATGCACCAACATGCCTCCTTTGATCTGTGATCCTGAGATCTGCTCCTATGACAGAACATGGAAGGAAGGGACAGGGTACAGATAGAAGAGCAGTGGTGGTGACCCTGTGTAGAGATCAGAGGAGCAAGGAAGATCATAGTGTTAGCCCTGATGTTGGAAATAGCAGCTGTCCACATATTCTGTCCCCAGTCAGCCAGAGGTAGAGGCAGCAGAAGGCAGTGTGACTCTTCAGCACCCTGGAACAGGTAAAATGGGCAGCTGGGTCATAGCTGGCTCATGTGCTTTGGCTTCCTGCTCATGGAAGTTAGTGGCTTCATTAATTCCTAGAGTCAGCCTTGCATCTGTTTAAATATAGCCTCAATTATTTCTCTTTATGTTTGCATTGCACTACTTTTTCCCCTCTCTCAGCTACATCCCTGCCCATTCTCATTTGCATAGGGAGGGAAAGACCTAACCAGCTCTCTTTTGTAACAGGGACACTCTTTTCATTCAAATGATAGCGGTCCGTGTGATTGTACTGAGCATCTTTGTTTCCATCTCCAGCTGCCCTCCTCTGCAGGGTGGGCAAATGTGTCAGACCTAGCGCTAACATGATGGACTCTCACATCAAGCAGATGAAAAGACAAAAAAAATCCCCCCAAATTGTCAGTGAGGGTAAATATTAGCTTCATTAGTGGAGATTCTCTCTCTGTCTTTGTGTGCCAACACATAATGTTCGCAACAGCATCTTTAGTTTTTGTCTGCAGTATGCTGCAGCTATGCTGACTGGGAAACTACCCATGTGCCTACATCCATCCAGGAGAGCAAGGGGAGCATTTTTCTCTGTGTTGCAGCCAAATCCACTTTCTTCTAGCACAACAAAAACCTGCTACACAAGCTTTGTGCTAGAGGAGTTGAAGGGGGTGGCAAAGTAGGAAAAGATGGAAGTGTGGCCAGAAGGCTTGTGCCTCAGATACTCTTGGCATGGAAGTTGTAGCTTATTTCAACAGTGACAGAAAAGCACATGAAAAGTGAGCAGCTTCTTTTTTCTCCTTAGCAGGAGACCAACATCAACTCTAATTGAGAGAATGTGATGGAGTACAGCCACAGTTTTGTCTGGACCCTGGGGACCTGCCAGCTGTACGCAGCTGGGAGCCAAGGCAGTGCATCTACAGGAGTGAGGGAATGTGGGCATCAGCTAGAGGGAGGTGATGAATGGAAAGAAATTGGCAGGTGGAAGCAGAAAGAGTATCATATGTTGGGAAGGTGGTTGATGTTCAGGAATACTTGTCCTGGGAACAGTGCTAGCCTATTAAGGGCATTGACTTGGAGATTGTAGTGCCTTCTGTAATCCAAAGGTTGGAATGGATATTAAGCTCAGCAAGCACAGCAATAAAATGGGGAAGCCAAGCTAGCTTGCAGAGTAAAACCTGGAAGATGGTTTAACTGTATCACAGGCTTGCACAGCATTGCTCAGTAAATTGCTAGGCCCTGCTGTTGAATACGAGTTGCAAAGCTTTAAAATATTCTACTCTCTTTCCATTTCCTGATACACATAGTATGTGTGGAAGGTTTGTTTGAATCCCATAGAAGGCTGGAGGGTGTTTCTGTTCCTCTGGAAGCACAACAGGGAGAAATTTCCCACAGCAAGTTGTGGATGGGATTGGAGAAGTGTCCCTGCTGCTCCCATGCACCCTACTGTCCAAACAGCTCCCACATGGAGGGTGCCCTGTGCTTGCATTCAGGGAGCAAATGTGGAATATCTTGGGGACTGAAAATGATTCCCTCAATCTTTATACACATAGGTTCTAATCACAGAAAGCTGAGCATCCATGCAGACATTTTCACAAGTTCCACTGTACCAGTTTAGTGACAGATCTGAGATTTCTTCAACTGAAAGAGCCCTCTGAAAATTAAGAGGTGATTACCCAGCCCTTTGCACAGTTTTAAAACTAATCCATGGAAATTACTTACACATTTCTTTGTAAGATCCATTTTAAACCTAGCTGGTACAATTTTCTCATGGTAGCAGAGGCAAAGAGGAAAAAAAAGGAAGGGAAAAAGGCAGAGGGTGGTCACCTCTTTGTGTATGTGCGTGTGTGTGCATGCTACCTTTAAAAACAAGGCCTGGCTCAAGCATTTGAGTGTCATGGTTTCTCTTCTTTTTAGGAACCAGATTAGAAATTTTTATGAGCTGCCAACTATTGATAATATACTTAGGTGGAACAACCACCAGCTGTATTTTTACTTGTTACTTTCTCATTGTGATTTCACACAAGCAGGGCAGAACCATGGCTGGAGTTGAGGGAAGAGATAAGCAGGAGTCACCATATCTTAAAATATCTTAAAATTTTACTCTCTCCCAATAACTCACATTTTTCCTGTGGACAAGTTTTCAGTTTCTCTGTGCCTGGGAATGTGGCTTGATGACACAGAGTCTTCTTTGGTAATTCAAGCTTTAGGTATTTCTACTTCCATTCCCATCATCATCACTCTCTCCTTTGCTTTCTCTTTCCTCCACAGCTCATTCCTGGGTTTGTTTGTTTTTCAGTTGGAAGCTACACCACCAGGTTTATAAATAACACACTGTTTTGAGGCTAAGTTAGCTGGGAGATGGCTGTGGCAAAAAGGAGGAGTGGGGATGAGGTAGAAGTAGCAGTTGCTGAAGACTTTGCTGCCATCACATTCTTTATACTGATGCACTGTGGCCTCCATTTTAGCATTAAACATAAATGAGAGAAGGTGCTGTGAGTCATCCCCAAAGGATGTTTGCAAAGGGCTTTGAAATCCTCACAGTTACCTTGCAAAGAAATGTCCATGAAGAACAGGCATCTCTGTTGTTACCCTATGAGATTTTCCAGGCAGACAGCAATAAACAGGAATCACTGCAGGTCATGGCTAGTCATGAAAGAATTGCATATTTTGAGAAGAAGGAGGGAGGAGGGCTTGTTATTTGGCAGATACATTTCTGTTGTCTAATTGCAGGAAGCTGGAGGGAAGATTCAAAGTTATGGGCTGAGCTTTTGACCCTGTTAAGGATGCAGTTGGCTGAGCGATTTTTGTCTAGAAGGCTGCAACTGCTGAGTGCAGTAAGGCTGTGATATGCAGTAACCAGCTGAAATCTTATCATTCTCCCATTTCACCATAGTTGTTTTTTGTCATTCTCTCCCAGCTCAGTTGTCCTATTGGTGCTGGTACAAGCATTGATGCTGTATGTCAGGCAGATGTTTGAGGGGAAAGCTATTTTTCATCCTGAACTAATTCAAGAGACAGGTGGTCAAACACTGGGTTCAGTTCAAGCAAGAGTGAGGTGCAGGAGCATGAGTATGTGATTAAAGGTGAAGAAAACCAAGGTTTTTTAAGCCAAGTTAAGCAGGTGTGGCACAGCTGAGCATGTAGCACACTGTACATTATACTGGGTAGATGGTTCCCAGCAAGAGCTCTGTGTTACAGAAACACTGAGATTCAGGTGTTGTTCTATTCAATGTTTTGTACATGACACCAAGGCAGAGTGTCTGTATTTAAAAAGCCTCTAAAGTCTCAAAAGACAGCTCAGGGAAAGGCTGTGGGAAAGGCTGTCATCCAAAGGCTGCATAGGACTATTCAGCATCCAGCAGATAACAATTCCTCTGCAGTGACATTGGTGCTGGTTTTTGGGCAATTTGATATGGGAGCTCAGTGAGGAGGGAGCTGCTTTGATGACTAGATGGAATAAGGGAAAAATAGGGAGAAAAGAGGGAAGAGAAGTGAGACTGAATTAAAAAAGGAGGCTGGTCTGAGGGGATCAGAAAGGAGGATGTAGGAGCAAACTGCTATTCAAGAAGAAATACCTGATTTAAAATTGCAGAAATGGATGACATTGTGAATACAGCTTTGAGCTTGCTGGTGTGATTCTTTCTTTTCGTGACAGCCTTCAATACAACAGCCCATGCACCCAGCTCTTTGCAGTACATGTTTTATCTTTTTCATTTCTTCTCTTTTCCATGCAAGCCCATATGACTATGGGGTAGAAGACACCCCATGGCTCTCTAAAGGGAGTCAGTCGGTCTTGTACAGCTACTGGTGGGTGTGAGGAATATTTATTTTTTGAATTGGGGGAACAAATGAAAAGAGGACCCACGCAACAGCGAAAGTATATTTTTTTTTCTTGTGTGCTGCTGCTGTGCATTACTAACCTGTTACCCCCTATATGGCTGTGTTTCAGGAGCAGGAAAAGTCCTTCTAACACCCTGGTAGGATCCCATGGAATGGGATACAATAGGCCAATGCGAAACTTGTCCTTTAATTGCCAGCTCTGTCCTTGCTCTTGGAGTCAACATCCTCTTAAGAGTGGACTCCCCATTTCCATAGAAATGCCAGCCCAGTTCTGCAGAAGTTCTGCATCATTTTACATGGTGTTTGTTTTGTGTGTCACAGCTTTCAACACTGCAGCCTGCCTCTCCTTTTCCCCCCTGCTTTGTTGCTTGCTTGCTTTTATTTTGCTCTTTGTTTCTTCCACCGTATTGTTCATTTATTTGCCCTCCCTTTGTGCCTTGTCTCAAGGCAGTGAGCAATGTCTCAGTGCAGGGAATTCATTGTGCTACCACGTCATAGTGAAAAGAGCTCCCATTCAGAGCCAAGGGAGCATTTTTTTAAAGGAAAAACTGTGTTATCCACAGCTTCGTGTTTGTACAGCACTTTGTACAAACAGTGTCCCCTTTGGCACTACTTTACCTCCTACTGTTTATGACAAGGTATGAATCAAGGAAGAGAGAAATTACGACAAAGGAGGAAGTTGGAGCTGGTTGAAAGAGAGAGTAAGCAAGCAAATTCCCAAAGTCACAGGCCACAGAAAGACTCAGAGAACACAGCTATGATTTTGGGCAAGACATCTAACAAAGGGGTGGGATCAAAGAGAAGGGTCTCTCACCTCTGTGTGAGGTGTCACATTTTTGCCCCTGAGCTGCTGCAGTTTACAGGCAGATGCATTCAGTTGGACTTGATGATCATAAGGGTCTTTTCCAACCTAGATGTTTCTATACCTGGAGCTCACCTCAGTTTAAGCTTCCACTCAGATATTCAGCAGTGAAGGACACAGCTGAAAAGCATCTGAACACCCATTCACTTCTGAATTGAGTGTAACTGCCACGCAGCCCTGCAAAATCCATCCCTGAAAACAAGTTGCTACCTGGGCTTCCCAGATGAGGTTCAGGACAGCGGGGCCATCAGAGTGGGGCCATCAAGTTGTCATGATAGCAGTGAGAAGATTAACTCTAATGGTTATGATAAAACAAGGCCTAAATGAAAGAAAAAGTTCACCACTGCCAGAGTGAAAAATATAAACAGGAATGCTTGGAAGAGAAAAATTAGGATGCTTTGTCAACTCCACTCCAGAACATTATAAGCATGGTAACTTCTTGATCCAAGGCTGCCAGGCGGGTAATAAGATCCCATTAGTGCTCTCTGTTGTAGATGAGGCTTGCATGAGTTTGGCCTAATAGAGCTCCATGGAGAAATAGGTGAGGTTAGTGAAAAGGTAATGGAGACAACTGCTGCCTGTGGGCAAGAGTGGGGAAGGGAACTGAAGGAAAAGTCCTGAAATTAGGCAGAGACATAGTATAAAACTTTATAAGCAAGGACCCAGAGGCCACATGGCCTTCTACAGGTACCTCTGCTGATACCAGTGTGCAGTCTCTAGCTGGGGTAGACTCAGCAAACAGCACATGCTGCAAGACAGCAAGGGAAGGTGGTTTGAGCTGGTGCTCTGCAGTGAAAGCAGAAATTGCAGTTGCTTAATACAAGTAGAATTCCATGAAGACACAGCTCCCCCTATACAAGTGCTTGGCTGGCACTGTCACTTGGTCCTTGACAAGACCGGGGCCTGTGAGCTGCTCTTGTATAAAGGTCCTTGCTGACGTTCAAACTTGAATGCTTAGATTTGGTTTCCAGGTACTAGTGCTGAAGTCATAGAATAATAGAATTGTTCAGGCTGAAAAGAACTTTTAGATCATTCAGTCCAAAATTTAATGTGTAATACACTGGAAAAAGTTATGTGCAAATACCTATTTTATACCTGTTCCTTGTACCCAATGAGCTTTTCATGTTTATTCTTCAAGTGGTGGATATTTCTCTAGATATTTTGAGGTTCATCACCTCCATTTCAGAGATCAGTGTGACATCTAATAAGATATTAATTCCATGTTCCCATAAGCTGCAACATCCTTTACCTGCCATTGAGCACCCAGCAATAAAGGGTGTGAAGATTCTTGTGGCCTTGGAAATACATCCAAAAACCAGGAGCAATGATCTCCAGACAGATATTTGCAGACTATTGAGAGCACATATCAGGAGCTGTGTGTTATCATCAATGGTGGTATTTAGTATAGTTTGGATTTTTCATTAGGCTTTGGAAACTGTGACAGATAACTGATGGAAAAGTGAGGATAAACGGTCCCTCTTAAGACATTTCTATCTTTATGTACATCAGTTTTGAAATAGGTCTGGCTTTACAGGCAAGACGAGAATTTTTTTGAGGCCATATAGTGATGAAAAAACACAGGCACTTAATAGGATTTTAGGTTGCTACTAGGCAGAGGAGGCACAGACAGCCCATCAAAACCATTCCAGAAGTCTATACAGAGCATAGGTATCTATAATCAACTCATTTTTAACTCTGTTACTCGAACAATGGTGTGCCAATAGCAGCATTATCCTAATAAGAGAAAAACTCTTCCTCTGCAGAGCTCCCTGGATTCTAAGTCCTCCTTCACATTCTGTTTTCTGCCCTCCCAGAGCAAAGGGCTTGGTGAAAAGGGGTATGTGTATGGGGCAAAGCTGTCAGGTGTGGGGGGAAGATTCCTATGTCAAAGGTGCCAAGTGAACATCCAGCACTGTACCAAAGAGTGGCATACTTGTGAAGGGAAGGAAAAAAGTTCAATTTATAGGACTGATCCCACAAGGACTTTTGGGGTAGCAACCTGGAGGAGAGTAAAAAAGACATTTTATTCTGCAACATTTTTATTTTTGTGTGTGGGTTTATACAGAACTTTGATGTTTTCCATAAAGTATAGTTTTTCAAATGTGCAGTTGACATTTGTGTAGAGCACTCAAGTGGTAGAGAGAGCTTTTCCTCCTTCTCATTGCCAACCTTTTGATTTTTAGACAGTTTGAAATTGGAAAATTCTCTTTTCCTATTCTTCTGGACAGAATGTCATTGTTGTCAGTGTACGCTCTTGCAAAGACAGTGCAACTTTATCTGTGTTTTCCAAAATACAAATTTTTGAGTGTTGGTTGTGAATGGCTCATGCACATGTAAGAAGGCTTGATTGCTTTATGGGGAGCTGGAAGGGTCAGAGCAATGAGCAGGTTTTTGCACATGGGATTTTTCACGTGATTTAATATACAGTATTCTCCTAGGGCATTCTCTCCTTTCGTTACTGCCTCCTCCTAGGGGAACTGATGTGTCTGCTCTGGACAAGGGGTCTGGGCCGTAGGGTGGGAACTGACAGCCAGGCAGCAGCCAGAGTGTGGTAATAAATAGCTCCTTTTCAACTGGCAGCCTGTCACAAGCGGGGTCCCTCGGGAATCAGTGCTGGGCCCAGGGCTGTTTAAAATCTCTGTAAGTGATCTGGATAATGGGATCAAGCATACCTTGATGAAGTTTGCCAGTGATATCAAAGTGAATGGAAAATGGACGCTATGGAAAGCAGTGCTACCCTGCAGGAAGACCTGGATAGGCTGGAAAAGTGGGCTGACAAAAACCTTATGAAATTCAACAAAGACAGATGTAAAGTATGGGAAAACATAATTCTGGAGTGCAGCTCGGGCTGGGATCTACCCAGGTGGGGAGCAGCTTGGTGGGAAAGGACCTGGAGGTCCTGGCTCAATGCTCTGCAGCAGCACATTGTTCACTCACAGCAACCCAGCAGGATGCTGGGCTGCACCAACAAGGGCATCACCAGCAGACATAAAGTCACTGCCCCACTGGATTCAGTGCTTGTCAGGTCACCCCTGGAGTACTGTGTTCAGTTTTGGTCCCTGCTATACACAAAAGATGCGGTCAAGCTGGAAAGGGCCCAGAGAAGGGCCACAAAGCTGACCAATGGTATGGGAAGCCTGTCCTATGAGAAAAGGCTGAGAGAAGTGTCTTCTCTCAGTCTTGAGAAAAGAAGGCTTAGGGTAGACCTTATCACCATGTTTATCCAGTATTTAAAGGGTGGCTGAAAAGAAGGTGGAGACTCCCTTTTTTCCCTAAATCACATGGAAAAGACAGGGGGTAATGGGTCCATGTTACTTCTGGGGAACTTCCAATTAAACACAAGAGGAAAATTTTTCACAATGAAGCCAATCAGCCATTGGGATAATATCTTGAGGGAATTGGTGGATTTCCCAATATTGGATACTTTTAAGATTTGTCCATTTGTGGTTGTCTGTCTTGTCCAGACTGTGTTTTTGGCAAGAAAGCTTAGACCAGATGATCCTTATAGTCCCTTCCAACCTGGTATTTTATAGTTCTATGATTTTCTGATTCTGACACTGGCTTAAAGTGACACCCAAGGAAAGCTTGCCATTTATATGGGATGTCTCTCATCCAGGCATGGACTAAGAAATAGCTGCTACATGCTCAGTGTACCCCTAGAAGTGTCACAAATGCTGTTTTCACAGACAGGTTCTAACTAGGCACTGCAACTGTTACAACTTGGCAGAGTTCCTCAGCAGTTCCCCAAAATTTTATGCCTGAGGGAACATATCCTATCTTGTTACACCAGACAAATGATTTTTGACTTCTTCCAATTTGTCAGCCACTAAAAATTCTAGAAGAGATGTGGCTTCCTGTGGAGAGAGTAGGTTTTCTTTTCTTGGTCTTTATCCATGGACTCCTTAAAAATAATTCATAGACCTCTGGAATCTCACATAGTGTGGGTTGAAAACCACAGCACTAGATCAGTAAACAGATCCCCTGGTGAAATGAAGATATTTTTTCCTGGCTGCAAGTAGTACAGAAGTAGGTGTGAAGTTAGTCCAGTTCCATTTGTTTGTTGTTAGACAATGTGTTCCTGTGCATAAAGCAGTGATCTGGCAGTCAGGAAACAGGGTAGCAATCAGGACCTACAGCTGTGCATCATGCTCTTCAAAGCAGAAAGTGTGGCTGATGCTTGTGGAGAGGTAAAACAAGCACTTAGCCCAATATTTCAGAGCCATAGAAGCAATTTTGGATAGAAAACTGGCTTCTGAAAAGGGCAAGTAATGAAACATATGTTTTGGATGGGAGAAGTTCTTTCCTTTCCTCTCGGTGTTACTACAGAGAGACATTTTCCTAGGATGTTACCAGAAGTGGCTTTCCTAGAGTGATGACAGTAGGAACAGCACTGGAGATTTTTTTTCTGTGTCCCAGTACCACCAGAACAAATTTCCTTTTGGTGTGTAGAAAACCTGTTTCTCCTGTATTACAGGAGGCAGTAGGAGTGTAGTGCTTCATTGAGAAGTTCAGTATGTCTCCAGTTAAACTGTGTGAGCTGGCTGCAGTTCAGCCTATTATTAAAGATGCCATCAGCCTTTTAACTTTGCCAACCAGCTTCAGAGGAGCATCACATTCCCCTAATAAAATAAAAGGACTCAGTTTTTCATTCTCCTTCCAAACTGCTGCCTGAATGCAACCTGCTGGTAGGACATCATTACCACACCTTACACCTCCTCAGTAAGCTACTGGGCTGATCAAGCTCACTGTAAGAGTCATGAAAATTTTTGCCATGGTTATGTGGAGAAGTGAATATCCAGAAGAAAGAGAAAGTCTCATCTTCCTACTAAACATGCTTTTAGCACTGATGGATAGAAACATAGGAACAAACTGGATACTGACTTTCTAAGATAGGATAGGGAAATAAGGGCTGCTCTCTTGCTGATTGGATATGCATCAAAATGCTGAACAGGTTCCTGAAAACCTGCCACTAATGCTTCATATCTCACATTGCCAGAATGTTTTAAGTGGTTCTTGCTGCTTTCCTAAACAGCCAGTTCTTGCAGCTGGGTGTTTGGAAAGCAGAGAGTTTGTTTTTAGTGATCAGTTTTAACTGTGGACTAAACAAGGATTTCTCTCAGAAGGAGAAACAGTATATGAGGATCTTAAAACATTTCCATGACTGGAAATTAAAATTTCTGAGACTTTCAGGAAGGAGTTTCTTTCAGAAAGGAGTTTCTGAGGAAGAAAATACGAGGGGGAGAGGACTTCCTTCTATCATCTTTCCAAGGAATCAGTCCTAATTTGGTGGCTGAAGAGAACAGTGTGCTTGAGATTTAGTCTGTGTAAGGTACACAAATAATGCATGAAGGAGTATGACTTCTTTTGTATGTACAGGGATATGCATTCTGGCTTTCCTGCATGAGAATTAATCAGAATTATTTCCACTGCAGACAAAGACAGTACTTCCTGTGATTTACAGCAGAACCTTCATGTTTGGAGGCAATCAGGCACAGTTACAGACAATCATCCATGACCCACTGTACTTGAATGCAGTTTTTAGTCTACATCTGACCTTGTGTCACCTCCATATATCTGTTAAGCACTGCAGATGTCACATTGAGTCCAAGGACTTGCAAGTGGAGAGTACTTGTTTAATAACCTTGTAACTCCTGCAAAGCTTCTCAGGAGTGGGATGTGGTGTTCAGGTTTGATACTGCCTCTAATGTGTCCATCTCCCACCTCTTTTTTGTTACACATACTCACATGGCATTAGAGAGCTGCCTCACAGCCACTGCTCTGCTGTCCTTCTGGTGTAGGTCCCTGCTTTTTTAGTTTGGAGTCCAAATAAAGTGACACTTGGCATTTACAAACCATGTAGCCCATGCAGAGCATTGTCTGAACATGAAGCTGCTGACCTACATGCCAGCCGTATGAATTAGGTCACCCTGCCCCTGTTTTGTCTTCATAGTACAGATAAGGAAAATAATTTATCCCTGTGGAAAGTGGGCTGGAAGGCAGTACAAGGATTTTAGTCCCAGCAGACTTGTGTTGTTTTATTTACCAGCCCTAAGAGGGGATAGTGAAAAAGAATGGGGGGAGAAAAGTCATCAAGTGCAAGGTGCATGCTGTGCCCCAGCTGGAGGATGCTATATGAATGAGCCAGGGCACTGCGTCTAAACAGAAGCCTGTGTTATCCTGACAATACTGAGATCCCAGCAAGGGACAAGTCTTGTTCAACTGATCTGCAAGTAAGTGCATAGGAATAGACCATTCTAGCCCCATAGCCATTACAGTAGATTTGCTGAGAGGGAAGCAGGAAGAGGATTCAGCCTATGAAGAACTGAGAGGAGGTATGACTTTTCCTAAGTTGGAATAAAAGCTGTGGCAGGGCAAGACTTAAACCCCTTTTCCCCTTGCCGTGCTTAACCATCCCTTCTCCAAATGTCCCTCTCTGGCTGTGCCTGCAAAGCTGTCATTCTGAGGAGCATTAGGAGATGCCACGGAAGTGACTTCCATGCAGTTTCTCTCTTCCTCACCCCCGCACCCTCTCTCATTAATTTGAAAGCTCCTATTTATAAACCTGCTCAAGATTGCTTGTTCAGAAAGGAGGAGCTGAGACACTCTGCACACAGACTAAGAGACTCAGCAGAGATGCAGGCAAGAGCTACTTCTCACTCAAAGGGTAATAACCAGATGGAACAAGTCAGCAGG
>NW_005054320.1:1960080-1999109 GCF_000277835.1 Geospiza fortis
CAGCAGGAAGAGTGCCTGAAATGTCACAGAAATGAGATCAAGCAACAGCTAGAGCTGTGTGACTGCAGGCAGAATGGGGAGAATCACAGGATCACAGGAAACAGTAAGAAGAAGGGCTGAGAGAAAGCAAAATATTTAAGTGGGTAAACACATTGGACTAAGTGGCCTGAAAATTTCCCTAGACCACCACATTTCCATTATGCATTTTTGACACTCTCTCCCAGCCTCTGTGACAGTGACAAACAGGAGGCCTATAAAGCTGGCTTGTTGTGAAAAAGTGTGCCAGGCTACTAACTGTGGAGTGACTTGCCATCTCTGTTGTTAAACAGCTCACTCGACTCCCTGAATCTCACTAGGATGCTGTCTGTAAGCATAAAACTTGTTAAACTCAGGCCTGCCTGCAAGTTCTATAACACCTAGTGATTTTGTACGGCAAGGTAGAGAACAGGCTGATGACAACTTGAACCCCTGTGAGGGGAGAAGTGAGTGCCTAAATATCTGTCCTACATTGCATGGAACTATTAACAACAGCCTGACTTCCTTTATCTTTCCTCCTGACTGTATTTTATGATAATGATCCAGACATGACCTAGCTATCTCTGCTCTTCTGGAGAAGCACAGTACAACTGTGAAAGATCACACAAGCTCATCTGCTATGAAGATAGGGGGGGAAAAGGGCCAGTGCGTTAGTTTTATATAAATAAACAAAACTGCAATAACCCATAAGGAGTCACATTCATGGAGAGAAACAGAATCACATTGTTCAATAAATCAGAGGAGAACAAAGAGGTTCAATGACAACCCAAGACCAAAGCCATTTCTCCTAAGGAGCCTGCATCCGCATCCTGAACATAACCTCACCTCTTCCCCTTCCGGCTTAACAAGTGATTTCATGGAACTCTTTGTGCCAGCATGCAGGCAATTCCCTGAGCTGCTTCTCTTCGCTGGGCTTCTCACTAGAGGGCAAAGGATGTGCTATACCAAGTGCTCTGCTCTGCTCTTTTGCAGTCTGAATTCTTCCTGTTACTCTCAAAGGTTTATTCTCCTTGACATCTATGCTTTTAGGAGCTTTGTCATCTGATACATTATTATGTTACTTAAAAAACCCCAAATTTAAAGCCCACAATCTTACCAAGGTGAAGTCTCAATGTATGAAGTGACAGTTTACAAATCCAGTAAAGGACAAGTGTTCCCATAAAATGCCCACAAGGTGCCAAAGACAAGACACAACCACGGAAGAAAAGAGGTAGACTGAGGGAATGAGAGAATCAAGAATTAGAGTAACAAAAATAATGTGATGTGCACATAGGAAACTGTCTTTTAGTAGAGCTATAAAAAGGACAGGGATTAATTGTTCTTTGCTTCTGTGACAGGAGGGGTGTGCCACAAATAGTGGCCAGCTTTGTTTGCATAAACAAAGATTTTGGTTAAGTGAGAAGGAGATTTATTCTGAAAATAGGAAGAAAGAAGCAGTGAAGCAGCCTTGAAGGCTGTGAAGTCCCTCAAGAACAAAGCTTTGTCAGTCTGTGATGGTGGTGGCCTGTTTACTTTTTCATAAGGAAGGGACCTCTGAGGTCCTTCCAGCTCCATATTTCTGTGATTTGTACTAAGTCTGCAGTTCTAGCAGAGCAAGGCTGCAGGACGTAATCTCATTATATAAATAAACAGAAATCTCCATTGTGTTCCAAACAACCAAACCTGGAAAGGGAAATAGACAGTTTGGCGAAAACAAATGCCCCAAGAACCTTTAAAGATTTATAGGTGTAATTTGACCCTGCAGCTCTGTTTAGGAGTATCTGTGAAGAGTGTACTGGGTTGAGTAGGCTGAAGAGGGGGAAAGGACCCCTACTTCTTTTCCTTAGCTTTGTGGCAGGACAGACCGGCTTATCCTGTGTATAAACAGGTGGCTTCAGGGCTGGCAGTGGGATCCAACCTATATCTCTCAGTGACTACACTCAAAATGTGCAAATAACAAAACTTCTAACAAAATTTTATTGATGGAAATATCCTGAGGTAGCTAAAGTGGTTCACAATTTCAAAGCTGAAACAGGAGAGAGGTTTGTGAAATGAAGATGTCTATATTCCTTGTCCAAAATCAGAGGGGAAAGCTGAATAGCACACTGGTAAAATTCATTAACTTTAAATTACATTATGAATGACCTATGGTATAAGTACTACATATAAGATTGCTGAATATTTTTAAACAGCACCTGTTGGGTTTGAGTTGAAACATTAGATTTACTTGAGTGTAAGTTCTCTTAGTTAATAAAACTACAAATGATTTGGCACTGTATTGATGAAAATCTAGTATGTTTGCTTTGTGAAAGTTTCATCAGGTTTCTTTTTTCATCCCAAATAATTTACTGATTGATCATTTTCTATAATCTCAGTGTTTATGGTTTTGCCTATATTTTTTGGTTTTGTTTAAAAAGGTAGTTTCTGTGTCAAACATAGAGGTTTCTAAACAGTGATAGATCATGACTGATGATCGTACCTTGAGCACTCAAGCACACATGTAAGAACTGAAACACTGTGAGCTTAACTCCAGAAGATGATGAGAACTGTGGCCCCAGTCCAGCAAACTGTATTTGTTCTGGAAATAGTGTGATTCAGCTGGATTATTTGTGTGCTTGAGGAAGGAGAGCAGTTCAATCAGGACCTGTTGGGATAAAGAGAAGCAGTGCAGATTTGATCACAGCAACAAAGTGCACTCCCTTATCTTTGTTGCAGTTCCTCTGATGTATGCAAGGGACAGTAAAACTGGATCTGGATCTCTAAGGTGCTTTCTCCCTTTAGATTCCAGCTTTCAACATGATCTCTTTCACTTGGTATAACATCAGTTAATTGAGATAACAGATACACATCACTCATTTATGACAGAAAGAAGTTGCCCAGGTTCTGTAGAAATTACTTATCTTTGTGTTACAACCTAATAAATACTTATTCTCCAAGAAGATTAAGCTTGGAGTATCTAAAAGTCCTGTCTAAAGTCCACAGTGGTGAAAAAAGCAGGCTCTGTCATTCTGCCATTGCTAATAGCATGACTGTTTAGCCAGGGTGGTGTGAATTGATGAGTCTCGACCCAGCTACAAACAGGACCCTTGACTCAGCCCTGCTACAAGCATCTCTGTCCCATGCTCCGCTATACAGGGCAGAGAAGCACACAGCCTGATGGGAAACTCACAGAATAAACTGTTCCAGAGGTTAGATCCATCCTAGGGTCTAGATGTTTGTCACCACTTCTCTGTCTATCAGAGCTTTGTTCAATGTGGCCCAGAAATGAATAATGCAAAAGCCTATTTGAATCATGTGGCCGCTGTTTGTTCTCAAGTTTCTTGGATGAACAGCATTTTACTGCAATACTGCAACATCTACATCCAGTTCTAGGACAGTTTTCCATCTCTTTCTTGCTTCAGAGTAGCAGGGCTTGGACCACTGAAAAGGATTTATGGAAATGCAAAACAACATCAAGTCCAGGGCTCCTGGCTTAGAGAAATGGACACTTCCTGTTTCCATGCAAGCTGCATAGCCTGGATCTGAAAGCTGGTTAGCTTGTCTCACTGGGGGTCAGCTCTTTGCAGTTAGTCCAAAAAACCCTAATTTGGTGCAGAGCTATAGATGGTTATATAGAGCCTTATGCATATGATCACTCAGTAGTGCTTATTGTATGTTGACTGGAAATGGAAATTTAAAAAATAGAGAAAACAGCTAACACAAGGCTGTTACAAACTGCAAAATAAGAAGGAAACACACTGTTTTCCATACACTTGCAATTCTCTGTTATTTGCTTTCCTTGCTGTTCCCTGCTCCTTCCATAGTCTCCCAGTGTGTAAAATCATAATTGCATTGCATAACTTATGGTGCTGATGTCACTGTGGAATTTGGTGCTTGGCTGTTGGATTTATTTTTATTAGATGCAGTGATTAGAATCTAAACAGTGATCATAGCTTTAAAATGTGTATGAATATGTACTTGTTTCCAATGGGATTTTCTTTGTCCTTCTTAAATACTTGTCTGATTCAAAATACTTATTGAAACTTGGAGAATGAATGTGTATCGAGAAGTATCAAGAGGGTAGGTTTGGATCTTAAAAGCATAGTCAAATATCTTAAGGGCAGCAAATTTGTACTGTAGGGCAAGGTGCTTTATTGCTTAGGTGGCTGACAACTGTAAAATATGTCTCCTTCCAGAAGAAACATATGGTCTCAAAAGTATTGGTAAGGGGGTATGATGTGTTTTTTCATTGCAGTGAACCAAAGCTAGGCCAAAGCCTGTGAGAGTTACTACTGTTGAACTTACTGGGAACTGTGGAAAAGGGGCTCAGATTCTAGTGCTTGGGTTCCCAAACACCAGGGCACTAGTGAAGGATCAGGAATCAGTGTCCACCATTTCTTTACCTGTATGTGATGAGGAGGTGTCCTGGGAAGAGGAGCAAGGAAACTGCACTCCAAGTGAATCCATTTCTGTGGAACAGATTCGTCTGCTTATGTGGGGATGAACTAGAGTGTCCCACTAAGGGTAGTAGGCTACATCACATGAGAAGGGAAGCCCATCCTTTTGTATGTATTTGATTTTCTTGTTTTGAAGGGGCTATATTAAATCCACACGCCATTGGAATGACAGTCTTAAAAGAGCTGATTTGCTCACTAGACTAAAATTACCATTCTTCATGTTTCACTTTGGTGGTGCCTTTCCTTGACATATCTGGCTCTACCAGCAGTTGTAGTCATTCCAGAAAAGGAGTGCCTTTTTCTGGTTTAAGATAAGCCACTCCTGTACTAGGTTATAGGTACTGCTCAGTGTTACCTTGCCTGGTCTCTTCAGTACTGTTTGCTCTCCTTTTTGTAGCCATCTTGTCTCTTCAGGTTGACATTTTTCTGTCTCAAGCTACCTGCCTGTGTAGTCTTTGGAAAACCTCTTATCGTGAGAAAAGTAAAAAAAAAAATTTTTTTAACATTTTCCAGCATATGTTCAAAGACACAAGGAGCAGGTACATCCTTGGGAGCTATCAACTCAGAGTCCACATTTCAAAATGTGTTCTGGCACATTGTTTGTTCAGCAGAAGTCATACAGAAATACTTCTGAGACATCTACACCTTTTTTATCAGTTGAATGTCATTGAACTTTTTCTCTTATCCTTTCACCAGAAGGAAAAAACCATAAGTGCACACAAAAGGGTCAATGTTTTTGAAAGGTCAGTAATTCCAGATGAAATGCAAACCTAAGGCTTAAAAAAAAAATCTCCATTGAGCAATAAGGCATTTAGAGTTTGACTTTGTTACGCAAGAGAGAAACTTTCCAGCTGGCTGGCAGTGGCTCCAAAGGGTGTTTGTGTGGTTAATGATTAATTAAATCTATTGTTACTCATTTCTTTCATTAATCCAAGAGTTTTCTCTTCACTTGTGTCCCTGCATAACCCTGTTCTACAGATTTGGAATCTGACAGAGACAACTGCTTTGAATATCAGGTTGCTTATTCGAAAGGCTAACTCTTCCTGTCTCAGAAATTTCTAGGCATGGCATTTTAGACCTCAGAAGAATGAGAAAACTTCTTCAAGTTGAAGGTGTCCCCAGTCTCATGTTCAGGCCTGGAACTCTGTAATGTGTAATGTATAACAGAGAGGAAGTGCACAAAAGGCTAGGCCAGAGGGGTGTCTCCACTCGTTCTGTAGCACTGCATTCAGTTCCAGTGCTGAAACACAAACCTCAGCCAGTGGTGTGAGGGACAGATGTCTCTAGAGGGTTGACACTTGCTGTTCAGGGTTCCAAATCTCTGGAGGAGTAGTGTGGAGGATGAGGTTAGTAATATCAGCAAGCCAGCAGCACAGTTTTGCTTCTCCATGTACCCACCTTGGCCCCAGTGAAAATCTCTAAATAGCTTTATACCCCATAGTCCTCTGCTCATGGCCCCAACAAGCAAAGACCTTGCAGCCAAGATAGCAGTAGGAGGCTGTATCTAAAAACCCAGAGAAAAGCCCAGCCCTTGCTAGGCCACACAGTCCCCAGCATGTCTGTTTGCTGTACTGAGGGTACTTTGTGTGCTGGTGTCTGGCCCGGCGCCACTGCCTTGTGTCACACAGGAAGCTGAAGCCCTGCCAGCTGGGAGCCGCTTCTGGTCGGTATCTCCAGCCATTGGTGCTTGATTGGAACCTGTTACCCAGGCTGCTGACCTGCCAGCCTTGCAGGTCCCAGGCATTTGCTTTCCCTTTCGAGCCCTTGAGATAGCAGAGTCTGTTCTACTGAGATTAATGTGTTTAGGAAATGCCAAGTCTGAATTAACTACTGCACCGTACTGGGACTCTTTTGCTTGACTGGCAACATTTGCCAGAAAGTAGGATGGACTGTGTTCATGCCCAAGAGCAGGGCAAACCTCTTTGATAAAGCTTCCCCACAGAAGCAATTCTTTATCACAGCAGTGACAAGTCTCTCCTAGTTCCTTCCTGCTCTATACCAGCGTTGTTTCCACTGAAATACAGGAGTCATTTGAAGGGTAGAGCTGCAGCCATCACTCAAGTCAAGAGAGCACCACCTCCACCCTTCTGAAGCAGGGAGAGAGGAGACACTTCAAGTTCAAGACTATTTGGCTGCTTTACAGTTTTGCTTGGTGAACATAAAAGAGACTTGGAAATTTCAGAGGCCTCCTTCAGGAAATCCTTTACAAGTTCCTTTAGTAGATGGGTTTTACCTCAACAATTCAACTAATTACAATCAGTCACTTGATCCTGGAAGAACAGGGAAATTGTATCATGCACATTTCATACAGGATTTACTTAAGCATTCTGGGTTTTAGTTCTTTGGCACCTGTGATTAGTCCTTTTGCCCGTAATTTTGGCTGGAAATAGTACTGATGCCTTCATACCAGAGAAATGGGCTTCCTCTTCTGAAAAGCAACAACAATAGTGTCGGCTGGCAGGCTAATTTCTTGCAAAAATCACAGGCAAACAAAATATGCATAGGTTGGTCTTCCAGTCCAGTAGGATAACAAAGGAGAGGTCTGTGCCTGGGGATGTCCATTTTCCTCCAGCTGCACAGGGAGAGGGAGGGAGGTACCCAAAGATTACCTTGTTGATAAGTGTAGATCACCCTGGTTATAGCAGTGCTGCTGACTCTGTGGTAAACCTTCATGCAACACAGTATCAGGAAGGCCACCTCCTTTCCCTAAAGCATTTTTAAATGGGATTTTTTAACCATTTCTTAGCCACAACAATGCGTTGGCCATTGTGAGATTCTGTCCAGAGGACCTAAAACCTCAGAGGGGCTGGCACCGCAGATGTGGAGGCGCAGCTGTGGGGAGGAGCAGACCTGTTTACCATGTATGCTGCTTAACCATATAAATGTCTTGAGCACAGAGGAAATTTGCAGTCAGTTTGGTGCAAACAAAATATTTCAGCATAATTTTAGTAATTAAACAGAAATGCTGCTTTTAACTAAACATCTGTTACCTTTTTCTGATTGAATTAAATAGTTATAAGCCTCTGAGGCTCACTATTACTCTCTCTTCTATCTTAAATCTCTTTTCCTGCTGTCTGTTTTATCAATCCATGATTGTGCCTGGGGATTTTGCAGTGTCTCTTTTTGATCAGACTAGAAATGTTTGTGACTTCTTGCTCTCTGAAGCCTTGCACACACAAAACTCAGCAGAACTACTGGCTACTCAGCAGAACTTTTTGTGGCAGCAGCTGCCTGCCCTTCTCTGCTGATGCACCACCACTGCCCTAACCTCTGTGGAGGGACTGATCCTGGAAATATTTTGATCCTGACATGAATAAGGCTGCCAGTAGAAGCAGACAATGCTTGCCATCATACACTGGTATCTGATGCACAGGAACATGCATGTAGCCTTTCCCTGAATTGCAACAATGCTTCACCTGCTCTGGCAGTTGCGTTGAAGCTGTGTAAACTGCTACAACCAAAGCAGATGCAGGCAAAACCATCTAACTCTGTACCCTATCAAAGAATTTGATTGTTACCATCTTCCCCCTGAAGAGCCACCACAAGCAGTGGGTGGTGAGGTCTGAAAACTGCACTACCTGATTACATAGTAGTAGATCATAGTAGGGCTGACTCTTCTAGCCTTCTGTCTCTTCAGATCATTTTCTGTTGCTTTCTCATCATCTTATCCTCATCGACCTTCTGTGTTTTTCTCTCTGCACTCTTCAAATATTTCTGTATTGATGTTTTAGGTCACCTAAGTGAAGCTGGAAGAAAAACTGATTATGAAAGAGCAACAGTGGTAGTCAGCTTAGCAGCACGACTCTGTGTACTCAACCCCACTAGGTTCCCTCAAATGTAAGTGCCTGGCCTCACCTCACCTGCGGCCCCAAGCAGTCCTGCCTTTGTATTGCTTCAAATTTGCTGCAAATAGGTCACCCTATCTAAGAAAGGCTGTAAGAAAAGAATCCTAAACATTTTAATTTCTGAACTGGCAATAATCTTGGACAGTGCATGATAGAGCCTATAAATAGCACTTTGAGTTCCTGTGATGTCACAAACCACAAGAGCATCTGACTTGTGATTTATTACATCAGAATCATGACTTGTTCATAGGCATGTAGTTTGCAGCTTATTTACAGTCAGTACACCCACTATTATTCCTAAGCCATCAGTGTTATGCAGATATATAAATGCTGCCTGGAACTGAAACAGTAAACAACCAATTAAAAGTTTAACCTCTTCCTTTCTGATCTCTTCCTATGTGATTAACTAAGGATGCTGTTGCATAAATTACAGTTGTGTCAGATAATGAAAAATTGGTGTTCTTTCATTCACCTGTGTATCACATTTACACTAAAAAACACTTGTAGATTTTTAAAAATATTTATGCTCAAAAATAATTTCTCATTAAAACTGCATTCATTTGGAGACAACTTCTTTCCTTTTCTTCACTGCAAGATTGTTGTTTTACAAGACTTCCTAGAATAAAACATCAAAAGCTAATTTCTGGAATTTAATGAAAGAAGAATTTTAATTCTTTTTATAGTTCTTGACACTGCACACATATACATACAAATTGGTTTATCTAAACAGCAGCTTGAAAAACCAGAGTTGGACAATGTAATTAGGAAGGGAAAAGCTTGCTATTCAGATTAATTAAGCTAAGTAACATTCAATTTTTATGCCACATCTTTTTGGCAGAGGGGGTAATCTCATTTACTTTGACCACATTTTGGAAGAGGTCACAGTTAAGATTTAAATACATGCCAATATAAACCCCAGGCATTAATGAATCCTGAATGTAATGATTTTAAGATTGGAAAAATTCTTTGTTCCACTCCCTATCTATATCACTGATTATTATTACAAGATTATTTGGTTTTGAATAGCCCATTTGCAGAGAAAGGCACTCACCTAAAAATCTACAAAAGAACTAAGCTATTTCAACCAGTCTTTGTTCAACTACATGCATTTTAAAATAAAGAAAATCCCACCCTGAGAAAAATGTGTGATTATATTTAGGTCCCTAAAAACTGGTATATCCAGGTATCTCAGAGTGTACAAGAGAGTAACTGTATCATTCAGAAATGGCAAAATGGGAAATAATTTTTGTAGGTCCTCTCAACTGAGTATCAGTGGACCTAGCTGGTATCAAAGATTACAGTAAAGCACTTCTAAACATATTGTTCTGATTTACTCCCTCACTTTTTAAAAAATCCCTCAGGTGAATCTAAGGCTTTTGGAGAAGAAAAATAATTACCAGTACTAATGTCCTGTACAATACCTGGCTCTATGCCTCATTGTTTCATAGTCTGTGATCTTAAAAATGTACTCCTCAGAACAGAAACTCCTTTTGTATTCTCACAGTACAAAGTACCCTAACCCAGCTGGTCAAAGGCGATCAAACACTACATGTCAGTGGGATTTGCAAGACAGACACAGAGGAAACTTTTCTGTAACCAACTGGTTCTTTCTAAACATTCATTTGCATTAAAAGGTTTACAGTGTTAACAGTGGAACTGAGTGCATATAAGATGATTCAAGGTGCATGAGAAATCAAGTTTATTGAAGTCTTCTCTGTACAGATTTTGCATTAAATACCTAATCTTGTTTTTAAGTAGTGAGTTGGCTAGCTAAGGTGTACCAGTGGCCATGAAAGAGAAATCTAATGCACAGTCTGTCAGCAGTATTTCTTCTAGTTGAGTTTATATACATCTGTAGGTGGCCTCAAAGCTGGATTTTATTCATTGTGATCTGCTTTTAAATATGAGTGTTTCCAGACTCTTGCTGGGGTAGGCAGAGAGTTTACTGGAGATCATGGGAGAGCCATGTGCTTGCTGTCTCTGAAGAGACACAATGTGCCTTAAATGGAAGAAAAAAGCTTCTCTTTGTTAAAAAAAAATATTTGTGTACACTGGTACTAATCTCAGGTGTTTAGTCATCAAGGAAGAAACCTTCAAACTTCAGAAATCAAATGATTAAGCAGATAAATAAATAAATAGAGAAAAAAAAATTTATGCCCCCTGACTATGGGGGACATTGGTGAAGACAGTTCTGTTTTCAGGATTTTTTACGCAGTCATGACAGCTCAAATCCCATTTCCCCTTGATCTAAGTACCTAAGTAACCCCTTGATACCAGGAATTGCAGCTCTAAGGAAAATATTGCAAAACTTCCCTGTATTGCAACTACGCAGATTTTTTTTGTATCATCCGGTTTCTGGCCCACTGCCACTGGCACAGAGCAGTGCTGGAGGCTGACCGGGTGTCTTCCACAAGTACCCACTGTGGATCTTCCCATGTCTTATCATATCCCTGGACATGTGGTAGCAGCCACTGTCAGAACCTGGGCAATGGCTAAACAAGCCTCTGCTGGCGCCTTTCTTATGTCTTATTTTGGATTTGGAAGAGTTAATAAGTACGCAGATTTGTTTTTCCTCCTCCATAATTAGATCCCAGAGTAAAAATGTCATAAGCCTCAACTACATCCTCAATCTCCCGAACAATAGAAGCTGTGTTAAAAAACTCAAAACAACTGTCTTCCTGGGAAGGATGGATGCTCGGCAGTGATCCTCAGCTGGGTTTCTGGTGTGAGCCTTGCATGGCCTGGCTGGGGGCACCGAGGCTGCCTGTGACTGCGGGGGCACCTCCTGCTTACCTGGGCTGGGCTCCTGCCAAGCAGGTGTTTGTGGATCAAAAACTGGCAGGGTGCTCTGCAGCAATGTGGAGAGGTGTTGGGGAAGGGGGAGCCTGGGCAGGTGGGTGAGCAGCTTGCTCACTGCTGTAAGAAGTGGCTTCTTTCCAGCTCGGAGTGCTTTGGCAGAGGGATGGGGTGGACAGATGCTCTACACTTGCCCAATATATCTTCTGGAGAGGTGCCTTCCCTCTCTGGTTCTGTCAGCTCCCCTGCACTAAAAATACTTCCCTGAAACGTGCCCTCCTGTGCACTCAGTTGTGCAGAGAGCCTGACCCTCAGCTCAGCTGGCAGAAATCAGTCTTCTGGCATTTTCTGTGTTCTTCAGGAAGGGCACAATCAGCTGTCCAGAACCATTATCAAAAGAATTGGGACGCAGAATTGCACACATTAACCCAGCCTCTCCTCTCTTCCTCCTCCCTCTGACTCAACAAGTGGTGTAAGTTCCAAACAGCATCCTTATCCTACAAGTGTGTTTAATTTCCCTAACAAATTGAGGTATTAGGAATCTTAAACCCCAGATGTTTCTCAGAGTTATGTAAACCAAGAGGCACCCAGATGCTAATGTAAGAGCAGAGGGAAATTCCCTTTGGGAACATGTGCCTGTCCCATGGATGTAATGGGCTGCCAAGCAGTGTTATTCAAACTGTGACGTGTAACAGGCTGAGGCAAAAGCCCAAGGCAAGGAGAATGAGGTGAAGGTGTAAAGTGACACACTGTTCCTTTTCTTTTTCCTCGGGTGGGCCTTGGGAAAATTAGAATATACTGCAGCTATACCTTCCAAATCAAGAGTCAAGTTCTCCTGTGCATGAACTCAGGCAAACAGTAGAGGCCTACATGACAACAAGTATCAAAAGAAATAAGATGTAACAAAACAGGTAAATGTTAACATTCAGTGTTTCCCAGTGTACTGTATTTCATTTTCCCCTCCTTGTTTCAGTCCCCTTTTGAGATAAAGAATTGTCATCTGGAAAAGAAGAAATTTCCTCTTGTTTGTTGCATTAGGGCCTATAGGAAGGCTTGAAAAATTTTAGGAATTTGAAAATTACTGTCTATTTTTAGAACTGTCACAAACTCTAAGTCTGTTTCCTGGAGGTCTTTCGTGGTGACCTTCAGATGTTGGCTATGAAGTCTTTGAATTCTTAGAGAAAGTAGCTGGGTCTTTTTTCCCTTTCAACAGCTTATTTTGTCCTTTCAATTGAAGAGATGTTAATGAACACACATTGTTATAAACAGCTGTTCCTGCCTCGTACTAGAGGTCATCTCTACCATAATAACTCTGCTGAAAAGAAAAAAATGATCTCCCAGTGTGGATTCAGTCCTGTGTGAACTTTTGCTTTCCTTTCTTCTGTAAGGCTCTGTCCCTCACCCAGAATGGGCAGCCTGCTCCTGTCTATCCTGGGATGTCCTGTATTACAGGGATCAGTGACACAACCTAGCCTTATCTTGTACTAGGAAATGATAGAGCTATCAAGAGGGTGGAAAATACCTTTTCTCTCCCTCTCCTCCCACCAGTCAACTGTAATCAGCGCAAGCTTTACTGTAAATGCAGTGGTAAGAGGAAAAAGCAGCAGCAGGAGGCTTTTTGCTGGTGTGGCTTATTATTACTATCTGAGAAAATAAACTCCAAATGCAGTACTGAGGTTTGCTGGTTACACCATTGCCCCCCTAACTGTATCTTGTTTAGTGGAGGCAAAAATGAGATTGGAAACTGTGCAACCAGTGAGGCAGGATTTTATTAAATGCTGCAGCACCCCAAGGAGTGAAGAAAATAAGCTGTAGGTATCTAATAAAAGCATTTGATAATGTTTTGAGGACATCCACATGTATATGGGGCCTTTCCAAAGGGACCTTCACAAAACTCTGTTTGTCTCTTCTCATTCTATCTCACCTCTGTTGAGATACCAAGGAATCCAGGGCTGGGCTATCATCGGGCCTTTCTGGCTGAAGGATACTGACTGCAATAGTGTCTGACTCAGTTTCAGCCTAGTGCCCTCCTGAAACTCTCAGTATGTGCCAGATATGAGGAGCTCTTCATCATGCAGGTATCTCCAAAGGACCAAATTGAGGCCAACTTATCCTGGCGTGTGGAGTACTAATCTGAGGCTGAGTCACTATTGAATCTCACCAGACCAGGTTTTGAATCAGGTCAGAGGATCAGTTGTTTATTGTCAAAATCCTCAAGCTCTCTATCTTTACTTGCCAGGAAAGCTGTTTAGCTTCCCGCCACTGTTTCAAAGAGTTACTCGTTTAGAGTGGCCTGTGCTTGACTTGTCCTTAGTGCAGCTCCCTGGAGAAGAAGAAACACAGTGTCACCCTGGGCCAGGGCTGGCTGCCCTGGGTGCATGACCTTTGCCATGCTAACCTGCCCTCATCTTGCCCAGCAGCATTAATTGCCTCCTAGGGCAGCTTTGTCGCCAGCTCTGGGAGGTTGGGACAGACAGCTCATGCTTCCGCTAGTTAGGAGCCAGTAATAGCCACTTTGGGTCCTGGCATGAGAGAAGGAGAGGCTGGTAATACCCCTGCTTCAGTGCCCCATTAGAGTGGAGGAATCCTCAAAATGTGGGTTAGTTTCAGCTGAGCCCCCTCGCTCTCCATCCCAGGCTCTTCCTCATCTTGTTTCAGCTCTGCACCAAAACCCACGTGAGGAGGGCGTGATGCTATTTATTCTTGTTTCTTCCCTCTCTGAGATCCTATCAGAAACACCAGTCTGAGTCAGAGGCAGAGGCTGTGACTCAAATGAGAGAGAAAACTCGGAAATGCACAGATTTCAGCCCAGTGTGGCTACCCCAGCTCTTTGGAAAACTGGGCCTCAAAAATGTGTGAGATACTCAGCAAAACAGCAGCTAAAGAAAGACTATGTGAATTAGAAACTGCCTAGCAAGCAGTGAGAAAAGGAGTGGCTGGCTTGTCGTAGGTAAGGAACAGGACTCAGAGGAGTGTTGTAGCATGGGTGTTACATGACCTTCTACCCTCTTGCAATATCTGCTATTTTTGGACATTTGCTGAGAAGAATCCCTCCAAGATCACTCCTCTGGTTTATTGGGTGGTGATAGGTGGGTTTTCCAGCACAAACAGAACTGTGCTACAGCGAGAGGTTTCCAGCAGCGATATTTTTCCACATGCATTTGGATGAAAAGTCTTTTAAAAGCCTACTCTACATTTAGCAGGTAGGGGCAAGGTACAACAAACCAAAAACACATGTCCAAATATCCCAGTCCCAAACACTTAGATCTAGCTGCTTACAACACATTTCATTGCATATTAAGCAGCACAGATCTGGAAGGATCTGGAAATACTTTCTACATCCAGATCTCCCCAGCAATAACCATGTTTTGGGCAGATTGCATTTTTATTGCCTTCACTGCCTTGCTGAGATGATATCCCAGTACTTAAGATGAACTGTGTGAGTAATGGTACTTCAGCAGAATGGAGCCATTTACTTCTGCTGGAGTGAACTGGTGTTTAATGGTCTGTACAGTTATATGACCTCTGGTTGCAATCTGATCAGATAGCACAAACTAAATGCAGTGGAGTCTTGCTGATAATGGGGGGAGAATGGAGGCTCAGGATCGAGGGTATTGCCCAAAGTAGGGACAACTGGTCAGCAGGTGGCAATCTTATATCTGAAGCAGGAAAGGCCCACCACTGCTAGAAAAATTTGCTACCAGCCATGTCTTCAGTGAGAGGTGTAACTGAGAGATCTGGATGCTTTGTGTACTGGTTCTAATCACATTTAATTTTTCTTTGCAGGCTGTTAACAGCCCATTTTTGCCATGTCCCAGGTGTTTTGACTTAATTTCCCTTCCTTCCATTCTGCCATGCCCTCTGGTTGCAGATCTGATAGGTTATACTCAGCCTCCTCCTTGGCCAGGCAGCAGTGCAGCCTTGCTATTTGCTGCTAAAAAGCTGCTATGGAATGGGTGCATCTATCAAATGTAAGCCATGTATTCTCATTAACCAGATCTGCTGCTCAGGTGTGTGAGAAAAGGGCACCTCGGTCCTTGCAGGCATGAATGTCTCACTGACTCCACTGGCCTGGTTTGTCCGTGCAAAGTCAGTCAGCTGCAGCAGTTTGATCAACAACACCTTTAATATAACACTTCAGCTTAGGCATCATTACTTATATAGTGCTACTTCCGAAATACTTTCATTTGGGCCTTTTTATAATACAGAGAAAAGAGTTGTACAAACCATTTCCAAAGCATTTGACCTCATTTTCAGCCTGTCAAGTGGGAGAGAGGCCGTGAAGCATAAGGAGAGTGGTTGGGACCAGGCAGGGAGTATACAGCAATGGCAGCATTTGTGATATATGTTGTCCTAACAACAGCAACTTTCTCTAAGCCAAGATTTCCTGTGCTAACATCTTGAGGAATCCTTGAGTGTGGCCTGTTACCTGAAAGGCACTTCATGCTCTTGGGGGGAGGGAGGAGGTGAGAAAAAAAATGATACTGCTGTTTTTAAACTGAACTTAGCATTGAGGAGAGTAACTTGTTCCCAAACCTGGAGCCTGAAGCTCTGTCTTATCCACAGGGCATGGGAAACAGGCAGAGCTGGAGCAAATATCCCTGTCCTGAGTTTTCTAGGTGAACTGAGACCTTGCATCCACGCATGTGAAGTGCTGCAGGAAAGGGGCAAGTGCTGGTGATAGCCAGCCATTTTCTTGTGGACTTTGCTGAGCCTATATAGTGGCCAAACTTCTTACAGACCTCAGAGTACCAGCCCCCAGCAGTCTGCTAACAGTGCTTACACTGCTTTCAGGAAAGCAAGGTAAGGGGCCTAAAACCAGGTGATCTGGGCATGGTTACATGACAGGTTTGTTGCAAAACAAGCAGTTATACCAGAGCCTCCTGAATCCTTTCTCTTGGGTTAGAGCAGCTTCAGTTCCCCATTCAGATCTCAGCCCCAGAACCAAACAGCTAATTTGCGCCTATTGCAAGCGAGATATGAACCACTGAGGATTAAAAGTCACTTTTCTCATCTTGCCAACAGTCGCCAACTGGAATTTGACAGCTAAGCACTGCTAGTCTGTGCTTCGTCTAAGCTGGCAGCCTTCTTGCTGAAGTCAAGGTCACCAGGAGTAGCACAGTACAGTGAAGAGCCAATTAAAGCACACACGAGCCACCTGGGCACTCACAGGTTTGATTTCTCATCCCTTCTGCTGCCCAGTTTTCACAATGCACATCTATGTATTCAGGTTATAACCCCAGAAGTGTTGCAACAAATTTGGGCTTGGAGCACATTTTGTCTGCAATGTTTGCACGGTCTGTCTTGTGAGCAGCCAGGGCTGTTCCAGGCATGCCAGCAATGCAGGTGGGAATGGCTGGATGAAACTTCCAGGTAGTGAGCAGGGCTTTAGCTCCCATACCACTGTAACCCCAATGGTGTCAAGCATAAGTTCCCTGAAACTGAAACCTCCCTACCTATTCCTTGCCTGCAGCCTTAACCCAGAGAGCTTGTGGAGCTGCAGCAGTACAGATCAGTGGTGTGGGGGAAAGAAAGGGCAAGCATCAGAGTGGTGCTGGCTCAGGCAGTTGCTCACACCCTGTCCACCAAAGCAGTGATCTTCATTCAGAATCTGACCCAATTCCAGCCCCTGCTGGCTTCACAGGAAAAATACTGTGGGGTTCTCAGGAAACACTTGCACAACGGCCGATACCAGGTGAGCTGCAGGCCGAGACAGATGTGTCATCAAAGCAGTGTTGCCATATGTGTTGCAAGGATGAGTGAAGGACATTGGCATTTTGTGTCATTCATATCTAGAGGACCGTTTGCTCTTTTCAAATGCAATCAAAATGGAGGGGAGAAGGGGATAATCATGGTTGTGTCTCTAGGACACCAGTTATGAGTGTGAATGTGTACCTGGCATAAAGTCAGTTCCTTCAGTAATGCTTATATTGCTTTTATGCTTTTGTAGAAAAATCGTCAGTGGATTAAGACCAAGAAAATGGTACGGGCCTTTGCTTCAAGAGAAGGGCTATGACCTGGTGGTGTGAAATTCCTGTTTTGGAATTTTTCCCTTCATATTTGACATTTGCTTTACGTCTGCCCAGGAGCTCTGACCCATCTCTCATGAACAAACTCTAAGCATAAGTGAGCACAATGAAGGATAATATATTTTCTTTCACCAGAATGAAGAGGGGAAGCAACAACCGACTGGAAAAGTCCTCTCTTTAATACGAACCATAAGCCTTCCAGCCCGAGGAGTTGGTCTATGGCTTACAGTGGAACAGGAGTGCTGGGGTGCATGAGAGGGCTTGGAGTGGTGCACCTGCCCTGACCTGGTCATACATGCTCCTTGTGACCTTTGATGAAATACTGGTTGTTTCTCTCGGAAAACCATTTGCTTTCCACCTACTGTGTCAGTCCTCAGAAAAGCTTGCATTGGAAAAAAAAGGCCTGGTCATCAGCCTGGTAAGTCAGGCTTCTTGTCTCCTCTCTCTCTCCCCTGACCTCTTTTCTCAGCAAGAAACACATTTGTTGCAGACCCACAGAGTCCACATCAAAAATCTCTGCTTTAGCTTCCCTGGATCTGGGAATATCTAGAGAATTAGGAGAGGGAGATGAGAACAGAAGATGATGCAGGGAGGTATCAAAATAAATAGACAGGAAAAATTAGATCAATGTGTGATCCCAGGCTACCGGATGGGTATGTGAAGGAAAGGAAGGAACCGGACTTTTAGAAAAGAGTTCTCACCCTAAGGGAAATAGGTGAGAGACATGGCAAATTTTACTATAAAGGTCTCCGAGACTGAAAGATGTCAAAAGGCTGCTAAGAGCAGGGAAACAAAACAGTATTCATCTTGGAAAATGTGAGACATAGGGATCACCACAGCCCTATGGAGAGGTTCACATTTTTCCTTAGATGGCCCTTGTTTAGTTATGCTCTGCACCAGGACTTACAGCACAGCCCTGCTGATGCCACAGCTTAACCCTGCAATGTTAGCAAGCGCCTGCAATGGCTGGTCCCAAATCACATGCAGCAAAGCGCCACATGGCTTTCCTTCTTGGCCAGCACCCAAGAAGGAGCTGTAGCAACTCCACAGGGCCCATCCCCACCCCTGTCTGCCTGGAGGCCTCCCAGTGTCCTGGCCAGCTGGGCGTGGGGGCTGGGAGGACATCAGTGCTGGTGTAACTGGTTTGGGCAGCATACCAGACCAGAGGCAGAGCGAGACAGCGCTGCCATGGCCGAAGGGCTGCTCCGCTCCTCGGCACCTCCGCGGGGCACGGCAGCAGCACCAGCAGCTTGGCTCCTTGGCGGGAATGGGCTGGGCTGGGCCGTGTGGGCGAGGGAGCAGCTTCCACTGAGGAAGGGCCCCGTGCTCGCAGGTGGCCGTGGGAAGGTAGTGTGGCTTCAGAGCGAGCAGGAAAGAGCACGCACCAGTGCGAGGCCCAGCTGCGAGTCAGGCCGGGGGAGCGAGGAGCACAGCAGAGCCTCAGGTGCCTCCGCCAGGCCGAGCGAAGGCCGGAGGTGCCTCACATCAGCTCCAGCCACGCGTTCACAGGGTCAGGGCATGGCACCCCCTGGGGCACTGGCAGTGTCCTTGAAGAAAAATAACTCTCAAAGTCCCTGTCTTTTGCTGTCCCAAGTTGCCCTTGATGGTAGTGGAAAAAGCCATAGTGGGAGTCCTATTCTGCAGCATTTTCTCCTTGAACTCCAGAAGGCAAGTTGATGTTGCTGTAAATGCAGCAACACACTTTGCTACTGAGGCATTTCTGTGTGGCTGACAGGGATTTTGCTTAAATGTCACACAGGAGGCCAGAAATATGTCATCCTAGCCTTAACGGCTCTTTCTGCTCCTCCTGCTCTAAGGACTGGTATGAAATAATGAAAAGGGCACCAGGTAAGGGCAGCTAGCCCCTGTCTTCTACCAGTCAAAGTCTTAGCTGGAGATTGCTGCTCTGGAGGTCATTAAGCCAAGGAAGCCTCCTTGAAACAAGCAAAATATCAAATCCTAGACCTTGAGCTGAGACTCAGTCCTCACTGTTATCAGGCTAGAAAGCATGAAGCCAGACAGTATTGTTTCCTATTTTTGTTTGAATTTCTTTCATCTTGAGGCCCTAATGGTATGGACAGAATTAAGAAACTTACCCTTGTGCTTCTTTGGGAATTTTTGCTTGCTTCTTGTATCCTGGGAGCATGCAAACTTCCCATCCTCTTACCACAGATTGTATGTTTTTTTAACCCTGTTTTCTGCAATGCATTCCAGTGAGAAATGTGTCTTGTAAGTGTTTTGTCTCAGATCATCCTGCCCTCCATAAACCAGGACTTGTGGAAAGGAAATCTGTTCAGGCTAAGAATGTGTTAACTATTCATTGCTGACTCTCCCATCAGGGGCTGTGAGCTGTGCTGGGGATTTTGTGC
This sequence comes from Geospiza fortis, assembly GCF_000277835.1. Lineage (NCBI taxonomy): Eukaryota > Metazoa > Chordata > Aves > Passeriformes > Thraupidae > Geospiza > Geospiza fortis. Next base: position 1,979,571 of record NW_005054320.1, read on the forward strand.
CGGGGATTTTCTCTGCCTATTCCAGCTTTTTGGATAGCTCTGCCTATTCCAGCTTTTCAGCTGGGTGCATTTTCCCACAAAGATGTAGTCTCAGAAGTGCCATCTTCACTGCTTAGTCACTCAGGTAAAGAAAATAATTTGAGCGTGGTTCTCATGCTGCCTCCTTCCTACCAGGCACTTTCCTTCATCTTGCATTATAAGTGAGACTAAATCTTTCTGAAAATCTATGTGTCAGCACTGAATTATTTATAGTCATGTCAAACATTCTTGAGTATATGGACAAAACCTGGGATGAAGTATCCTAGTGTGCCACTGATGACAAAAAAGTGTTGTGCCAGTCAGAGAGCCAGCCTTGATGTGATGCAGACAAAGATGATTTTTGCAGGCTGGGGAGCAGGTGTCAGGGGGGTGGTGCTTGCTGTAGCAAAGTCAGTATGTTGTATTTTAGGATTACTTTAATAATCACATCTATAATAATGTAATTTTCCCAGCTGCTGACTGCAGCAGCAGATAAAAACCTAGAATTATGTTTGTGAATTTGATAGAGGAGATTGAAGACTGTTCCCAGGCCATGTTTGTTCTCCTTGCCAAAGCCAAGTATTACTTAAATAGAAAGCTAGAAACACTATGCTTCAGCTGAAATATGACCCATTATACATGCCTGAGAAGCCACAATTAAAAACTCAAGAAATTCTAAATCATTTCCCCCAAATAAAACTATGGGAAGGGAGGTAATTTTATTGCTGCATAAGTAATAAATCCAGATCTTGCTTTGTCGATGCTTATTTTCTTTATATGCTATTCGTCCTTCTTTAAAGAATAGCACAGGCCTTATACATCTGCATATAAAGTATACAATCATACATCATTACCCTGCTTGTTCTTTATTCATTTCCTATTTAAAAATCTTCAGCAATTGGAGCACTCATCCTCATATTCAAAAACTGCTTGACATTAGTAACTACCCTCTCCTGTTTCCAAAATAATTAAGATCTCCACATCTTTACATTTTTAATTTCATTTCTGTGTTCTGACATATGTATTGACCAGCCTACTCCCACTGCCCTCCACTAAAGGAAACCATGACTAACAGATCCTGTCTTCAGTTAGAGAAGGTCTCTCAACCCAGGCATTTAGGAATTTTCTCTGGCTGCTTTGGTACTTGTTGCATTGTTCACACGAATGGGCTGGACCGTTGTCAAAGGAATGGTTAAATCTCAGCCAGACTTGAGAGGGTTCAAGTGGGCAAGGAATTATAGCCTTTCACCTGTTTTGGTCTTCTCAGTCTTATCATAGCAATATATGCTTGCTTGGTCACTCCCTTTTGAAAAACAGTCGGTCTGCTGAAAAAATAGATCCTTTGGTTTGCTCTATATTTAGGCAAAACCAATCTTAATTCCAGGACTATAGAAATGTATGCTTTTCTTTCCACCCTTCAGCTAAGAAAAAAGGGAAAACAAAAATTTGAGCAAATCCATTTACAACAGTGTAATATTTTACAAGTCTGTTTAATAGACAACTACAGCAGTAAGGAGGAAGTCTGACAAGTTACTGCTGCCCTTTATGTTGTTTGTACTCTGAAAGCCATTCAGTTTCTTCACTGTCCTTCAGAGTTTGCAGATTGGGCTGTGATTTCTTGATGGGTTTAGTTCATGGGTATAAACTTATTTTCTGATAATGCCTAGATGGGGTAGAAACTTCAAAACCATAAAGAAACCATTGACATCCTCAATGTCCTGAGGGATGAGGACAGATTACTGAAGGGAAGAGTGAAATAAAAGGTGGGAAAATCAGAGTTACTGCTGTTGGCTCCTCAGCAAAGCTGTGTGACTTCTCACAGTGGAGTGAATACTTGTCCCCAGGTTTGTTTTTCTCTTTCTAAGGGGTAATGGTGGTATTGATAACATGTATATGGATTTTTCTGTATTAAAAATTTTTGCTGTCTTGTTGAGGTATACTAGTTGGGAGTATACAGGAAAATACACATCCAACTCATCACAGTTCTGGCCCTAGAATAATTTAAATTATACTTGGAAAAAAAAATGCAGCATAGTCTGTTTAAGTAGCTGAGAAAATAACTTCTCTGTGGTCTGAATGACCTCTCCATTACTGAAGTATTTTTGTCATGGCTCTAGCAATATATGCATATGCTGGAAAACTTTCATTGTAGGCATACCCTAGAGGAACTGGGTGTCCAGCTGGCTGAGAAGGTCACCTATGTATCTAACTCTCTCAGACACACTCAAAATCACTGGGGAAACTAAAGTTTACCTTTAGGAATAACAGTTTAACACATTTCACCAAGCTCCCTCCCACCCTTGTGAAATCTTGATGAACAATGTGGTATCATCTTCTCTCAATCCCAAATCCAGCCTACCTGTTGCTCACCCTCTCTTCAGTGCTGCCTTTCACACATACACCAGGCAATAAAGCTGGCAGAGGAAGCTTGGGCTGGGCTGGAAAGTGGAAGGGTAGGATGAGGTCTGTCAACAACATACTTTTAACTGGCAAATAGAGGGACATTTCCCTTTAGTGAGAAGACCTGCACCTGTGATGCAAATTAAGTGGAATATCTGCAGTGTCACACCAGTTTGGGTAGGTTCCACTTGTTTTAAGATACACAGAAATGAAAAACCTCTTTTTTCCCTTTCTTTTCTGCTTCTGGAGCTAATGCATTTAACTCTCAAAGAGGAGACAGCTGATTGTTAGCTTCAGATTCTTTTGATGTTAATTTTATTTTTAAAGAAGGTTGCATATTATTCTAGATTAATAATGTCTTTCTGTAAATAAAATTGTTGGAAGGGGTCCACCTCCCTCCCCTCTTTCTGCTCAGTTTCTTCCTTGATTTCTTTCAAGTGTCCCTTCCCCAGTGAATTCATCTGAATGTTACGTGGTGTTAATTAAGGATCTTAATTGCATATTTGTCTTTACAAAGCCTGCCAGTGTGTACAGGCAACTGTGATTGATTGACAGCATGTGAAGAACAATGGAGAAGCCTTAACAAGGCTTGGCAAAGCAATTCAATCAGTGGAGAGCATGCTCAGGGGAAGAGCTTCACGCAAGGATTTCAGGAAAACCTGTGCTGCGTGACTTTTATTTCCTTAATCAACGGCAGGAAACAGTTCAGCCCTGCTGCAGCTGGTGATTAAAGTAGCTCCCCTAAAGCCCACTGCTAGATGAAATAGCCACATGTCTTGAGGTGGAACAAGCTGTTCTGGAACATGCACTTTTGTCATTATTTGGAGAAGCCTTAAGAAACAGTGGTTCTTCTCAGCATTGACCTGGAGTTGGGATATTTTGACTTTGGGCTCTGCAGTTGTGCCAGCACAAAGTGCTTGTGATGCTGGTGCAGAGAGACTCCCCTCCCAGCTGAGGTCCTGAGTAATTGACCCAATGCTACACAGGTCACCCATCTGTTCTGCTGCCATCCCAAGGTAAAGCTCGAGCACACTGGAAGAGAAAAGGTCTGGATTTACCTCAGCTCATGCAGAAAGTCTCCCACAGGCAGGGTGAACTTCATTTGCAGCCACCTGCCCAGGGTATCAGGGGAAAAGCTCTTCCCAGTTCTGTGCACCATCCACAGGGCTTGCCTGTGTCATATGCTGTGGTCATATCTGGTACCACCAAATCTGAGTACCAGACCCCTTCCCTTGAAACTTTGCCTTCTCCTCACATTCCTAAGAGGCTAAAAATTGCTGCAAGCTCTGATTTGCAGGAGACAAGTGGAGGTACAGAGATGTCAACTGCAGCCTCTTCAGTTTCCTAAGCAATGTTGAGAAATTTTAGGGCAAAATGGGAAATTAAACCCAGTTTTCCCAATGATGTTTCTTGGGGAGCTACCTCAGGAGCTTCCAGTCCACGGAGCCAAGTAACACATAGGAAGAGATGCAGTGGTTCAGGCAAAAATCTGAGAAATCACTGCTGTCTGGGATCTGTTACATTTGGAAACAGTAGCATAACGCAGCAGAAACTGCTTTCCCTCCATCTGTCATGCCTGGAGTAGCATTTACGTAGGTAGAGCTCTATGCCAAGGGGTCACGTTACAGCCCAGCTCTCTGCTAACCATGTTATTGCATGTTTTTGTCTCACCTGTGTGTGCAAGTCCAATCCCTGTTACAACTCAGAGGACAAATTCCTTGCTGAAACAGAGTTTGACTTTATGTTTAGCAGCAGCAATGACCACTGTTGCAGCAGGAGTGCCAGGTGTGTTCAGTTTTCTGTGCAGACAGATCTGCTCTCACCAGTGAAGAAAGCCACCAAAGAGAGGTGTGCACTGTAAACCTCAGGCGCAGGAGGATGTGGTGATATCCTGACCTATAAAAGTCTGCACAGCTATTATTTTTTGCCTATTTTACCTCCTCTTCCGTGTCCTGCACTTGTCTCCTGAGTTGAGAAGCACAGAAGATTGGGTGCTGGCAAAGCACATAGGAGACCTGGAGTCAATATCTCGGCCTGCTGCAATCCTTTGCATTTGAGCTGGGTGAACCACTTGGAGTTTGTCTGTATCAGGTGAAGCAAATGCCTGGGAAGTTACACCTTCCTGTAGGCAGCAGTCAGATAAATTCACCCAGGAGAACATGGCATGACTGTCTCCTGATCAATTTAGAGCTTGTCACTCAAAGAGGTTGCCTGGGCTGTGGGGATGGCCCAGTTCCTGGGGAAAGCAGCTGGTGAACCCCTGTGGTTTACAGCCCTCATCATTAAGGTAATTAGCACAAACAGAGGAAACTTTAAATTAAAAATGGGCACATTAGGTCTCTCTATATGTCTGCCTAGACTAGTATCTTCATCAGTGGTAGATAGCAAATGTTTAGAGGAAACTATGAAAAAGGCAAGCATATAGAGGTAATTTTCTGGTGTGCTTGCCAGGCTGTGGGTTCTTGAAAGCTTCCGAAAATCTTGCTGTTTAATAGCACTTAATAGATCTGTTTGCAACTTTGTGAAATCATTTTTTTGAAATCTATCTTAGGCATCCATAGCACTGCTGGCAGCAAGCTCCAGAATTTAATTACCCATTTGATGAAGCTTTTCCTTTTGTTAGCCTTGAATCTGCTACCTCATAAATTCATTTTATGCTGTTTCTTCTGTATAATCGTGCCATGTGACCAAACTGCATGCAAGTTACCAGGACAATTCTCAATTCTCAGACTGGTATCTTGTCTATAGCTGCATGCTGTGAAACTGTTGTGGTTATGTTGTGAATATATGTGGCATATGTGTGGAGGGAAGGTTGTTTTTCACTTAACCGAGCCCATACCAATATAACTATCAATTTTAAATTCCATTACAATAACCTGAATAGGTCTGCCAATGATTAAACTCTTCTCTTTTCTTGGAAGTGAAAGCTTTGCCAATGTGAAGCACTGATACATCGCAGAATCACAGAATATGCTGAGTTGGAAGGAACTCATCAGGATCATCAAGTCCAACTCCCTGATCCTGACCCTCCAAGTGTCACCATGTGCCTGAGAGCATTGTCCAAGTCCTTCCTGAGCTCTAGCAGACTTGGTGACCATTTTCCTAGGGAGCCTGTTCCAGTGCCCAACCACGCCCTGGGGGAAGAACCTTTTCGTAATAACCAACCTAAACTTCCCCTCACACAATTTCGGGCCATTCCCTAGGGTCCTGTCACAGGTCACCACAGAGAAGAGATCAATGTCTGTCCCTCCTCTTCCCCTCATTATGAAGTTGTAGAAAGCAGGTGTAGCTGTCCTTCAGCCACAGCTTTGTACAAACCCTTTTCCAGCACCAGTGAGTTTTACCAGAGAGTACAGTTTTCTCCAGTGAGTTTTACCATCTCTCTGTGGAGATGGTGTGTGTCAAGGCTATGCTTTGTACCAGCCTGTAACTCACAGGCAGAAAACAGGGCTTTGCTGCAAGAGTGCTGCAGCAAGACAGCTCACCCCTCTTTGCCACCAGACTCATCTGTAGGCCAACAGAAGTCTTCAGTAATCCAGCCTTTGGGGCTAAACCAGCCTAATGGGGTGCAAAGCTGTCCCTCAAGTCATGTGAAAGAAACAGTAAAAATATCTGCATGAGGTCTAAGGAGCCTCCCCGCTCAATGCCCTTATGAATGGCACGAAGTTCATGAAGACGTGTGCCTCTGATTTGCTTAAAAAAACACATCCCCAAGACTATATCTGAAAGTCTGATAAGAGACTTGATTTCTCAGGAACCCTTGAGTTTCTATTAAAAGGAAGTGAGAGAGATTGTGAGTTCTGCTCATTTGAAATTCAAGTCATTCATGTAGGAATCCAAATATGGAGTTGGACTTTCATCTTATGAAATATTGGCCTTTGTCTTGGGCTGTAGTAAAGCAAATATGATAAACTAACAAGTGGCATAAAATTTTCAGCCGCTTTCTAAATGTTACAGCATCAAAGAACCAAGCAGAATTACTGAAGGGTCAAGGGGATAGATTAGAAACATCATTAAGAAATGGTAAGAATTACCGATAAGTTTTAGTGTCTTTGTTTTATTACTTCCCTGTCTCAGTCAGATCTGCAAACACACTGATTCACATTTAATTGAACAACAGCTTCATTGTGAAACCTGCCATTCTTAGCTCCAGTAAAGAAAATACCTTTAAAAACACCACCCCCGCTTTCTAACATTGTACAGACAAAGAATTACAGCTCATCTGCCACAGGATATATTCTACAAGTGGCATCATCTCCCTTAAGTCTCCTTTTCTCTGTCATACATGGTGTGACAAGTAGCAGTCTGGGGACCTGTGTGCTGTATGTGCCTCCGTGCAGCTGGGCTCCTTCTCCCTGCTCCTTCATGCCTGAGTCATCACCAGCAGCCTCTGGGCCAGTGTCCCAAAGCTGCAGAGTGGGGAAGGCGGGCCATGCAGGAGGTGAGTGAGGGTAATCTTCACTTCAAGTCCCCAGAGCCCTGCCCACGCTCCAGGACATTCACTTGAGCACAAGTAAATGTGTCCCACTTCCCCAAAAGCAGCACTCCATGGAGCATGTTCTGCTTCCACTGGCCATGGGCTGTAACATTCACTGCCTGTGATCAGATGTATATATTTGATTGGTCTCACAGAAATAAAAAGGATTCGCTGGCTCTGTAGAGCATTGGCCTACATTTCACCATTTTGCTCATGAAGCTGAGCTGGATAGGAGTGTGAAAAAAAGAGCTTGTGAATGCCATAGTGCTGACACAGTTATGTCAGCAAAAAAAAAAAAACCAAAACAAAACTTGTCTCAAGAACTAGTTTCCTTTTGAGGTGCTCTTCTCTGTGGCTTTCACTGCTGCAGAGGCGAGCCCCACCTCACGCAGATCATGCGGTGCAGAGATAATAAGGGCATGCAGTCCAGCCTGGCTGTGGCTCCAGCTGTATGCTGCTGGTACCTGCTCTGTCCATGCAGTAGTCTGGTGTCCTTGGTGCAGCTCCTAGGAGAGGCATGCATCTAGTGCAAAGTTTAGGCTTGAGGATGACACATGAGAGGCTTCTGACCGGCTTCTGATTCAGGATACTGCATCCACGTGCTCAAGGGTGCATTCACCTCAGCTTATTTCAATTCCAGCATACAGGCACAGTGCAGTGGAACATACAGTGTCTTGGAGAAGAATGGATGGTCCTTTAGGTCTGACTGTATGCAGGATGCCCCAGGGTATGTCATACATCCCGTGTCTGCCTTAGGCCGTGGGAGATTTCACAGCTCTCGTGTCACATAAAGTTCACCACAGTGATCTGAATTGATGTAACCAAGCTAAAAGTGACACTTCAGTACAGATAAGCCCTTCATTTTTAAGTTGGTTATTTACAGTAGATCAGCCTGTGTGAGTCACAGCATCTGACCTGAACAGCACTTTCTACTACCTCAGTAAGGATTTGTCTGGTTCTGTCATTTTTTGCAATTTTTAAACTATTCATGAAGTCAAGGGTGATAGAAGGAGGCTGGAAACTTATCTGGACCAGTGAAGGCTTCTTTTGCTCTGGGTTTTGACCTTTAGTCATTTTACTTTCAGCCAAAATTCCTGCAAATCCCTTCCTCCTAATCTGTGCACTACAGATTATGAAAAGCTGATGAGAAAAGCTAAATCTCATTTGCTCAGAAAGAATAATTCCAATTTTTTCCTGTGGCAAATGAGAAAATTAGGCAAACAAGTGCATTTATCCTAGGCTTAGTTGAATACTCTGTTTTATTTGTCTTCATGTAAGGGTACTGTAAGATGGGCCTGGACATAGGTCCCTGATGGGTTAATAACTCAAACTTTGTTTCTACAGCGTTTTTCAGAGCATTGTAGTTTTCCACATGGAGGACTGGCAGCCTGAGGAAAGGTCTAGACCCAAGAGGTCCTGGCAGTAGAAAGGCAGGATGGGTGGGTGTCCATGAATGTTGCAAGAAAGGACCATGTCTGTAGACCTTTACCTGACAACTGTGCCCAGCTCTGCTGTGGACCCCTGGCTTTGGCCAGATGGGTCCATGAGTCATGGTCCAAACACAACGTCACTATAATTTGATTTGTGAGTGCTGTCTCCAGTGCCCTGGTAAACATCTGTCTATTGTGAACAAGGCTAAGTCACTTTTCCCATCTCTTGCTTTCTGCCTGAGGGAAAGGTAAGAAGTATTGGACTCTTGTCCTTAGTATCATGGTAAGATGCAGCACTGGAGAACTCTCACATGTTCTGAGCATTTCTGATGATCCCAGAATGCTGAGACAGTGCAGCACAGTGAGGGTGGTCTTATATTTGAATTAATTAAGTCTTGAATTAAGACTGAAATATTTAAGGGTTAATTACCTACCCTAGAGAGGCTATTCTCCATTTCTCTGTCTTGCTCATTTTTATGCTTTATTCCAATGTGTGTCTGCATCTTTTTGCACTGTCCAGCCTCATGCTGCCATTTGAGTGATGAAACAGGAAAGGCTAAGTTTGTGGCTTATATATGAAGAAATCTTGAACCTGCCCACCAAATCCTCCTTTTGGCTCCTGTGGCATGCCTGAGGCTGGCACCACCCTGCAAAGCTAGCAGGTTTTGCTGACACATTGAGATAAAAAAAGGACTCACCTTATGTCCTCAAGAACTTAGGAATAGCAGTGACAATAAGAGAAGGTATTTGAGGTTAGGAAAAGTTTGCATTCATTCCGGTATAACAATTTCAGCCCCCCTGAAAAAATATTGGTGTTCTCCCTTTTGTTTTTTTAAACTGCTTATAGATGAAAGCTGCACTCCCAAGAAGGCAATGACTATGATTTTGCTCAGAAAGGCATGTCTGTCAGAGGGTAAAAGATTATAAAAGAGTAGTTTTCTAAGAGCAAAACTGATTTCAATTGAAAACATGTATCCAGCAAAATGCCTGGAAAATTTGACTGCAGCAAATACCTGACTTTATGTTTCAGCCAAAGATAAACTATCAGGCAGACACAAGAAGTAATGGAATGAAATTATACTGTCTATGTTGTGCTGGAAGAGTAAATAAATGATCCCTAGACTGCAGTCTCAAAGGACTGTGGCATTTTCATGAATTTTTTGCACAGTGTTGCTTGGAGCCAGACAAGGCAACCACTATCTTGCTCTTCCCATCTTGCCTCTCCTGATCATGTCTGTTGCAAAGCCTGATGTGGAAAGGGTAGAAAAAGGGTGCTAGATCTGCAGAAAACAACTCCTGAAGGGAAAGAATGACAGTGGAGAGAAAAGCTTCTTCCCTGAGTATTTGTGTATGTCTGTTCTCCCCCATTTCTGCTCCTGACACCTCTTATAGATAATCCCATACAAGACCCTTCTCTCTCTTGAATAGATTTACAAAAGCAAATAGAGGGGGAAAGTCATCTAAGTGAAATAGAGGCATGTATTTTAAACAGGTGAGTCAATTGCATTAAAGTGGACACCTTTAATAAGGGTGGGTTAAATCAAATGTTCTTAAGCTAAAGTGCCGACATGTGGCATTAATGTGGCATTAACGTGTGGCATTAATTTAAGTAAGTTTTTTAAGTTTCATCACTTGCAAAGTTCATTCAAATTAGACTTCAGGAGCATCTCCATGTAGGTAAACCCACAGTTTCTCTCACTGATGAACTGGGGACTTCCCTGCCTTAGGAGGGTGCTGCTGCCAGACCCAGTTCCCCAATACCTACAAAGCACTTTGCGCTGCTGGAGGCACGGGGCCGGACATGCACAGCCCTCTCTCCTAAGTGCAGCAGACACAGGCTCTGGGCAGCTGCTCATGGTTCTGTGGAAGGCTCCCACCTGCAGCCTCTCTAGACACCTGCCAGCTGGCAAGGACAGTACTGTCACCTGCACAGAGCCATATCTGAGGTGGCAAAACACTGGCTCTGCTCTTTCTTCTGCCACCAGCTCCCCATGTCCCACATGCACCTACCAGAAACAGGGCCAGAACCATGGATGGGCACTTAGTCTTTAGTGTGCTTGGAAGTCCGGGGGGGGAAGAGGATTTGCAGGGCTGTTCAGTGCCTGATGTGGGTGACTTTCCTGTGGCATTTCATTTGGGGAACTCAACTGCAGCAGATTCCTGGGAATCTGATCCCCGAGATAAACATGGAAGAACTGAAACAGCAGTATCTGTCCAGTGCTTCAGACTGTCAGTTCAGAGGCGGGTCAGAGCCTCCCTGACCTGAACAGGGCTGTCAGTATACAGACAGCTGCTCTCACTCATAGACACCCAGTGGGCCTAAGTGGAGGCAAAAGTTGTACTAAACAGCCACACTGCTTTCAGAGTCACATGAGCACTACTGACATGCATTTTCTAAGAGACTGATGACATTTAAAGCTCTTTGAGTAAACTATTTGCTTTACATTTATAACAGGATATTCATCCCAGTGCCTGCCATGGGAATGAAGCATGCCAATCAGCCTTCCCAATGACCAAATGTTTGCCATCTCAAAAACCTTCTCCTGGAGAATAAAATACACATCTTTATTGTACAGTTCTGCCTCATCAATAATGCTGGGACAGATTCTCTTACAAAGATATCAGGTTTAAGAGAGCAGCCATCTTACTAACCACACCAGCCTATTTCCAGATGGCATTTTGAACACAATATAGACCAGGGACCTTGCTATCTAATCCATTATGCAATTAATTAGCAGTTATAAATTAAGTATGGGCCTAGCAGAATGTGTCCTTCCATGTGGCAAGCCTCATGCAGCAAGGACAGACCAGAGAGCCGGTGAGTCACCACAGGTGACACAAAGGCCACATCAGCCGGTCATTTTGCCGGAAAAATGAGAAGCAATTGCCATGTGCTAGGAGGCTGCATCTGAAGAAGGAAAAAGATTCTCTTTGTGCACTCTTGTGCTGCAGGTTGTTTATTTTCTGGTGGTGTTGATAGCTGGATGCTCAAATAGCAGCGTGACAGTAAGACAGGTACGGTACCTCCCTCATCTGGTGTGTCCACTGAGGTTTATGGTTCACCTATAACTGCACACCCGTGGGAAGGCTGATCTGTGGGCACCCTGAGGCTAATGGTGACTTAGCCAGACCAGGGACAGCTCTGAACCCTCTTGCTGGGCCATGGTGAAATGCACCAGTGACAGGCCAGTGCTGGCTCTTTCTGTGCAGTGTGTGGCTGTGGTGACACCTCCCTCACCCCTGCACCCCACTGGCCTCTAAAACTCACCCAGTGTCTCTGTCCTTCTGTGAGCCTCTCAGAACCCCCGCCCAGTCCCGAGTCGGCAGACACCGGGGGAGCAGCTCCGACACGGCCGACAGCGGGGAGACTCTCCCGTGCCCTGAGGGTACTGAGGGCACCTAGGCTGGTCGCCTTTGCAGCAGAAGAGACACTAGAGACATCGGTAGAAGATAAACCCGGACTCTTAGCAGGGGTTAATCCCAAATCGGCCCCTTATCTCTAGGGAGCTCCTACACCTCAGGGGGCCTCCTGTTGAGAGCCCTGGGAGATGTGCCAAGGTTATATTTAAAGGGAGGTGGAAACCGCAAGTAGATAACATTTTACTAACCAATAAGTGACCCTAAGGGATGGGTACTGGGGGATGGACATTTAGGACAGCGAATGGGGCAAGGCTTGGGGGGCTGACCCCTAGCCTCTGGCTAATCACTCGAGGACCTGGACCGAAGCTTCTAGATGGAGGTGATGGGATGCTGAGTGATTGACAGAGAGCCAGGGTGGGGATTTGGGGATGATCTCATCCAGGAAGAGGGATTACACAGGTAAAGGGAGAGGGGTACAATCTGGGATAAACCATTTGGGAAAAGTACGGGGATACAAAACAAAACTACTTCAAAGTATTACAAAGTATAAAAACACACTACAACAACCCAGGTGAACTTGCAGGGGCTGCAGTCACACCATTAGGCTGGAGGGTGAGGTGCAATTTGCCGGATACAAACTGCTTCTCCAAAGTGAGCCACAGATTAGACTGGGGACTACGCCCAGTTTACTTAGCTGCCAGCGTACTCCCTGCCTTGGGAAATCCCTAGGTGACAGACTCCTAGCACCTGGGAGATCACACTGGTCACTGTACTTGCCCTCTTCTTAGGCTCTTTTTCTAAATATTTGGTACTGATCACAGCTGGAGAAGACACACTGGATTAAATGGACCTTTGGCATGTTCCAGATGTTGCCGGTCTTATGTGCTTACAAGTCACCAAAACTAGCTTGTAACAAAACTGGTTAGCTAAGACCATTTTGGTAAGGAGTGTTCATTTGTGAAGTGCTCTGAATATCAGGCAATAGTAGCTAATCTTTGATTACCAATAGTGACTGCTTTTCCAAAAGGAAATATGGGTGGGGAGAAAAAGAAATTTCTATTCAGTTCCTGGTCCTGGTTGCCTGGTGAATTCTTTTAACATGCAGAAAAACAGATTTGCATGTTGGTATTTTGGGGATGTTTCCTGTGAAAGAAAAAGTATAACTCAAAACTAGCTGACTTGGAGGTCTTGTCACGATTATATCCTCCAAGGATTTTTGTTATTCAGCTGATAAATAGTGTTTAAAGAAGGGAAAAACAAAGGTGTCACCTTATGTCAATAACAGCAGCATCACAGCACACGACCTGTCCCGTTGTTAGGGCAGACACACGAGTGGAGCTGTTTGCTCATGGTGTTCACTTCTCCGGGGCAGTCACTTGTGGTATCTTATTTAGCCAGGATTGAGAGTTTCTGAGAAATGCCTGATCAGTCTGTGGCCACCAGCAACGTTAGTGCCCAGGTCCCATCATGATGTTGCAGGATGGATTCACTTTGACACAGATCTGGTAGAAATGTCCATGTCAAACATATCCTGGCTATCTGAGCACAAAGGCAAAACAGATTTTCCAAGGTATACAAGCATCTAAAAACACACTGAGGCTCATCCAGCTTTTTAAATCATTCACACAGGTCAGGTTCTTAACTACTACTAATTATAATAAAAAATTATATGAGAATTATAATGAGAAAAGTGCTTTTTAAGCACCTGTTGGATGTGTCTGCCCCCTTCGGCCTGCATGATAATCCCTCTCAGGCTGTGTAGTGTGCTGCAGTCCATGGGATTGGCTTAAAGAGAAAAAGGAATTTCAGACTCCAAAGTGGTTACCATGCCATCAAATTCATACAAGTGAAATGAAAGCAGACAGCTTCCATCACAGCTGCATGATGTCTTTGGTCATAATAACTGGATGTTCAGGACGGTAGAGGGATTCTCCAGTGAAAATGTGTTTGGTTTTTACACGTCATGTGCCACTTCAAGTGAGGGTGCAGTGTTGGTCACTGCAGGATGTCACAGTTGAACCAGACAACCCAAGCCAAACCAAAGTCTATCAAGAAGGCCACAGTGGGTAGCAGGCTCTCTGGTTTGCAGAGACATCCACCTTCAGCTGGTAAGAAGTTCTAGTATGGACAATGCTGTAGCAGTCTTTAAAATTACCACATACATCTGTGAATAGTTTCAGAGAAAAGACCTCTGATGAGGAGAAGGAGAAAGGCCTCTGGCAGGCATTGTATATCATGTACCGTCCCACTGATGTTCAGGAACAAGTTGAACTTGAACTTATCATTCCCATTGCCAGCTCCTTTGTGGTGCTGCTTAGATAAGTCTTGCTCCTGATGGCTAAAAATAAAAATGTTTTTCCACTCTGATTTTTTCTTTTTAGAATTTTTGTTTTTCTTTTTCTTTTAGAGAAGGCCTCAACTCAGTTTTGGAGTTTATTTAGTTCTCATTCTTTGACTTGGTTTCCTGCTAGATGTCCCAGGCTGGCTGGCACTGGAGACAGCAAAGCTCTAACTGGAGCAGACAAGCACGCTGGTGCCCAAATACAGCCTTCATCAGAAACCCTGTATGGGGCTTATGATCAGGGCCAAGTGGAGAATGAAGTCCTGTGATCTTACTGCCTGAACAGAAAAGTGCTGGCAGCTGTTGAGAGGGTGCACAGTGCTTCTATACCCAGTAGGAGCCAAATGAGGACAATTTTTTTGGACCAGCAGGGTTGAAGCTGTATCAATGCCTCAAACTTGTAGCTGCTGGCTGCATCAGGAGCTCATGTAGCTGTCTGAGCTTGGTGGCTGCATACCAGGAAGCTGGCTACTGCTCCAGTAAGGTTCCAGGTGCCCATCATCACAAAACATGTGCTCTTGATAGCTTCATAGCTAGTTCCTGGGAAATGCTGCTTCCCTGTGTGGTGATCACTTCCAGATGTGCCTAGAAAAACAGGGTAGGTTTCATGCAAGATAGTATTTTCATATTATTTTCTATGAGATCAGAGTAATTTTTTCCATCTAAGCCCAAAAGCAAAATTCTGGCAATATGATGTGACTTCTGCTGCCTTCCCAACTTTCTGTTGCCTTTGTCTCCATCAGAACAGTGTTGGTAGCTGGCAGGTTTCACTGTAGCGATCACCAGAACCCCATACTGTCCACTAGAAGTATTTATTCCAGTTGTCAAACACCAGGCACACATCACGTAGTCTCTATTGCATCCCCCTTTTCTGTCTTCACCTGCCATCCAGCCCACCCCAAAACCCTTCGTTTGTTCTGCACCTAGTCACCAGTTCAACATAAAGTGAATCTTTTTTTCTGTCACTGAGCATTTAGACTTTCTCCCACAAGGACTGGTCAAAGGACTGCATCAGCTGGTCATTGTGGCAGGGAAAAGTGGCTCAGCTCACGTAAATTAAATCAAACCAGGACTGAAAGGGTTTATTGATTTATTAAGGACATGTAATTAATGGACAATCCATGAACTATACATTCAGGGTCTATGTCAGCAATACAGCAGTTCAATCACTAGGTTAGACACTTAGAAATTATAAATTCTGGTTCCTAAACACACCTTTGTAACTAATCCCCAGACACATGGGCACCAACTCCTCTCTCACTGGTATGGGAGTCACTTCTGGGAGTACAGCTCCCCCAGTTATGTCCTTTTCCCACTGGAGTTGTGGCCACTCCAGCTCTGGGGGTGGCCACACCACTCCCAACAATCAGGTAATGCATCTGCTGGCAGGCAGGGACATCAGCAGGTCTCACCCCCTCCCAGAGTGTGAGTCCCACATGCTGCACCCCATGAGGTCAGGCCATGCACTGGGTGCCTGCTGCTGATGGTGTCACATGGATGGGGAACTGCTGCATCTGACCTCCACAGAGGCTGTGATGTGCCAGACTGGATTCTGACAGTCTGAGGCCTTTCCCTGATCCGTATCTGGTTTTTATTTTTCTTTTATACAGTCTTTCCAACCAACTCATTCTTTGTCTCCAAATTGTCTTTGTTGTTCCCTGGTTACCATTTAATCCAGCTGATGGATGCCATCCTCTTTAGCATGATCAGCTGATGTCTGCTATTTGTTTTCCTCTTCGGCAAAAGAAATTTTGGGCAAATGCCTCAGATACTTTTTGGTTTTCCATCCGTACATGCTCCTTAGTGTCTCTTAACTGTTTTATTGGCTGTTGTCTTACACCTCATTTTGCCAAGAGTGAGCTGTGGAGGCACTCTACCATAACTAAAACTGACATTAAGGAAAAGAATAGTGTCCTCGTGTCTGAATTTGGGGGGAGGTTATTTCTACATGTATTTACTTTCTCAGGGCCTACCAGTTCATGAATCCTTGACCTTAGTTACCTTACCTTGCACAACTATATGTAGTTAATTTGTTTAAATTGTGTAGTCATTGTGCTCAGAGAACCAATTGCATATGTCTGTAAATCTAATCGCTAGTGACCCCATACCTGTAAGAGGGACAAGGAGAGGAAGGAGGAAGACTTGAAAGACAGTGTTGTCCTGGGAGACAACACACCCTGTTTGAGCCAGCGTTATGTGTAGCAGCCCCTGAATGATTTTTTTTTCTCCTGAACATCCCAGGCAGAAAATTGGAGGACAATCCCAAGGCAGTGTCCTGCAGGATCAAAAAGCTGCCATGGGGAGCAAACACTGGCATGTACTTTGCTGGGACTATGAGGGCAGTTCTCGAGGGTCACTACTCTCCCCCTCAAGGCCACCAGAAGACTACAGACTGTTTGCCACCTGGCATCTTGATAGCAGTCTGAGGGCTGCCGTTCTGTTCCTCGTCCTCTCTTACCTGTTGTGTGTGATGCAGGCTTGGTGCCAAGCAATTGAGCAGCTGCCCTTTTCCAGCTCCTGGGCATGCCCATCCCCATTTGTTTGCAGTGGCAGCCCATGGAATAGTATTGACTTGAGGCCATTTTGCACACTTCTGTCACCTTATAACTTGCACTTGACCCCACAACCTGAGTTGCTCCCTGCCCTGGCATGCCTCTCTTGCTGCTGCTCATCACAGCATCACCCACAGCCATCTTTAGAGATGTTTCTAGATCACACATTGCCCAAAGTTTCTGTGTGACCATTAGCAGCACAGTCTCCTTTCCCCCCAAAAATGGCACTAAGGGGCAGCAATCAAGCCAGGCAAATCCTTACTTTGCTTTGCTCTGCACTGGCCATTTCTCTTCTGCTGCTACATTAGAAATAGTTGTCCACCCTCCTGCCCCATAGTGAGCACCTTTCCTTGCTCTAGGTGCTTTCTTCCAGTCCCACAAAGCAGGAGATGGAAAGGAAGCAGGAAATCTCTTTGATGGCTATGCTCGAGGCAGTGAGATAAACACTTAGCAGCTTCCATCCCATAGGTTGTTCCTTCCTAGGTGTCAGAGCACCGCTTTCCCTGACCCCATCCTTCGTCCTGCAGCTAATCTCCTGGACATGCATTGCTTTGCACATTTTGTTCTTGGCAGTTTCCAACATTGCCTCAGGCCCTTATCACCTTAAAAAATCAGATCATACGGGTTGTGGCCTTAGAGACTGCCTGATTGATATCTGAGCAGCCAAACAAACAGTAAATTTGAATAAAATTTGGCACCTCATTGCCTGTTAGTTCTGCTAATTCTGAGAGGGTAATTCATAGACATCAAGGTAAAGTGCATGTCCTGAGCATGCACAGGACACAGTCTTCAGTTTTGTAAAAGGTTGGCAGGAATGGTTTGAGACCCCCATGAAGGGCATTTTGCCCATTCCACATCCTGCATGCCCCAGCCTGTGCAGTCACAGGGATTTGATACTTCTGGCCACCACCAACCCAACAGGACGTGTCTGTGTATTTATACAGAAATACAAATGCTTACAGGAAGAGGAGAGAGTTTCCCAGTGATCCTTGAACAAACACTGATGAAGCCAGGAGCTCTGGCAGCTCGGCTTCCACCAGCAGCACTGGAGCTCGTAGTGATGGTGTGCCGTGCTCCAAGGAAGATCATGTTGCTGGGTGGCCATTTACTATGTAATTATGATACAGTTCTTTAGATCTTCTCTAGTTGCTTTCTCCAAACTCACTTTCTGTGGTCATAGAAAATAATGCTGTGGTAGAGCGCATCTCTGATTTCAGTATCACCTTGAACCTCCCTGAATGTCCCATGCCTGTTTTGTTTTGGATGACCCTATTGCTCAGGCAGAAGGCAGGAAGGAGAGGGCTGAACAGACTGCTGCTCCTGGATGTGCCCTGAGCTAACTCATGTGCTGTTTGTCCCACAGAACAGATAAACTGGGTCCTAGGCCGTAGAAAACATGAGACACAACATTGCAGGGCAGGCTGTCTGGTGAGCAGATTTCATGCCTGGGTGACACCACCATGCACCCATACATAATTCCCTAACCGCTGTCCTTTGTAGGGTAGCACACCTGAGCTATAAAATTGCACCCAGGGCCTTAGAAGGAAAGTTGGTTCAGCTGCTCAGTTGCCACTGCAGACTTGCAGCAGCAAGCTCTCAGCCCAGCAGCTGAGAGAAACAGGCTATCTGGCAAGAGCAGCGACTGCACAGTGGTCTGGGAAGTCAAAAATGGATGGTTTTTCCTTCAGCAGTGCTTGTGTATTTATTGGCTTGATTGTAATCACAGCTGCCTTAAGTTGTAACTGATACTGCCCTCCCTGCAGCATAGATGATCACTTGGGTATCAGGTACTGCTGTCTGTGTTTGCTTTTGTTATCAACTACCATCACCAGGACTCTTTAAAAGACCAGCTCTGACCCAGACACCAAGGAGAAAAGAGAGATTCCAATTATCCTCTTCCCCATGGCTCTCTGGCTCTTTCCTGTCACATAAACACCACTGAGAGCTGATTCTCCTAACCCAGGATGAAAATCTGTGTGGCACACCTGGCTCCCTTTCATGTATAATGTATCAAGGTGTATTCATCAAACCAGAAACTCCCAATTAAACACACATGGCCTTCTAGGCACACAACCTCCATGTATCTCTAACCCATAAGCCTTCATGGCTTTGAGAAGTCTGGTGGCATGCCTAAAGCTAAGGAAGCCATCCTTAGCTGCTGCCATGAGTGTAGCTGTAACCTTGAGAGTATCTGGCCTGCCTGGACCTAGAGTAGCCCCAGCAAAGTAAGACTGAGGGCCTAAAAAAGCAGGTCCCTCCATTGCTTCAGGGGCTGGTTCAGGGTTGTAGCCAGGAGAAGGGTGCCTCATTATGGCTTGTTCCCTAAATGCTAGCTTTAATGGCTTAGGAAGGGCATGTGATGATGGTGGCCAGACCACTTCTTCTTGAGACCTGAGAAGAGCATGTTGAGTTTGGGTGGTCCTTGATTCCAGGCTAGGTCATTCTTGCAGGGAACTGCCAGAATGTGCACCTGCTAGATAGTACCATGGAAAGGCTCATCTTATGTGCATTCATTGCAACTCCAGACCTTAAGGAAAAAAAAAAAAAAGATGGACCTAAAGTACAGAGAATGTATCAAGGGTAAGAAAATACATGGGATACAATATTACAACCCAACAGGAAGTTCAGAAGTAAACCCAAGTATGCTTGGATGCACAGATTTAATTTAACTGTCCTGTAATGGTACCAGGGGACCAAGGCACATTGGTTACCTGTGATGACAGAGGTGTCTCTGCAGAGAGCCCCCCAACCCCACCCGGCCGGGCCTGGGGTGCGCGGCCGGCGGCTGGGTATTCCCCGACCTCGAGGCGGCTGTGGCGTTTGTGCAGCGCCCTGAAGGTCACCCCGCAAGGGCGGCGGCTGTCTCATGTGCAAGTCGCGTCCCTTCCGCCACAGGGGACGGACAAGGCCCGCTGCCACCTGCCCGCCCTTCCCGGCTGGTGCTCCCCGGGCGCGGGCGGC